>NC_041389.1:4944046-4957761 GCF_002162155.2 Triticum dicoccoides
GCGCCCCCTGTCTCCTGGGCTCCCTGGTGGGCCCTCGATGTCCATCTTCTGCTATATTAGAGCTTTTACCCTGGAAAAAATCATGGGCAAGCTTACGGGACGAAACTCCGCCGCCACGAGGCGGAACCTTGGTGGAATCAATCTAGAGCTCTGGCAGAGCTGTTCTGCCAGGGACACTTCCCTCTGGGAGGGGGAAATCATCACCAACGATCCTCTCATCAGGAGGGGGCCAATCTCCATCAACATTTTTACCAGCACCATCTCCTCTCAAAACCCTAGTTCATCTCTTGTATCCAATCTTGTATCAAAACCACAAATTGGTACATGTGGGTTGCTATGGTGTTGATTACTCCTTGTAGTTGATGCTAATTGGTTTACTTGCTGGAAGATCATATGTTCAGATCCTTTATGCATATTATCACTCCTATGATTATGAACATGAATATGCTTTGTGAGTAGTTACGTTTGTTCCTAAGGACATGGGTGAAGTCTTGCTATTAGTAGTCATGTGAATTTGGTATTCGTTCGATATTTTGATTAGATGCATGTTGTCTTTTCCTCTAGTGGTGTTATGTGAACGTCGACTACATGACACTTCACCATTATTTGGGCCTAGAGGAAGGCATGGGGAAGTAGTAAGTAGATGATGGGTTGCTAGAGTGACAGAAGCTTAAACCCTAGTTTATCCGTTGCTTTGTTAGGGGCTGATATGGATCCATATGTTTAATGTTGTGGTTAGGTTTACCTTAATACTTCTTTTGTAGTTACGAATGCTTGCAGTAGGGGTTAGTCATCAGTGGGATGCTTGTCCAAGTAAGGGCAGTACCCAAGTACCGGTCCACCCACATATCAAATTATCAAAGTACCGAACGCGAATCATATGAACGTGATGAAAACTAGCTTGACGATAATTCCCATGTGTCCTCGGGAGCTCCTTTCTCATTATTAGAAATTGTCCAGGCTTATTCTTTGCTACATAAAGGATTGGGCCACCTTGCTGCACTTTACTTACTTTATTTACTTGTTACTTGTTACTATTTATCTTATCACAGAACTATCTATTACCTACTATTTCAGTGCTTGCAGAGAAAACCTTACCGAAAACCGCTTATCATTTCCTTCTGCTCCTCGTTGGGTTCGACACTCTTACTTATCGAAAGGACTACGATTGATCCCCTACACTTGTGGGTCATCAAGTCACACGCAGCAAGGTTATCAAGTTCTGCAAAGTTCCCTGGTGCCACCATACCGAGGATGAAGCCACCTGGGAACGAGAGGAAGACCTATGGAAGGACCACCCGCACCTATTTTCTAGCCAACCCGAATCTCGAGGGCAAGATTCATCTTAAGGGGGATAGGTTTGTAACATCCCAAATTTTCAATTTGGAATGTTATACATAGGTCATCATATGCATATCATATTTTATTGCATTTTTGGTTGATCCTAGAATTTTAAGCAATTCAAGGACCCATGGAGAGAGTTGGGGATTTTGTTATTTTCATATTTGAGTTTTTATCAAATTTTGAAAGGAGGATCATTTGGTTTTAATCATTTTCTCTTTGAATATTTCCAATGTTAAAATAAAGGAGAGGATATAAAATTACTTCGCCAAAATAAAAGAGATATTGGAGGGAAAATGTTAAAATCAAATAAGAATTTTATTTGGACTTTTATTGCTATTTTATCTGAATTAGGAAAAAAAATTAGTTTTCAAAATTGCATTAGTAGCCCAAATAAATGTCACTTTGTTTGCAATATTATTAGAGGACCGCGAAAATTTATTTCAGGATTTTTGGACTCCGTTTAGTATTTATTTTGTTTTTTTCTCCGCATCAGATTTATTTAAAAAAACAAAGCACTGACCTAATGGGTCGTGCCCGACCCGGACACCGCCCGACCGGCCTTTAAAGGCCGAAGCCCGCACCCTGCCAGCCCAAGCCGCCCTGATATGTCTCCAACATATCTATAATTTTTGATTGTTCCATGCTATTATATTACCCGTTTTGGATGTTTATGGGCTTTACTCTACACTTCTATATCATTTTTGTGACTAACCTACTAACCAGAGGCCCAGCCCGAATTGCTGTTTTTTTGCATATTTCAGTGGTTCGAAGGAAAGGAATATCAAATGCAATCCAGGGGACTTGGAGTGGACGTCAAGCAACAAACGAGGCGGCCACAAGGGTGCCCGGCGCGCCCACCCCCCTGGGGTTGGGCGCGCCCCCCACCCCCGTGGGCCCCTTATTGCTCCACCGACATACTTCTTCCTCCTATATATACACACGTACCCCGAAAACATCCAGGAGCACCACGAAAAACTATTTCCACCGCCACAACCTTCTATATCCGCAAGATCCCATCTTGGAGCCTTTGCCGGTGCTCCGCCGGAGGGGGAATCGACCACAGAGGGCCTCTACATAATCTCCAAGGCCTGTCCGATGAGTTGTGAGTAGTTTACCACAGACCTTCGGGTCCATAGTTATTAGCTAGATGGCTTCTTCTCTCTCTTTGAATCTCAATACAAAGTTCTCCTCGATCTTCTTGGAGATCTATTCGATGTAATTCTTTTTGCGGTGTGTTTGTCGAGATTCGATGAATTGTGGGTTTATGATCAAGTTTATCTATGAGAAATATTTGAATCTCCTCTGAATTATTTTATGTGTGATTAAGTTATCTTTGCAAAGTCTCTTTGAATTATTAGTTTTGTTTGGCCTACTAGATTGATCTTTCTTGCAATGGGAGATGTGCTTAGCTTTGGGTTCAATCTTGTGGTGTCCTTTCCTAGTGATAGCAGGGGCAGCAAGGCATGTATTGTATATATTGTTGCCATCGAGGATTAAAAGATGGGATTTATATCATATTGCATGAGTTTATCCCTCTTCATCATGTCATCTTTCTTAATGCGTTACTCTGTTCTTCATGAACCTAATACTCTAGATGCAGGCAGGAGTCGATCGATGTGTGGAGTAATAGTAGTAGATGCAGAATAGTTTCGATCTACTTGTCACTGACGTGATGCCTATATACATGATCATGCCTAGATAATCTCATGACCATGCGCTTTTCTATCAATTGCTCGACAATAATTTGTTCACCCACCGTAATACTTATGCTATCTTGAGAGAAGCCACTAGTGAAACCTATGGCCCCCGGGTCTATATTTTATCATATAAGTTTCTATCTAGTTTTATTTTCATCTTTTACTTTCCAATCTATATCATAAAAATACCAAAAATATTTATCTTATCATATTATCTCTATCACATCTCACTTTCATAAGTGGCCGCGAAGGGATTGACAACCCCTTTATTGCATTGGTTGTGAGGTTCTTGTTTGTTTGTGTAGGTGCGTGGGACTTTTGAGGAGCCTCCTACTGGATTGATACCTTGGTTCTCAAAAACTGAGGAAAATACTTAAGCTACTTTGATGCATCACCCTTTCCTCTTCAAGGAAAACCAACGCAAGCTCAAGACGTAGCAAGAAGGATTTTTGGCACCGTTGCTGGGTAGGTCTTCGCTCAAGTCAAGACATACCAAGTACCCATCAGAAACTCATCTCCCTCACATTACATTATTTGCCATTTGCCTCTCGTTTTCCTCTTCCCCACTTCACCCTTGCCGTTTTATTCGCCCTTCTTCTGCTTTGATGGTCGTTTGCTCGTTTGGTTGGAATAGTTGTTTATTTATTGCTAAACAGAGAACCTAAGACCTATGGATCCTCATCCGCTTGCTAATCTTTTTAAGAGATCCAATTATGATGAACCAATTGCTAGTGAGTTTTGTGCACTAGATTATCTTTATGAAGCTTTGCTCGAAATTTGTGAATCTGAAAATTATGATGAAGAAATTTATGAAGAGATTCACGATAACTCCTTGAATAAAAAGCATAATTTCAATGATTTTACTATAAATTTTCTTGATGTCAATTGTGCTAATAATATGCAAAACCCTAAGCTCGGGGATGCTAGTTTTGCTATGTCTACTACTTGTTGCAATGATCATGATTGGGGTGATTCTTCTTATAATCTTGAAAAATTATTTAAGGCCCATGATGAATATGATATTGATAATAGTGTTTGCAATAATATTGAAAGTGGGTTTGGAAGAATGTCAACTTTAGATCCCACATATTTGGAGTATGTTCAATCTTACGGTATTTTTGATAAAAGTGACTTTAGTTAATGTTAATGCCACTATTTTGAAAGAGTGTCAACTTTGCATGCATGTGGATCAAGTTGAGAATATGTTACGTGATAGCTATTTTGTTGAATTTGCTTATGATCCTACATGTAATTATTATGAGAGAGGAAAATATGGTTGTAGAAATTTTCATGTTACTAAATTTCCTATCTTCATGTTGAGATTGCTATCGTCTTCTTCCTTGCATATGCTAGTTTTTGCTTGACTTGATAATTTGTTTGCTTATAAAAAACCTATGCATAGGAAGTATGTTAGACTTAAGTGTGTTTGTCGCATGTTTTATGATGCTCTCTTTATGCTTCAATTCTTGTCTTTCTTGTGAGCATCATTGAAATCTCAATGCCTAGCTAAAAAGGCTTTAAAGAAAAGCACTTGTTGGGAAACAACCCAATATTTTTCCTTGCTGTTATTCAATAAATATTAGATCTAGATTCTGTTTAGATGTATTTTCAGGTTTTAATTAGTGTCTGTGCCAAGTAGAACCTATAGGATAACCTACGGTAATAGTTAATTTGATTCTGCTAAAAAACAGAAACTTTGCGCGCACGAAAATAATTTTCGTAAATCACAGAAACGTGATTTTGCGTTGATTCTTTTTTCTGTAGGTCAATTAAAAAATTGCCCAGGACTTCCTGTTTTGGTAGGAGTTTTAGAGTTCCATAAGTATTCGAAAGTTACATATTGCTACAGACTGTTCTGTTTTTGACAGATTCTGTTTTTCGTGTGTTGTTTGCTTATTTTGATGCATCTATGGCTAGTATCGGGGAGTATGAACCATAGAGAAGTTGGAATACAGTAGGTTTAACACCAATATAAATAAATAATGAGTTCATTACAGTACCTTATGTGGTGGTTTTTCTTTCTTGCGCTAACGGAGCTTATGAGATTTCCTGTTGAGTTTTGTGTTGTGAAGTTTTCCAGTTTTGGGTAAAGATTTGATGGACTATGGAATAAGGAGTGGCAAGATCTTAAGCTTGGGGATGCCCATGGCACCCCAAGATATTCAAGGACCACCAAAATCCTAAGCTTGGGGATGCCCCGGAAGGCATCCCCTCTTTCGTCTTCGTTTATCGATAACTTTACTTGGAGCTATATTTTTATTCACCACATGATATGTGTTTTGCTTGGAGCGTCTTGTCTGATATGAGTATTTTCTTTATAGTTTACCACAATCATCCTTGCTGTACACACCTTTTGGGAGAGACCCACTTGATTTGGAATTTATTAGAATACTCTATGTGCTTCACTTATATCTTTTGAGCTAGATAGTTTTGCTCTAGTGCTTCACTTATATCTTTTAGAGCACGGCGGTGGTTCAATTTTGAAGAAATTGTTGATCTCTCATGCTTAACTTACATTATTTTGAGAGTCTTTTAGAACAGCATGGTATTTGCTATGGTTATAAAATTGGTCCTAGAATGATGGGCATCCAAGTTTGGGTATAATAAAAACTATCATAGAAAGTGAGATGCTATGATCAATTTGATGCTTGATAGTTGTTTTGAGATATGAGGTTGGTGATATTAAAGTCATGCTAGTTGGGTAACTGTGAATTTAAAGAACACTTGTGTTGAAGTTTGTGATTCTCGTAGCATGCACGTATGGTGAACCGCTTTGTGATGAAGTTGGAGCACAATTTATTTATTGATTGTCTTCCTTATGAGTGGCGGTCGGGGACGAGCGATGGTCTTTTCCTACCAATCTATCCCCCGAGCATGCGCGTAGTACTTTGTTTTTAGTGGCTTGTAGATTTTTGCAATAAGTATATGAGTTCTTTATGACTAATGTTGAGTCCATGGATTATACGCACTTTGATCCTTCCACCATTGCTAGCCTCTCTTGTGCCGCACAACTTTCGCCGGTACCATACACCCACCATATACATTACTCAAAACAGCCACCATACCTACCTATTATGGCATTTCCATAGCCATTCCGAGATATATTGCCATGCAACTTTCCACTGTTCGGTTTATTATGACACACATCATCATTCTCATATTGCTTTGGCATGATCATGTAGTTGACATCGTATTTGTGGCAAGGCCACTTCCATAATTTTTCATACATGTCACTCTTGATTCATTGCATATCTAGGTACACCGCCGGAGGCATTCATATAGAGTCATATCTTGTTCCAAGTATCGAGTTGTAATCTTGAGTTGTAAGTAAATAAAAGTGAGATGATCTTCATTATTAGAGCATTGTCCCAAGTGAGGAAAGGATGATGGAGACTATGATTCCCCCACAAGTCGGGATGAGACATCGGACTTTATAAAAAAAGGGAAGGCCAAATAAAAAAAAGAGAAAGGCCAAATAAAAAAGGAGAGAAAAAGAGAGAAGGGACAATGCTACTATCCTTTTTACCACACTTGTGCTTCAAAGTAGCACCATGATCTTCATGATAGAGAGTCTCCTATGTTGTCACTTTCATATAAAAATTTTCATTATAGAACTTGGCTTGTATATTCCAATGATGGGCTTCCTCAAAATGCCCTAGGTCTTCGTGAGCGAGCAAGCAGGATGCACACCCATTTAGTTTCTTTTGTTGAGCTTTCATACATTTATAGCTCCAGTGCATCCGTTGCATGGCAATCTTTACTCACACACATTGATATCCATTAATGGGCATCTCCATAGCCCGTTGATACGCCTAGTTGATGTGAGACTATCTTCTCCTTTTTGTCTTCTCCACAACCATCATTCTATTCCACATATAGTGCTATGTCCATGGCTCACACTCATGTATTGCGTAAAAGTTGAAAAAGTTTGAGAATACTGAAGTATGAAACAATTGCTTGGCTTATCATCGGGGTTGTGCATGATAAAATACTTTCTGTGATGAAGATAGAGCATAGCCAGACTATATGATTTTGTAGGGATAACTTTCTTTAGCCATGCTATTTTGAGAAGACATGATTGCTTTAATTAGTATGCTTGAAGTATTACTATTTCTTATGTCAATTCGAACTTTTATTTCGAATCATTTGGATCTGAACATTCATGCCACAATAAATAAAATTACATTGAGAATTATGCTAGGTAGCATTCGACATCAAAAATTCTGTTTTTATCATTTACCTACTCGAGGACGAGCAGGAATTAAGCTTGGGGATGCTCGATATGTCTCCAATGTATCTATAATTTTTGATTGTTCCATGCTATTATATTACCCGTTTTGGATGTTTATGGGCTTTACTCTACACTTTTATATCATTTTTGAGACTAACCTACTAACAGGAGGCCCAGCCCGAATTGCGGTTTTTTTGCCTATTTCAGTGTTTTGGAGGAAAGGAATATCAAACAGAGTCCAAACGGAATGAAACCTTCGGGAGCGATCTTTTTGGAACAAACACAATCCAGGGGACTTGGAGTGGACGTCAAGCAATGAACGAGGCGGCCACGAGGGTGCCCGGCGCGCCCCCTGGTGGTGGGCGCACCCCCCACCGTCGTGGACCCCTTGTTGCTCCACCGACGTACTTCTTCCTGCTATATATACCCACGTACCCCGAAAACATCCAGGAGCACCGCAAAAAACTATTTCCACTGCCGCAACCTTCTATATCCACGAGATCCCATCTTGGAGCCTTCGTCGGTCCTCCGCCGGAGGGGGAATCGAACACGGAGGGCCTCTACATCATTTCCAAGGCCTCTCCGATGAGTTGTGAGTAGTTTACCACAGACCTTCGGGTCCATAGTTATTAGCTAGATGGCTTCTTCTCTCTCTTTCAATCTCAATACAAAGTTCCCCTTGATCTTCTTGAAAATCTATAAGATGTAACTCTTTTTGCGGTGTGTTTGTCGAGATCCGATGAATTGTGGGTTTATGATCAAGTTTATCATGAGAAATATTTGAATCTCCTCAGAATTCTTTTATGTGTGATTAAGTTATCTTTGCAAAGTCCCTTCGAATTATCAGTTTGGTTTGGCCTACTAGATTGATCTTTCTTGCAATGGGAGAAGTGCTTAGCTTTGGGTTCAATCTTGCGGTGTCCTTTCCCAGTGACAGCAGGGGCAGCAAGGCACCTATTGTATTGTTGCCATCGAGGATAAAAAGATGGGGTTTATATCATATTGCATGAGTTTATCCCTCTACATCATGTCATCTTTTCATGAATTTAAAACTCTAGATGCAGGCAGGAGTCGGTCGATGTGTGGAGTAATAGTAGTAGATGCAGAATCGTTTCGATCTACTTCTCACGGACGTGATGCCTATATACATGATCATGCCTAGATAATATCATAACTATGCGCTTTTCTATCAATTGCTCGACTGTAATTTGTTCACCCGCCGTAATACTTATGCTACCTTGAGAGAAGCTACTAGTGAAACCTATGGCCCCCAGGTCTATCTTTTATCATATAAGTTTCTATCTTCTTTTATTTGCATCTTTCACTTTCCAATCTATATCATAAAAATACCAAAAAAATTTATCTTATCATATTATCTCTATCAGATCTCACTTTCGCAAGTGGTCGTGAAGGGATTGACAACCCCTTTATTGCGTTTTTTTTTACTGTGAACTGTGGGGAAAACCCCCACAGCATATCAAAACTTTATTATTAAAGCCAGACAACAGTTACAACAACATGATTACAAGAGGTAACCGAAAGGAGAGGAGAAAAGCAAAATAAAAAAAGAAAAGGCTAAAACTTAAGGTGGCAAGAAAGAAATCCACTTGAGTAACTCATCCTTGTATCCAGATTTGATTCGATGCTGCATCAGAGTAATATCATGCCTGAAAGCTCCTCTCCATTTGTTGAAACTTGCCCTCTCACCTCTGAACACTTTGACATTTCTGATGATCCAGATATTCCAGCAGGGACTTTTGAGGAGCCCCCTACTGGATTGATACCTTGGTTCTCAAAAACAGAGGGAAATACTTACGCTACTTTGCTGCATCACCCTTTCCTCTTCAAGGAAAACCAACGCAAGCTCAAGACGTAACACGCCCTGCTGCCGAAACCCTAGCCACCGTCGCCACCACCTCGGGCACCGCCGCCCGACGCCGCCGCCGACCGCCCGACGCCGGAGACGCCGCCACCACCACCAATCCCGCCGCCGCCGCTGCCGGATCTCGCCGAAGGTAGACGCCGCCGCCACCGTCCCGGTTTTTCCCAAAAAAACGTCGGTTTTTTATAGAAACCTAGATCTAGTTTTTTTATTAGATCGGTTCCCTTTTTTCGGTTTAGTTATTTAGCGGACATTCGTCCGTACGTTAATTTTAACGAACGCCGTTCGTCAGTTAGCCGCAGACAGCGAACGTTCGTCCGTTAGCCTGTTCGTCTCGTTTTATTTTCCAGGGTTTTTCCGCGATTGTGTTCGATCTTGATTTCTGCCCTGATCTTCGATCTAGTTTATCTTTTTTCTCGTTTATTCGAATCAGTTGAAACAAGCGCCTAGATCTTCATCTCGAAGCACTCTTTATGTTTAGCCAACTTGAAAAAGATTTTGGTACTGTAAAATTTGACTTTAGTCCAGATTAGTAAATGAATCTTGTTTCTTTCGTAGTTTTAGTTTCGTTGCTCTGTTTGATTTGATTCTTTTTGCAAACCGGAGTTCTGCAGTTGAAATTTCTGGTTAGATCTTCTTATTTGAGTTTTACCCATCCTTCTAGTTTGAGTGCTTATGTATGTTATTGTTTGCTTGTGATAGAATTCCCGGAGTGCGAAGCATGCTACTACGAGTCTCTAGGTTTTGCCGATCATCAGCAAGGCAAGTAACACTTTGATCATACCTCTTTATTACCCAGTTTTTATGCATTAGTTCAATCCTCAAACATTGCATTATTAGGATCTGAATAACATGTGGGTTTGGGAAGTAGATGATGAGGTAGAACCTATTGCCCTTTTATTATCAAACCTTTGGGAGTTACTTCTACGTTATGCTCAGGATTGCTATGCTATGCTCATAGACGTGGTTTGGGTGAGTGTATCCATGACAAATGTGAGTATTGTTAATTAATGGTTAACTTAAGGTGGCTACTTAAATACACATCTGGGTCGATTGGTTAAGGCACCCTCGAGTAGCCAGTGGTTGTCAGGGCACCTGGAGAATCTAGTGTTGTCCTAGGATATCCCGGAGTACCCGTGTGATCATCCTAGGTTCGCCACCCAGGCTCAAAGGGGTCATAAGATTATTCATGCTAGAAACTTCCGTGTGCAGCCACAAGCCATTATGGTCTCTGGCATAGTTGAATAAGTTGTGTGACCTCTTTCAGTGGTAGACTAGTAGATGTAGGGGATGTAGGTGGTACTGTCTACCCAGAGTAAAGAGTTAATGCTTCTGAAAGATTGTGTCTCAGTCATTCGTTTCTCAAACATCATGAAGTGCGAGAAACTCAACGGAGGAGATCGAGTCTTGTGGGGAAAAGTGCGCAAACCTCTGCAGAGTGTACAAACTAATCATGGTTAGCCGTGTCCCCGGTTATGGACATCTTGAGTATATGGTTCTTGGATTATCATGTTGATCTCATCACTCTGAATTAATTTGTTGGGTTAATTGATGCTGCTTAATTGGGATTGAGTTGGAGGAACCTTCTCAATGTTTAACAACCACCCTGATAGTTAAATAAAATTTATTCCTTTGTTGTAGGGAAAAATTGGCTTTATGAAAAATTGTAACCATAGAGCTTTCCACCAACCATATATGCATGTAGTGATAGCATTTATTCCGTTCATTACTCTATGTGTTACATTGCCAGCATATTCCATGTGCTGACTCATTTCTGGCTGCATCATATCATGTTGCAGACTTTTCAGACGACGTTCACTCAGTTATGCCGTTGGAGTTGATGGACTCACTTTATCTTCCAAGCCTTCCGTTGTTATCTTATTTAGATGGCCTTAAGCGATATTATTGTAATAAGTTCTATTTTAAGACATTCGATGTAATAAGTGTGTGATTGAAACTCTGTTATAAATCCTCAAGTACTGTGCGTGTCAGCATTACCAATCCAGGGATGACACTGATGCACAGAGACTAGACTGTTTGAGGTATGGTCGCTACAAGAGGAGATGGTGCTGGTGATTATGTTGATGGAGATTGACCCCCCCGATGAGAGGATCGATGGTGATGACGATGGTGATGACGATGGTGATGATTTCCCAATCCCGGAGGGAAGTTTCCCCAGCAGAACAGCTCCTCCGGAGCCCTAGATTGGTTCCACCAAGGTTCCGCCTCATGGCGGCGGAGTTTTGTCTCGAAAGCTTGCTTATGATTTTTTTTCAGAGTAAAAGACTTCATATAGCAGAAGATGGCATCGGAAGCTGCCAGGGGGCCCACGAGGCAAGGGGCATTCCCCCCACCCTCGTGGACGGTGGGTGGCCCCCCTCTGGTATTTTTTCCGCTCAGTATTTTTTATTAATTCCAAAAATGACTTTCGTGGAGTTTCAGGACTTTTGGAGTTGTGCAGAATAGGTCTCTAATATTTGCTCCTTTTCCAGCCCAGAATCCCAGCTGCCGGCATTCTCCCTCTTCATGTAAACCTTGTAAAATAAGAGAGAATAGGCATAAGTGTTGTGACATAATGTGTAATAACAGCCCATAATGCAATAAATATCAATATAAAAGCATGATGCAAAATGGACATATCAATGACATGTACTCGTTGGCGAGGGAACCATCTTCGACTGTAATGACTTGAAAAGGGTACGAGATAAATGGGAATACATATTACACGATCGCCCAAGATCAAAAGAGCACCAACCAAAACAGTGGTGTCCGCTTTGATGCAGCAACCAAGAGGGGAAAGGACACATATTATGGTTACATAGTGGACATATGGGAACTTGACTATGGATATGATATCAAGGTCCCTTTGTTTAAGTGCAAATGGGTCAATCTATCAGGAGGGGGGTACAGGTAGACCCACAGTACGGAATGACAACAGTGGATCTGAAAAATATAGGGTACACAGATGAACCATTCATCCTAGCCAATGATGTGGTGTAGGTTTTCTATGTGAAGGACATGTCTACCAAACCGAGAAAAAGAAAAGATAAGGAAGAGGATACATCATACGATGAGCCAAAGCGCCACATAGTTCTTTTAGAAAAAAGATACATTATGGGATTGGAGGGCAAGACAGACATGTCTGAAGATTATGAACAGTTTCATGAAATTCCTCCCTTCAAAGTCAAGGCTGACCCAAGCACCCTGTTAAACGATGAATATTATCCATGGTTACGGTGCAATAAGCAAAGGACACAAGCGAAGAAAAAGTGAAGACTTTCTATCAAGAACTATTATGATGATGCATTTGATCTAAAATATCATTGCAGTTACATGTGAACAAATGGAATCCCTTTGTAACAGATGAGTTTCGTCCGAAACGCTGATACTTCCAAAGAGATTGTCTGTTTTGTACATGAAGTGCATCCAGTTTTTGTCGTAACCCTCCCAACTTTTTAGCACATGCTATGTGGGTGAAATGATGATACCATGCCAACTTTCAACCAAAGTTCATTTGTAGTGATTTTCAATTTAAGGGTCATTTAGCTGAAAGAATGAACTAATAGCAAAAATAATGAACTAGAAATAATCAATTAAACTATTCTGTTATGATCAACTAAAACAAAACTATAATATCCTTCAATAGCAAAAAGAATCAACTAAAAAGCTTTCATAAAACTCTAATAGCAAAAGGAATCAACTCAAAAAACTTTTATAAACCTCTAGTATTATTGAAACTAAAATTATGTAAAATTTATGCAACCAAAATTATCAAAGTATTTTTTGTTCAAAACATTAAAAGCAAAACAAATTTTCATAAAGAATTTTTTTGTTAGAAACTTTAATAGCAAAAAGAATTTTCATAAAGATCTTTTTTATTAGAAACTAAAATAACAAAATCTGTTTTTGAATATAATGATAAAACACAGTAATATTAAATAGCAAGAAAAAGAATCAATCAAAAATCTATTTTTATAGTAAAGTTATTAAAAAACTAGTGATTCACACAAATTTCAAAAAATTCAAATTTAAACTATTCAAATTGGAAAACAAATGGCACTAATAGAAAGTTTATAATTTTTGTTACCTAAAAGCAAAAAGAATTACATGAAAAACTAGTAAGTATTTTGCTGTAAGTAGAAACAAAATAAAATAAATAAAGCAAAAAAGGAAACAATTTTTTTAAAAAAAAAGTGCCACCTACTGGGCCACCATGGCCTGAATACGACTGGAAATCCAACCATGGGCCAAGATTCAGGCCCGCAGCAGGCCTAGTAGGCCCAAGGGCACAGCATGACACAAATTAGGCTCGAAAGCCTGCGGTTGAGAGGAGCTCGAGAGGGTGGGCGCAGCAGCGCTTATAAACCACTCTCGAGCTCTCCGAACTAGCGAGGTGGGACTAAACTTTGGACGCGACTCGGGCAGCACAGGGCCTTTGGTCCCGGTTCGTGGCACCAATCGGGACTAAAGGGGTGCATTGGTACAGGTTCGTGCTACCAACTGGGACCAATGCCCCCCTTTAGTCCCGGTTGGTGCCACCAACCGGGACCAAAGGTCCCTG
>NC_041389.1:4958205-4959449 GCF_002162155.2 Triticum dicoccoides
TTTGGACTGCTGATAAGAGACCTTTGGTCCCGGTTGGTGGCACCAACCGGGACTAAAGGGGGGCATTGGTCCCGGTTGGTGCCACGAACCGGGACAAATGCCCTAGGTATATAAGAAAGCACTTAGCAGTTTCGACAAAATCAATCACTTCTTCTCCCCGACGCCCCTGCTCCTCCTTGTCGCCGTTGCTGCCCGATGCCCCTGCTCCACCTTGTTGTTGCTGTTGCCACTGACGCCGTCAAGCTGCTCAACGTCACCGCTGCCACTACTGACGCCCTCTGCCCCGTCGATGGCGCCGCTCCCCGCGCCCCTGTCCGCGCCGATGCCGCCCACCGTGCCCCGCCGCCCCTTGTGAGCAACAGCCTGCTCCCGCGCCCCTCCCCTGCCCCGCGCCCCTGTGCCCTGCCCTACCCTATCGGCGCCGTGCCCCTCCGCCCTTGCTTCCTTTTTTATATATACATGTATATGCTATTTTTAGATGTTTTTAGATGTACTTTTTTAGATGTATATATATGAAAAATTGGTCTATTTTTTTGTAGTATATATATGAAAACTTGGTCAATTTTTTTTCTGTAGTAGATGATGATAATAATGATGATGATATGATGATATATGAAAACTTGGTAAAATTTTTGTACTAGATGATGATGATGATGATGATATACGATGATATATGAAAACTCTTTTAAATGTATATATATGACGATGATGATGTAATTTTATTTGATGATATATGATGATGTAATTTTGTCAATATACCCCCTCCCCAATAACTTCGACATGAGCTGGGGTCGATATACCCCCTCACCGATAACATTTTTTTCTATGTATATGTCATCGTTGTCGATATACCCCCTCCCCGATAACTTCGACATGAGAAGAAGAAGAAGGAGAAGAAGAGGAGAGGAAGAAGAGGAGAAAAAAATAAGAAGAGGAAGAAGAAGAAAAAAAAGAGGAGAAGAAGAAAAATAAGTTTTTTTCTATTTTTTCTTCTCCTCTCTTTTTTCTTCTTTTTTTCTTCTATTTTTTCTTCTTCTTCTCCTCTATTTTTTCTTCTTCCTCCTCTTCTTATTTTTTGTCGGGAACGAGGGTGTCGGGAACTATGGTGTCGGAAACTAGGGTAGAGGGTCGAGGGTCATCGAGAGGTCGAGGGTCGTTGAGGGGTCGAGGGTCGTCGAGGGGTCCAGGGTCGACGGTCGTCGAGGGGTCGAGGGTCGTCGAGGGTCAAGGATCATTGAGGGGTC
>NC_041389.1:4959652-4964608 GCF_002162155.2 Triticum dicoccoides
GTCGAGGTTCATCAAGGGGTCGAGGGTCGTCGAGAGTCGAGGGTCGAGGGGTCGAGGGTCTAGGGTCGTCGAGGGGTCGAGGGCCAAGGGGTCGAGGATCGCCGAGGGTCGAGGGTCTCCGTTTAACAAGAATGCCCCCATTATGGACGTGCAAAAGTTGATCCATTTTTTTCAGATCTCATCCATGGCTACATCATTTGCTGGAAGTAACAGGCGTACGACGCTATGAAACTCTTCAAAGCTGTTTTGAAATGGAGTCCCGGATAAGATGATTCACTTTTTGGTACGGATTTCTACAAAGGCCTTCCAAATAGTGATATTCAGAAGGCTCTTGCTGAACTTCGTACCAGAAAGCAAATTATCCTATCCGGGACTCCGTTCCAAAACAATTTTGGAGAGCTTTGTACCGTTATGCGCCTGTTACTTAAGGCAAATGATGAAGAAATTTTTTTCTTGAGATTAGGAAAAATATTAACCATTTTCTGCACATCCAGAATGGCGCCATCGTGTTAAATCCCTTAAAGGTTAAGAGAATCCAAGCGGTCGACTATCAGAACTAGCTAGGGTAGGGGGTCAAGGGTCGCCGAGGGGATGAGGGTCGAGGGTCATCGACGGGTCGAGGGTCGAGGATTGTCGTCGGGTCTATGTTTGCCACTATTAATATATCCATCTCTCATGTTTGTATATTAATTGCCATGTTGTAATATTTTCACAAACTATGGATCAACAAAGAGACTACAAACAAGAAGAGATATTGGGGGACATAATCCGCGATGGAGGAGATGTCTTGTTGTTTCTCAACAACCTTGAAGAAGGTCTGGAAGGAGAGGAAGCAGGCTACGGTGATCAAACAATGGAGGAGGAAAGTTATGATCGTGATGGTGGCTCCGGCGACCATGATGACGGCTCCGGTGACCGAACGGAGTCAGCATCAGCTGTTGTAAAGTCTGGCGAGGTATATATATATATATATATATATATATATATATATATATATATATATATATATATATATATATATATATATATATATATATAAAGCCTGTGCTCACTAGCTAATTGATGCATTAATTGTTTTGATATGCACATATACTAACTCTTCTTTCTTCTTTTATAGCCCTCCAGATCGAGCAAAAATTCGGTAATGAGACAAGGCCCGGAAAAAAAGTTGCGCCTGGATGAATGGTTCACGATCATAGAAATCGCGCACGATGGCCAACCGATTAAACCCCTCCAGACCAAGGAAGCATTTTCTACTCAGTGCGGGGTTCTTGTTAGGGACATGATCCCGATCAACATCCAGCAATGGTATAAGCCTAAGAAGGAAGACCTTCAAGTTTCTTTTGTCGAAGATAGACAGAAAGATGATCTTTGGACCATGCTGAAGGTAAATTTCACCCTACGGGAAGATGAGGATCGGGAGAAGCCAGTTAATGAGCCATTGATCAAGGCTCATGCTCTCAAGAAGATGGCAGATCTATTCAGGAGGTGGAAGAATGAGTTGAAATCAACGTATGTCGACAAAAACAAGACTCCAGAATTCACCGGCCGATTTGAGAAGATAAGAGATCACTGGCCTGCATTTGTGGCCCACAAGACATCGTACAAGCGTAAGAAGATGTCAGCAATTAACAAGATAAATGCTGCAAATAAGGAGCATCACCATCGAACGGGGTCAGGTGGCTACCTCAAAGCCCGTCCGTTGTGGAACAAGGCTGAGCAGGACCTGATTGCTAAAGGGGTCGAACCAGAGACATTGCACTAGCAGACCGTTCAAGGACTTGGTTCTTTGGGGTTGGGGGAACTTTGGACCCTGAAACAGGGAAGTGTTATTGGACAGACAAGCAACTTGCAACACCCATCACGAAGCTACAGAAAGCAATCAAGGAAGCGTAGGAAGGGACGTTCATTCCCGATAGAGAGAACTACGAGCTCACAAAGGCCCTCGGGAATCCTGAGCACCCTGGACAAACACGAGGCATGCCAGGCTCCGTTGCGTGGCAGGTTGGGTTTCCCGATGCAGGCGGTTGCAAAACCCAAGAGAGGAGGAGAAAAGTGGAGCAGAGCGAACTGCAGCAGCTTAAGGCAAGGGTACGAAAGCTAGAGGAGCGACAAGATGTTGAGAACCAGCTGCGAGATCCTGCCCAAGCTACCCCAGAAGCTACCCCGCCATCTCAGCGGAGAAGCAGTGTGGCTTCCACCGAGCTCATTCAGCAGCCTGACTTCACGGGTCCTAGCTACCCCGTGAATTTTATCACGAATTCACACCAGTGCCACCTTATGACGCAATGGCTTCAGCTCAAAGTCAAGGCGGCTGTCGGCTCCGTATTCCCTCCTTCACCCAGAGAAACTTTTCACTAACGTCCGATTCCACAAGGCTATGCTGTTATGATGGTGGATGAAATAACGGAGGGATTTGAGGAGCTCCAGCTTGAGCACCCTACAGGTGATGGGGATACTCAGCTAGGTCTTGCTCTGAAGACTCCGTGTCTATGGCGGAAGGAGCACATCAAGCTTCTGAACTTCACGCCTCGTGCGGGTTAGTTGGGCACTCCGCCTCCTCCTCCTCCACTGGCGAGTGATCAGGGCACTCCGCCTCCTGCTCCGGTGCGTGAGGGCGGCAGTACTCCGCCTCCTTCTCCGCCTGCTCCGGCGCGTCCGAGCAGCCCGCCTCCTCCTTCGCCGCCTCGTAAGCAACGACGATGGTGGAACACAGACGCCGCCGTTCTGGCTGCTCTGGCATGTCGTAGAAGTCTGCCTCCTTCTTCTCCGCCTCGGAAGCAACGAAAGAAGACAGCCACAGCCACTGCGGCTGCTCTGGCGTCTAGCAGTACAGCCAGAGGCGGGAGGCAATACATATTCGGTCCATCGTCTCTCAAGCCTCTAGAGAAGTTACCATACGAGAGGAGAGAGGAGGAAAACCAGAAGATCTGTGAAGGCCAAGTTAGGGACTTTTTTGGATCTGTAAAAGCTAAGAAACATCCACCTCCGGAGGAGAAGATAGATCCGGTGAAAGCGAAGCGCACTTTGGATGCCCTGCAGCGACCATCACTGCCTCCGCCGCAATCCATCTATGACCGTGTTATTGAAAGGACATATAAGGAAGCGGAGCGGTTGGGAAGTACTTGCACTGATCAAAGGTTAGAAGAACAAAGAAGTGGGAAAAAATTCCCCAGCTCGGCGTACAAGCAAAGCAATCGTGCCCCCCGCTCAATGTGCCTAGCGATATCGTCGCTAATCTTCCGGGGATGTTGCCCGGTACCAATCCTGGAGATTACATGCCCAACAATGCACTTTTTGATACAATGGAGGTGGACACATTCAAATTCTAGCACGGGAAGCCTCTCGTCAAACCTGGTACTCCTCTAACAACGATAATTCGAAGATTCCATGATTGGTACATGGACATCTGCAAGAAGTCTGGGATGGATACTTTGATGCTGAGAGTTAAAGAGGAGCATGACCTCGTTGGAATTGATCTGTTGTCTGTTCCATATGAGGAGTTCTTCCAGTTTTTCAATCAAAAGGCCCTCGATAAAACAATCATCACTTGTTACTGTCTATAAGTACTACTTCTGTGTAGTTAATTAAGTCTCTATATATAGCTCAGCTCTTTCATTGCATGTATATATAATTATCCTCACTATATTATGCAGATTGGAGATCACCGAATTGAAGAAAAGACAAATAGGTGATATTGGGTTCATTAACACAAATCTCATGGATGAATGGAATGTTAAACATGATGCCAAACAAACTGAAGCCAACTTGCTCGCGTCGTTACTTCGAAATCAAAACAAAGATATAATATTTTTTCCTTACGAATATAGGTGAGTGTTACTATCTTGTGCATATTCGGTCTCCCTTATTACTCGAGGTAATAGTAATGTAATTGATGAGTTATGCATGCGTGCGCGGCTTTCACTTTATACTGCTAGAGATTAAGCTTGAGCGGGGACTAGTAACTGTTATAGACTCGAAACGAAAAAATCTTGAGGAGTATGCGACATGTCTAAAATGCACGAGAAGTAAGTTCAACCGATCATTATCGCACCATATCGGCAACTTTGTTCATTTCCCGGTATCAAGTAATTGTTTTATTTGTCTGGTAGGGTTTGGAAAAAGTTCACTGCATAAGCTCCGGGACTGCCAGCGGAGTTGCGATTTAACCACCCGAAAGTAAGTACTAGTAGCTAGTTCTGCGCATCTCCCATTGATACTAGCTAGTTTCATCAATACCATTTACCATGCTTGCTTATCAGTTTGATTGACCTCTATTTCTTGTAAAGTGGTTGTGGCAGGAACCCTGGAATGATTTTTGTGGATACTACATTTGCAAGTTCATCCGCCACACGACCTATGAGCGGGGCTACTCTAAACAACAAAATGAAGTGCATAAGCAATAATATTCACAATTTTATTTTATTACCATCATTTGTGTTGAGTTTCATTCATATATATGTATTAACCCCCTTCTAAAAATTAGATGTTTCAGATGCGGGATGAACTCCTACCACAAGATCGTATACGAGCAATTCAAGAGAAATTGGCGCGATTCTTTCTTGACCACGTCATCGACAAACACGGAGAATACCATGTGGAAGTTGAGTTCAGATGTTAGGGGATTTTGTAAGAGATCTTATATTCTCTCTCTCTCTCTCTCTCTATATATATATATATATATATATATATATATGTATGTATATATATGTATATATATATACATATATATACGAAAACTTGTTGTTCGACCAATCTCTCGGAGAAGGAGAGGTCGATCACTTCTCTCTGTATAAGTTCATGACGATCTTCCGTACTGAATGGTTTCCTTCATTTTCTTACTAGCTAGCTAGCGTGTCAAGTCCTCTCTATACGTATAGTACGTAGTGTCGACCAAGCACGGAGATAAGAGAGAACACTTCTCTCTATTAGCTATCTAACATAATATATGAAACC
>NC_041389.1:4964997-4973548 GCF_002162155.2 Triticum dicoccoides
AGCCCCTAAACTGCTGACGTGTGAAAGCCTTTTGGTCCCGGTTGGTAGCACCAACCGGGACAGAAGGTCCTCCTTCCTGGGCAAGCCGCAGCGGCCACGTGGAGCCACATCTGTCCCGGTTCGTGGGCAAACCGGGACTAAAGGTGTTGGGCTTTAGTACCGACACTTTAGTCCCGGTTCGGCAACCGGGACAAATAGGCCTTATGAACCAGGACAAATGGGGCTTTTTCTACTAGTGTAAGGAGTGACAGGACCAGCTTAAATAGCGGCTTCGTCCAGATGCATTAAGCTACGGTCATCATTACACTTTGTGGTGGATATGACTGTCACTATGAAATTTCTCTGGATATGATAAGAAGAAACTTTCATAGTTACATATCGTATCCATCATTAAGTGCATTGATGGCTGGTCAAGTCTTTTTTTAATCACTTTTTTGAATCATTTCATTAACCTCCGTTGGTCCATATTGCGTGTTTCGAGAAATATTTTGTATTTTTTAATTTGCACTCACTACTTCATTCTCCCATCGGGCCATGCATATTGTTTGTTTCGAGAAATATTTTTTGAATCATTTCATTAATTAAGCTCCATCGGTCCATACTGCTTGTTTCCAGAAATATTTTATATCTTTTATTTTGCACTCACTACTTCACTATTCTCCGATCGGTCCATAATCTCCCTGTTTTGAGAAATATTTTTTGAATCATTTCATTAAGGTTCGTCGGTCCATACTGCCTATTTTGCGAAATATTTTATATCTTTTAATTTGCACTTACTACTTCACTCTCCGAAGGATCTGACAACGGCTAGCTACTAGCTCGTAGCATTTCATCTAATTAAAGTACTGCATAAAAAACCACAATAGCTCCTCCTCCTCTTCCTCCTCCTCCCCGCCGCCATCGTACTTGTCGGTGTCAAAACCAGCGGATCTCGGGTAGGGGGTCCCGAACTGTGCGTCTAGGCGGATGGTAACAGGAGACGAGGGACACGATGTTTTTACCTAGGTTCGGGCCCTCTTGATGGAGGTAAAACCCTACGTCCTGCTTGATTAATATTGATGATGTGGGTTACAAGAGTAGATCTACCACGAGATCAAGGAGGCTAAACACTAGAAGCTAGCCTATGGTATGATTGTTGTTCGTCCTATGGACTAAAGCCATCCGGTTTATATAGACATCGGAGAGGGCTAGGGTTACACAGAGTCGGTTACAATGGTAGGAGATCTACATATCCGTATCGCCAAGCTTGCCTTCCACGCCAAGGAAAGTCCCATCCGGACACGGGACGAAGTCTTCAATCTTGTATCTTCATAGTCTTGGAGTCCGGCCGATGATGATAGTTCGGCTATCCGGACACCCCCTAGTCTGGAACTCCCTCAGTAACCCCTGAACCAGGCTTCAATGACGACGAGTCCGGCGCGCATGTTGTCTTCGGCATTGCAAGGCGGGTTCCTCCTCCGAATAATTTATAGAAGATTGTGAACACCAGGATAGTGTCCGGCTCTGCAAAATAAATTCCACATACAACCGTAGAGAGAATAATATTACACAAGTTCAATCTGCTGACGTATTTTGCGGCGTAACGTCACACCACTACCAAGCCTTCAAATTGTTTTTATTGTTCCACCTCAGCGCGTTTAGCGAGGCGGTTTCCTTGGCACGTCTTGTCGAAGCAGAGATCGTGTTCCCCTTATTCCGGGATTCCCATCAATACGGACGCAGGTAACCCAACCGCGCCATCAATCGCGACGCTTGGGGGATAAGCGAGTTTTACCAGGCCGGTGGGGACACGTGTTTCTGTCCGCCCATATAAGGGGATAAAGATCCAACCTTTTTACATGCGCCTTCTTCCTCCTTGGCTTATCCATCTCTGCGAACTCGAGCTCTAGCGCCCAAGCCCGCACATCTCACCTCAACCTTCTCCAAACATGTCCGGAGCGGGAGGCAAGTGGATGGCCTCCTCCGTCACGGAGGGGCATATCCAGAAGCTGCGCAGCGCCGGATACTTGTCCAGCGACATCGCGCATCGGCTCCCCGACGAGGGAGAGCTCATCCCTAACCCTAGGCCCCATGAGAGGGTAGTATTCCTTCCCCATTTCCTCCGCGGACTGGGCTTCCCACTTCATCCCTTTGTCCAGGGGCTCATGTTCTACTACGGCCTAGATTTCCATGATCTGGCCCCGAATTTTATCCTCAACATCTCGGCGTTTATCATCATGTGCGAGGCCTTCCTCTGCATCCAGCCCCACTTCGGCTTGTGGCTCAAGACCTTCAGTGTCAAGCCGAAGGTTGTGAAGGGCAGCCAAGCGGAGTGCGGAGGCGCCATGGTGGGCAGGATGTCCCATGTTACGTGGCTGGAGGGTACTTCCGTGGAAACCATTAAGGGGTGGCAATCGGGGTGGTTCTACATCACTGAGCCGCGTGACCCTGATTGGGCAGCGGCCCCCGAATTCAGATCCGGCATCCCTACACGGCTCACCTCCTGGAAAGAGAGTGGCCGGATCTGGGGGGATTCGGAGGAGCTGATCGGACTCCAAGCCTGTATCCAGAAGCTGGTGGACAAGAAGCTCAAGCTTGTCAACGTAGTCCAGGTCATGCTCATCCACCGGATTCTCCCGTGCCAACGACGGGGCTTCAATATGTGGGAGTTCGATCCGACGCAGCACCAGACTTTGAATGGGCTCTTCGACATGACGTACGAAGAGGTCTGGAAGGTGCTGTTCAAGGGCGCCTAGGCTCCCGCATCCGCTACCGAAGATCGCCGATTCAGCTCGCGGCGTCCAGCTGACGAGGTAAGTGATATTGTCCTTTAAGGGATGCTTGTTATTCATAGTTTGACTCTATGCGGGATCTAAACTCCCTTTCCTTTGACAGGACTGGCTGAAGAAGGCCGCACAGGCTATTTGTCCGGCCCCATTGCCAGAGGACCCAGCTGACGCCCGCCTAACGGGTTGCTGGCTCCGGCACCCCACGTGGTGCCGGAGAAGAAGACCAAGAAGAAGGCCACGGGGACTCGGAAG
The DNA here is from genome assembly GCF_002162155.2 of Triticum dicoccoides. Taxonomy (NCBI): domain Eukaryota; kingdom Viridiplantae; phylum Streptophyta; class Magnoliopsida; order Poales; family Poaceae; genus Triticum; species Triticum dicoccoides. The sequence continues at coordinate 4,968,018 of NC_041389.1, forward strand.
AGTTCCCGTTTTCAGGTGCTATCGGACGATGAATCCGAGGCCGACTCCTCCCACCAAGGCGAGGAGGAGAAGAAGAAAGCCTCTCCCCCAGCAGGGGGAGGGAAGAAAAGGAAGGCCTCCCCAACAACGGAGGCCGAAGGGTCCAAGAGGGGAAAAACTCTTCCCCCGGACTATTCCCCAACGCCAGTGACGACGACGAGGACTGGCCTCCAAGGGCCAAGCCTCTGGCGAGATCGTAAGTATCCGTACTCCCGAATAACTTCAAGGTTTTCTTTTTCCGCCACATTATGTCTTTCTAATGCCGCATACAACCCTGCAGTCCGCCTAAGGATGATCTCCCCACTTCGTCGAGCGGGTCCTTAGGGGCGTCGGATATGGATTCTCTTCCGACTGCCTCCACCCCCCGTGATGCGGATGATGCCGAGGTGGGATCCCAGGAAGGGACCCACCAGGAGGAGAGGGCCCCGGAGGTGTCGTAGGACAACCTCCCGGACTTTGCACCGGACTCAGCCCCGGAACCCATAGTGGCTCCGGAGTCCGGCGGCCGACCCCTTCGGAAGAAGGGCAAGACCGCGACGCCGGCTACCTCCGTCCAACCGGAGGTGCCGGATAATTTGCTGGAGGCGCTCAACGGCGCCTCCATCGAAGAGGAACACCGCACTGTTATGAGTGCGGTGATTCGGAAGGTTCAGCTCGCCAAGAGCGGGCTGACCGAAGCCTGCAGCAGCCTTCTAACAGGCTTTGAGGTAAGAATTTCAATATATGTAAAATGGTACCGCATAGACAGTAGCCCCTGATGCTCGGTTTGGTGTTCAGAAAGAAAAGCCGGACTGGGGATCTTTAGAAAGATAAACGCAGGAGTCATGAAAATATGTCAATATGGGATTGCAGGCTGTGCTGCTGACCTCTGCCGCACTGACAGCGGAGGTCAATACTTTGAAGGAAAACCTCGAGCGGTCCGAGAACGAGCTCGGCCATGCCAAGAAGCAACTCGAGGAAAAAGAAGGTGAGTAATACCTTATGAAAATTGTACCTTACAGAAAAGGATTTGGTTGCAAGAAAAATGACAAGGATAACTGGGGTATTGCAGGGGCCACTAATGAGGTGGCGACCCTGAAGAAGGCGGTGGCCGCGGCCGAACGCAATGCGGCTGCGGAGCGCACCGAGCGAGAGAAACAGGAGGCGCGGGTGGCGGAGGTACAGCAAGAGCTCCAGGATCTCGTGAAGAAACACGAGAGCCTGGAGCGTGACTCGAAGACTCGAGAGTCTGAGCTTGCAACGGCTCTTGAGAGTGCCAAAGCCGCTAAGGCTGAAGCCTACAAGGCCCTCCAGGAGATCGAGGCGGTAAAGAAAATAGCAGCGGGTAAGGCATTTTTCATGCAAAGTAAGCATGTGAGTGTTAATTACCTGTCGCTTACCCGAATTCGGAGCTCTCCAGGAGCGTTCGCAGATCTTCCTCGCAGCATGTCCGATGCTGCCGCATTCTACAGGGCCGAGGAGGGGAGCTCGACGGAGAAGGTCTTCTGGTCTCAGTATGCTGAGGCCGAACATCCGGTGCCCCTTAGCGACCAGCTGAAGCAGCTGGTCGAGCTCCACAAGGCGGCCGAACAGGCCATGAAGGGCCTCATAGTTCGGATGTGGCCTAAGGAGGCCATGCCTGGGAGCTACTTCGGCCTGGTGCAGCGGCTAGTGGATGCGTGCCCGTGGGTTGAAGTCATCAAGCACTCCGCCTGTATTGAAGGTGCCCGTCGGGCCCTTGCCCGCGCAAAGGTGCACTGGGGCAAGATGGATGCCCAGAAGCTTGTGACGGACCCACCACCAGAGGTCAAGGAGTATCGTACGCCCGAGATGTATTATAAGAGTGTGTTGAAGGGCGCCCGCACTATTGCGGGTGAGTGCTCCAAAGATGTAATATTTGAGTAGACTCGCATTTTGTTATCCTGTGCGCTGAAAACTTGGTTCATATGCGCTAAGCAATGCATGTTAATTTAAAATATTACCTTCTGTGCGGCTGTTTATCAAATCTGAGAGATGGCAAGTCGTCGGCTTCAGCCCCCATGCCACGAGTGCTGGGGTGTTCGGGATAAACTCGAGCGCTCTTGTTCCCATTTTTGGGTCCATCTAGGGAGGCTCTCAACACAACGAACAAGGCAACCAGACTTATAATGCTTGAACACTCTCACTTAGCCATAGAATTCTATAATTTTAAATTTCGGCGAAGCCCCTAGTTTTTGGAAGGCCGAATTTGGGGCGCTATCCACGCCTTGGCCGGACAGAATTCCGGATCCTCGCTCGAAGCGGCATAAGTCTTTAGGGACTCGCAAAGAACCTCTCGAACAGCGACCAGCTCTCGCCTCATCATGACGGTCAGTTTTAGCTTTCTCCACTGAGGCGTTAACCCAGCTCAACTGGGGCGCAATCGCAGTGGTTCTCCCAGTGCTACCTTAGCCGATAAAACGGAACGTAAGGTACCAAAACATGGGAGCCGGGCAAACCCAACTATTGACCCAAGAACATGATTCGGAGCCGATGCATATAATGCTATAAGTTCGGGGTGCCGCACTTGTGAAAGTGTTCGGACTTATCACACCATAACGCGGGAAACATAAGCCCCTGGTGTATTTAGCCGTACCAAAACATACGGATGCAATATGTCATAGATGAACATATGTGTAAGAAAGAAATGCAATTAGAAGCAAAAATGTGCTGCATTGCTTTATTCAATAAAAACTGCTGTAAGTGCAGGACGATACAAGTGGTGCGGTAAGCAAGGGATGGGACTGTTTAACATGTCCCCCTCCAGGGGTAGGCTACGGAATAATGCATAAAACAAATTTAATGCTCATGATGGAGACCACCTGGATTTTCGTTATAGCCTTTCGCCTTCCCTGGCTGTTGCATCGTGGGTTCGCCATGTCTGCTGCCGGACAGGGCCTCTGACGAACGGAGTCCTATAGGTAAAAAATAAAAGGAAAAGAAAAAGAAACGACACACTTAAGAGCCCCTGGTGCGGTTGAGCCGCAGTCTGGGCTTATCGTGGTCGAGCCCCTTGCCCCATGCCCATGGTATCTTCAGAGCATAATGGAGTACGCGAAGGGTCTGTCTTAATGTTTTACAGGGGCCGGGGTTGGGGCCGCACTGCTACGCGTGCTTGGAACGTGCCAGGTGGTCGTGTTGTAGGTTACTCCGGGCACGCTTAGCTATGTCCGGCCGCTTAGCAGCCGGACTTGAGAATTTCCTTAAAAGGCTGCTTTGTACTTCTGCCGCGAGAGCCGCTGTATGTTCCTCCGTTCGGAGGGAGCGTTCAGTGTTTCCGTTGACCGTGATGACTCCTCTAGGGCCTGGCATCTTGAGCTTGAGGTATGCGTAGTGCGGCACCGTGTTGAACTTTGCGAACGCGGTACGTACGAGCAAGGCATGATAGCCGCTGCGGAACGGGACTATGTCGAAGATTAACTCCTCGCTTCGGAAGTTATTCGGGGATCCGAAGACCACTTCCAGTGTAATTGAGCCTGTACAATTGGCTTCTACACCTAGTATGACGCCTTTAAAGGTCGTCTTGGTACGTTTAATCCTTGAGGGGTCTATGCCCATTTTGCGCACCGTGTCCTGATAAAGCAGGTTTAGGCTGCTGCCGCCGTCCATCAGGACTCTGGTGAGATGAAATCCATTGACGATTGGGTCTAGAACCATTGCGGCGAACCCACCATGGCGAATGCTGGTGGGGTGGTCCCTTCGGTCAAAGGTGATCGGGCAAGAGGACCAAGGATTGAACTTCGGGGCAACTGGCTCCATCGCGTATACATCCCTGAGTGCACGCTTCCGCTCCCTTTTGGGTATGTGCGTGGCATATATCATGTTCACTGTCTGCACCTGTGGGGGGAAACCCTTCTGTCCTCTATTGTTCGGCGGTCGGGTCTCTTCCTCGTCGTCGCTATGTAGCCCCTTGTCGCTGTTTTTGGCAATTAACTTGCCTGCCTGCTTGAACACCCAACAGTCCCTATTGGTGTGGTTAGCTGGTTTTTCAGGGGTGCCATGTATCTGGCACAAGCGATCGAGAATTCGGTCCAAATTGGACGGACCCTGAGTTGTTCTTTTGAATGGCTTTTTCCATTGACCGGGTTTAGAGCCTCTGAATCCGGCATTGACTGCCGTATCCTCACTGTTATCGCTGTTAATGCGGTGTTTGTTTTTGTTGCGACACGACCTGCCACTACGGTCCTTGATATCCGGACTGCCATAATTTTTGTTGAGGTTGTTGCTGCGTGCTAGCCAGCTGTCCTCACCCGCACAGAAGTGGGTCATGAGTGATGTAAAGGCTGCCATGGATTTCGGCTTTTCCTGTCCCAGGTGCCGGGCAAGCCACTCGTCGCGGATGTTATGTTTGAAGGCCGCGAGGGCCTCGGCATCCCGACAGTTGACGATTTGGTTTTTCTTGGTTAAGAACCGTGTCCAGAATTGTCTGGCCGATTCATCTGGCTGCTGAATTATGTGGCTTAGGTCATCTGCATCTGGTGGTCGCACGTACGTGCCTTGGAAGTTATCGAGGAATGCGGCTTCCAGGTCCTCCCAACTCCCGATTGACTCTGCTGGCAAGCTGTTAAGCCAGTGTCGGGCTGGTCTTTTAAGTTTTAGTGGGAGATATTTGATGGCGTGGAGATCGTCTCCGCAGGCCATGTGGATGTGGAGGAGATAGTCCTCGATCCAGACCGCGGGGTCTGTTGTCCCATCATAAGATTCAATATTGACGGGTTTAAACCCTTCTGGGATTTTCCATTACCTCATCTGTGAAGCACAGTGGGTGTGCAGCGCCTCTGTACTAGGTGATATCGCGACGGAGCTCAAAAGAGCTTTGTCTGTTGTGTTCGGCCCGGCCGGACTTACTGTGTCCGGGGTGACGGTGATCGTCACGTATCGTGGGGCGCCCACGTGATCCATAGATCAATCTTGATTGTCTTGCCTTATCCTCCAATATGTCTCGCAGGTCCGGAGTGTTCCCCTGTGGTCTTGTGCTTTTCGAGCGATGCCGGGGTACGGGTCTAGTGAAGGGCCTTGAGGCCTCTCTGTCGCGACCACGGGGTGGTCGATCAGCCGTATTGTCTTCTGGTGAAGCGGGATCATATGCCTCCACCTCTAATCGGGGGAGCAGCTGTAACACCCCCAGTGTCATGCTACAGTAACCCTTTGTGTTTAAGCCTAATCATTTTGCTATAACAGTGCTTAGTCACTTTGATCAATATTCCTTTTCAAATTCCCGTTGAATTCTTTTTCAAATTATGTGTGGAATTCAAAATGCTCAAACATGAAAACTAAAATGTTCATCATGTGGAAAGTATTCTTCTGGTAATATTGGTGGTGAACCGATATTTTTGCAAAAGGTCTAAATGGCCTAAAATAGCTATAACAGAAAGTGGTTAAAAGAAAAGGGCAAACCTTTTTTTTTAAGGGAGAAGGGCCCCCCCCCCCTCAACTGGGCCGACTGGCCCAACTGGCCACCGCGCCCACCCCCCCATGGGCCTCAGCCCACCTGA
>NC_041389.1:4974125-4975606 GCF_002162155.2 Triticum dicoccoides
GGAGGATAAGGGCAGCCCCGATGCCTCGGCTCCCTCCCTAGTCGCCCACTTGCCCCTTCTCCCCCTCGTCGCTCTCTCCCTCGCTCTCCAGATCCCCTCCCCTCCTCAACCGGCGCCGCCGTCGCCATGGATGTGCCGTAGCCGCGGACACCGGCCACCCCGCGCCTCGCCAACACGTCCACGAGACGCGCCGTCCTCGGCTACACCCTCTGCACCAACTGGAGCGAGAAGGGAGCCACCACCGCGAGCCCGACGACCCCTTCTTCCTCCTACTGCCGTCTTCGTCTCCGATGCCGATTCACCGCCGTTGGTCCTCCCCGAGCCCGCTAACGCACACCTACAGGCTCACGGTGAGCAGCCGCATCGCCTCCCCCTCTCTTCGGCCTCTCCCCGTAGCCGCAGCCGCCGCTTTTGCCGCACCCGAACACCTCACCGCCGATGAGCTCGTAGTCGTGCCCTCGCTGCCCGTCGAGCTCTACCGAGCTCGGGGTCGTGCTCAGCACGCCCGTGCGAGCCCGAAGCACCCATCCCCGCGCTCTGCCGAGCCTTGTAGCGCCGTTCCTGATCGTGGACGAACTCCGGCGAGGTTCCCGAGCTCGCTGCCGTCACCTCCGTCCACCCCCGGCCTCGTAACCACTCCGGTTGGACGCGGCGTCATCTTCCCGTTCGCGCGCGCCAAGTCGCGCGAAAAACGGACGCCCGTAGGCGAATCCCGACGCTCTCCTGGCCGCTCCGCCGTGGTTTCGGCTCGTCGGAGCCACTCCGGCGCCCGCCGCCGACGTGGCTGGGCGGGCCCGACCCCCTGGCTCACTGCCAGTGGGCCTTAGGGGCCCCGTTGACTGGGTTGACCCAGTCAACACGCTGACATGGCGGTGCAATGCCACTGACGAACCGGCCCCACCGCTTAAATAATAAATAAAATGGTTTTTATAATTAAAAGTAATTAGCTTAAGTAATTAGCCACTAACATGTGGGGCCCATCAGCTAATTAACCTCAGTTTAGTTTAAAATAAGCTCTGTTAAGTAACAGAGGCTGACAGGTGGGTCCCCCTTGTCAGTTTTGACCAGTCAACCGGACTGTTGACTGCTGACGTCACTCCTACGTCATGCTGACATCATATTCCTTTTCTGTTAGTATAAATAATTCCAGAATATGTTTAAAACTTAGAAAATTAATAGAAAATAAACCGTAACTCGGATGAAAATGTTTTCTATATGAAAGTTGCTCAGAAAAATCCAACGAATCCGAATATGCGGTCCGTTCATCTGTCACATGCCCCTAGCATGCTCAACATGGAACTTTCCCCCTCCGGTCATCTGTCTGACACAGGTCCAGAACCGGGAACACCTTCCCGGTTGATTTCCCCCTTCACCTATAACGTCTAGGACCGCGTTAGAGCACGCTTAGCGCTACGTATCGTCATGTCATGCTTAGTGTTACCTCTGTTTGCTATGTATTTACTGTTTCTTCCCCCTCTTCT
>NC_041389.1:4975965-4981431 GCF_002162155.2 Triticum dicoccoides
TTCTCTCATGCTTGCATTAGATTTTGCTATTGTTATTGTTTGCTCCTGTTCTGATGCATAGCCTCCTTTTGTAACCTGCTTATTGTTACCTTACCGGCTTATCCTAAACTGCTTAGTATAGGTTGGTTAGTGATCCATCAGTGACCCTCACCTTGTCCTTGTTGCCCCTGCTTCATCATTCAAGACCCGATCAACGGGATCGAAGACCAGGCCCCGGCACCGCACATCACTTTCCCCTTAGTTGCTCGACACTACTGGGATACTATCGAGTGCCGAGGGTGAGACCTCTACAACACTTCTGATGTTAACCCTGTAGTGTAGCTATTCGGTCGTGGTCATCGAGGGTGATTTCCTCTTTAACCACTTCCGATACGACTCTGTCGTGCAACCCCTCAAGTGTGAACCTCGAGGGTGATTCCTCTACGTTCACCTTGATGATTACATTGAGTGGAACCCACCGAGGGTGATTCCTTGGGTTTTCCTCTTGATGTTTGGACACACGGATACTTGGACTTTACAACTGTTACTTGGAAAGTGATGTGGAGACGGGTTGACCTGGAAGGTGCCCGTGAGATAATTACGAGGCGTGGCTGGGCATTCTTAGCCCTTGCCGCAAGTCCTCGAGACGGGGCAACGGGGTCACCTCTTTCGTGAGTCTCTGCTTGTTACCGCGTGTTCCTAATCCACTACGATTTGGATATTTGATCCGAGGGGCCTCTGGCCTGATAGCACTAACCATCACGTGGGCATAGTATGGGCGTTCTGCGTCGTATACATCAGCCAAAGCTTAATAGACGTCAGCGACTGAGTGGCGCGCGCCGGGTTGGACTGCGCAAGCGCCTGCCTTGTTGAAGGAGGTAGCTAGGTCTGCTCACCGGCCGCGTACGCAACGTGCAGGAGTTTCCGGGGAGATGGCCCATGACCCCTGGGGGCATAGGTTTAGTCCGGCGTGCTGACCTCTCTGTTAAGTCTAGGTCGGGTTGCGGCGTATTGTTTGGCCGAGGCCGGGCATGACCCTGGAAAGTGTGTCCGGCCGGAGTCAATCGAGCGTGGTGGGTAAGTTGGTGCACCCCTGCAGGGAAGAAAACATCTATCGATAGTCTGTCCTACGGTAACGGACACTTGGAGTTGTATCCCGATCGATACAACTAGAACTGGATACTTGTGATGAGAACTGGATGGTGATGAGGATTTGATTGAGATGATAACTGGATAGTATGGCTCTGGGATTGCTTTCTCGCAGGGAGTCGAGAAAGGATCTCTGGCCGAGGTTGATAACACTACTACCACTTTACTTTATGCTACTCTACTCCCTCCTGTTGGCTGCAAGATGGTGGTTTCCAGAAGATGCTAGTCTTCGATAGGACTAGACCTTCTCTCTATTCTGGCATTTCTGCAGCCCAGTCCACATATACAGCCTTCCTTTGATAATGTTGCATATGTAGTGTAGATCCTTGCTTGCGAGTACTTTGGATGAGTACTCACGGTTGCTTTGCTCCCCCTTTTCCCCCTTCTTTCTTCTTTCTGGTTGTTGCAACCAGATGGTGGAGTCCAGGAGCCAGATGCCACCTTTGACGATTGCTGCTACCCCGAGGGTGCCTACTACCACGTGACGGACGCCGACGACCTAGAGTAGTTAGGAGGCTCCCAGGCAGGAGGCCTTGCCTTTTCGATCGTAGATGCTTTTGTGCTAGCCTTCTTAAGGCAAACTTGTTTAACTCATGTCTGTACTCAGATATTGTTGCTTCCGCTGACTCTTGTGTTTTCGAGCTTATGTATTCGAGCCCTTGAGGCCCCTGGCTTGTAATATAAAGCTTGTATTATTTTAATTTGTGTCTAGAGTTGTGTTGTGATATCTTCCCGTGAGTCCTTGATCTTGATCGTACACATTTGTGTGTATGATTAGTGTACGATTGAATCGAGGGCGTCACAAGTTGGTATCAGAGCCGTCTGCCTGTAGGTATCCCCCTTTCCAACTCCTTGGCCGAAGTTGAGTCTAGTCACTGAAAAACTTTTACTAACATTGGCTGTGTGGCATACGGTCCCACGTTGCCATTGGGTGGTATTAGGATCTTTTATTCCTCGTCTTTACTCTGGGACTCTGAACTCTCTTCTATTCGGGTTAAAGATTTTACTAACTCTGACTCTAGGATCTCGTAACCACTTCCTCCCGGAGAGCCCGTCAGTCCAGACAATCACTTGGTGCACCAGAAGATTACGAAGATACTCTCCGAGGTTCTCTCAAGACTTTGTGCCCACCGCCTTCCCACCGATATATCCTTAGGGATAACTACATATAGTTGTTGTTCATACCTTCATCCCAAGTTGCTCTTGTTTTTACAAGATGCCTCGAAATACTCTCCACTGTTCTGAGAACCCCTCCTGCAACTGCCTTGAAGTTCTTTGCTGCATGAATACTCCTACGAATAATTCCTCACAATTACCGTGGATTCTTCATCCCCAGTTGTTTGAGTGCTTCACAAAAGTCTTCAAAATACTATTCGATCTTCTGAAAATCCTCAGCAACTTATTGCTCTTGAGATTCTTGCGCGCTTGCATTATGGTTAAATCCCATAAGCTTAGTAATCTTATTGGCATCCTTTGTCACTATCATTTTGAGCTCGTTGATTCAATATGTTGCAGATGCTCGCAATCCCTAGTCAAAACTAGCATCCGTCCTTTTGACTCAGATGTCACTCCAGACATGAGCTTGTTCTCGGCAAATCAAACCTTGATTGATTGTCGAGATATGTTTTTTTGTAACTTACTTATCTTTTGATCAGAGCCTCTGCTTCTGGTCCCCCCTGATTTGGTAATCATAATTCCTTCGTATTTAAGCTTTGAAATTATTCAGATGTCCCTATAATCTGATGGCTTTGCGTTATTTCTTCTTCTGGTTGAACATCGACACTCATATCGGATTCCTTGCGGTTCGCCAAATCCTTGTTGGATAGTTATCCGCCATTGTCCTTCACATCCAACACTCTTGTGAGTTATTTCCTCGATACATAATGCCTTTGGTAAATTGTATTCTCTGCTTTTGTCAACCATGCTCTGCTTTCGAGTTGGTGTTATTTACTCTTGAAGATTGTGGTATATGTTCCTAAGATGCCCCTATGGGTTGAACCTATGCCTTCCATAAATCCGTGTGAACCCGAAAGATTTCACGGGTCTTACTCATCTGGTATTACACCAGGTAAAACTTTTAACACTAATGCCTTCTTCAAAACAAGAAGTGAATGAAAGGTTATGCATTGAAGAAGTGGGAGTCGACCTTGAACCTTGTGTTCATGCCCATGGACCCGATGTAGAACTTATCATGGAAGCTGCTCGTAAAAATAATAATCCCCTTGTTATAAGTTCATCTGGTAACTATGTTTGGTCCTTTGCAACCGTGGTTCTGACCACGATTGTTCCCCTTTGATTCCATTTCTCGGACAAGTTAAAGCACTTGTCCTCTACCGATCAATGCATCTTTGCAACCTCTATCTTGACCTTCCTTCGAGTATTACCCTTCGGTATCTCGAGAATAACAAAGAACTATGTTGCTTCCTATGAGTCTTCATCTGTTATTGCTCCTCAGCGATTTCAGATTGCCCCGGGTTCCGAGTTATTAGTCACTCGAAAACACCGATTAGTGAATCGATTCCGCCCTCTGATTCAATAACTCTAAGCTATTTCTGTTGCTTATGAGTTTAATAATCCTTCAAGTCATTCCTAGCATGATCAACTATATCATTATCGTGCTAACTTTTAACTGTGCTACATGGTCCTTAATCCTGGAGCACAACTTTTCAACGATGAGCGAAGCTTACGTCGATCTTCCTCATTTTATCAATTCTCCTCGAACAACAAGCTTGATTTTGAACTCGTGTCGTATCCGTGGTTCCAATAGCCTTTCGCTTCATCCTTCCTGTTGCTTGATGGCATCATTCCTCGATGGCATCTTCATAGAGCCTCTCGACAAATGTGTCGTGATCAGCATCAACATTTTGACTTCTTTTGAAATGACAATTGAATTCATGGTGAGAAATACCATCCTTGACCTACGATGATTTGAGTTATCATCGACTACCCCCCCCCCCTTTGTCTTTTTTCCAACACATGTTTGGTCATGTCTTGGTTATACCTTGGACTCCTTGCTATTCCTGCAATTTTTCTTGAGTATTTCTTGTGATCTTCAACTCCAACCCCTACTTGGAACACCATGTTAATGCTACCTCGAAACATGACAGAGGTATTCCGAATATCAACAAAAACATTGGAAGCACATTGTCGAATGTTTCTTGATCTATTATCCAAACACCGTTGTCTGGGTAATATCATGATTCTTCCCTCTCCCCATTATCTAAATGCTTTTGAACTTGCTGTCCTATCAGGTATATCCTGCTCCGCTTCCCCTTGGGAAGGATATACCCCCAATTCTTGTGTATAAGCACCTTTTCCTTTCCATTGGTCTGGTTAAACTAATAACCACATTTTCCTTTCCATTGGTTTGCTCAACCTTTCTTGTGAACTATATATGTTATAAGCAGAAATAATTCCCTGCTGATGGAAACACCTCGGTTTACAACTCTGTCAGTGTGACCCTGTTACTATTGCTGACGACATCCTGGTAACCCCCGATGGACGAGAACTTCGCCTACTGGTCCGCCTCGTTCAGCGAGCAGGAAAATAGTTCTCTCTGTCCCTCGCCCTTGGTACCAACGTGTTGACAACATAACTGATAGTCTATCATCTGACATGCCTTGCTATCGACCCCCCTTTCTACCTTTAACCCGCATGGTGGGCTCATAACCCACAGTTCCACAGGATCGGAACCTGACTCTCCTGTATATCCTTTTATTCCGGAGTATCATTTGCTCTTGGCTTTGTGTTTTGTCACGAGCCACCTTCCGAGATATAATCTATTCCCGATGCTCTAAACCCCCTTCTCACACTCTGTTCAGGTATCGATCGTTCGTCCATTCGCTTGAAACTTCCTATTGTACTTCATGTTTTGCTCTCGATGTTTTCTTAAGTTTCAACTCGAGAGATACTTCTGCCACATTCCCTGAATTATTCACTAGATAATTAACCCTAAAAGGGTCAGTTCTCCCGAAGTTACTCTTTACTTCCCCACTTAAATCTCGGGACGAGATTTCTTGTAGTGGAGGAGATTTGTAACACCCCCAGTGTCATGCTACAGTAACCCTTTGTGTTTAAGCCTAATCATTTTGCTATAACAGTGCTTAGTCACTTTGATCAATATTCCTTTTCAAATTCCCGTTGAATTCTTTTTCAAATTATGTGTGGAATTCAAAATGCTCAAACATGAAAACTAAAATGTTCATCATGTGGAAAGTATTCTTCTGGTAATATTGGTGGTGAACCGATATTTTTGCAAAAGGTCTAAATGGCCTAAAATAGCTATAACAGAAAGTGGTTAAAAGAAAAGGGCAAACCTTTTTTTAAGGGAGAAGCACC
>NC_041389.1:4981654-5004575 GCF_002162155.2 Triticum dicoccoides
CGCGCGCACGTCGCCGCCGAACCACCTCGTCGGCCATGCCGCTACAGGCGCCGTGGGAGGATAAGGGCAGCCCCGACGCCTCGGCTCCCTCCCCAGTCGCCCACTTGCCCCTTCTCCCCCTCGTCGCTCTCTCCCTCACTCTCCAGATCCCCTCCCCTCCTCAACCGGCGCCGCCGTCGCCATGGATGTGCCGTAGCCGCGGACACCGGCCACCCCGCGCCTCGCCAACACGTCCACGAGACGCGCCGTCCTCGGCTACACCCTCTGCACCAACTGGAGCGAGAAGGGAGCCACCACCGCGAGCCCGACGACCCCTTCTTCCTCCTACTGCCGTCTTCGTCTCTGATGCCGATTCACCGCCGTTGGTCCTCCCGAGCCCGCTAACGCACACCTACAGGCTCGCGGTGAGCAGCCGCATCGCCTCCCCCTCTCTTCGGCCTCTCCCCGTAGCCGCAGCCGCCGCTTTTGCTGCACCCGAACACCTCACCGCCGATGAGCTCGTAGTCGTGCCCTCGCTGCCCGTCGAGCTCTACCGAGCTTGGGGTCGTGCTCAGCACGCCCGTGCGAGCCCGAAGCACCCATCCCCGCGCTCTGCCGAGCCCTGTAGCGCCGTTCCTGATCGTGGACGAACTCCGGCGAGGTTCCCGAGCTCGCCGCCGTCACCTCCGTCCACCCCCGGCCTCGTAACCACTCCGGTTGGACGCGGCGTCATCTTCCCGTTCGCGCGCGCCAAGTCGCGTGAAAAACGGACGCCCGTAGGCGAATCCCGACGCTCTCCTGGCCGCTCCGCCGTGGTTTCGGCTCGTCGGAGCCACTCCGGCGCCCGCCGCCGACGTGGCTGGTCGGTCGCGACCCCCTGGCTCACTGCCAGTGGGCCTTAGGGGCCCCGTTGACTGGGTTGACCCAGTCAACACGCTGACATGGCGGTGCAATGCCACTGACGAACCGGCCCCACCGCTTAAATAATAAATAAAATGGTTTTTATAATTAAAAGTAATTAGCTTAAGTAATTAGCCACTAACATGTGGGGCCCATCAGCTAATTAACCTCAGTTTAGTTTAAAATAAGCTCTGTTAAGTAACAGAGGCTGACAGGTGGGTCCCCCTTGTCAGTTTTGACCAGTCAACCGGACTGTTGACTGCTGACATCACTCCTATGTCATGCTGACATCATATTCCTTTTCTGTTAGTATAAATAATTCCAGAATATGTTTAAAACTTAGAAAATTAATAGAAAATAAACCGTAACTCGGATGAAAATGTTTTCTATATGAAAGTTGCTCAGAAAAATCCAACGAATCCGAATATGCGGTCCGTTCATCTGTCACATGCCCCTAGCATGCTCAACATGGAACTTTCCCCCTCCGGTCATCTGTCTGACACAGGTCCGGAACCGGGAACACCTTCCCGGTTGATTTCCCCCTTCACCTATAACGTCTAGGACCGCGTTAGAGCACGCTTAGCGCTACGTATCGTCATGTCATGCTTAGTGTTACCTCTTTTTGCTATGTATTTACTGTTTCTTCCCCCTCTTCTCTCCGGTAGACCCCGAGGCCGCTGATGCCCCGGTGATCGACTACGTCGTCGACAACGACCCCTCCTTGCCAGATCAACCAGGCAAGCCCCCCCCCCCTTTGATCATCCCGATATCGCCCATTCCATTCTCTCATGCTTGCATTAGATTTTGCTATTGTTATTGTTTGCTCCTATTCTGATGCATAGCCTCCTTTTGTAACCTGCTTATTGTTACCTTACCGGCTTATCCTAAACTGCTTAGTATAGGTTGGTTAGTGATCCATCAGTGACCCCCACCTTGTCCTTGTTGCCCCTGCTTCATCATTCAAGACCCGATCAACGGGATCGAAGACCAGGCCCCGGCACCGCACATCACTTTCCCCTTAGTTGCTCGACACTACTGGGATACTATCGAGTGCCGAGGGTGAGACCTCTACAACACTTCTGATGTTAACCCTGTAGTGTAGCTATTCGGTCGTGGTCATCGAGGGTGATTTCCTCTTTAACCACTTCCGATACGACTCTGTCGTGCAACCCCTCAAGTGTGAACCTCGAGGGTGATTCCTCTACGTTCACCTTGATGATTACATTGAGTGGAACCCACCGAGGGTGATTCCTTGGGTTTTCCTCTTGATGTTTGGACACACGGATACTTGGACTTTACAACTGTTACTTGGAAAGTGATGTGGAGACGGGTTGACCTGGAAGGTGCCCGTGAGATAATTACGAGGCGTGGCCGGGCATTCTTAGCCCTTGCCGCAAGTCCTCGAGACGGGGCAACGGGGTCACCTCTTTCGTGAGTCTCTGCTTGTTACCGCGTGTTCCTAATCCACTACGATTTGGATATTTGATCCGAGGGGCCTCTGGCCTGATAGCACTAACCATCACGTGGGCATAGTATGGGCGTTCTGCGTCGTATACATCAGCCAAAGCTTAATAGACGTCAGCGACTGAGTGGCGCGCGCCGGGTTGGACTGCCCAAGCGCCTGCCTTGTTGTAGGAGGTAGCTAGGTCTGCTCACCGGCCGCGTACGCAACGTGCAGGAGTTTCCGGGGAGATGGCCCATGACCCCTGGGGGCATAGGTTTAGTCCGGCGTGCTGACCTCTCTGTTAAGTCTAGGTCGGGTTGCGGCGTATTGTTTGGCCGAGGCCGGGCATGACCCTGGAAAGTGTGTCCGGCCGGAGTCAATCGAGCGTGGTGGGTAAGTTGGTGCACCCCTGCAGGGAAGAAAACATCTATCGATAGCCTGTCCTACGGTAACGGACACTTGGAGTTGTATCCCGATCGATACAACTAGAACTGGATACTTGTGATGAGAACTGGATGGTGATGAGGATTTGATTGAGATGATAACTGGATAGTATGGCTCTGGGATTGCTTTCTCGCAGGGAGTCGAGAAAGGATCTCTGGCCGAGGTTGATAACACTACTACCACTTTACTTTATGCTACTCTACTCCCTCCTGTTGGCTGCAAGATGGTGGTTTCCAGAAGATGCTAGTCTTCGATAGGACTAGACCTTCTCTCTATTCTGGCATTTCTGCAGCCCAGTCCACATATACAGCCTTCCTTTGATAATGTTGCATATGTAGTGTAGATCCTTGCTTGCGAGTACTTTGGATGAGTACTCACGGTTGCTTTGCTCCCCCTTTTCCCCCTTCTTTCTTCTTTCTGGTTGTTGCAACCAGATGGTGGAGTCCAGGAGCCAGATGCCACCTTTGACGATTGCTGCTACCCCGAGGGTGCCTACTACCACGTGACGGACACCGACGACCTAGAGTAGTTAGGAGGCTCCCAGGCAGGAGGCCTTGCCTTTTCGATCGTAGATGCTTTTGTGCTAGCCTTCTTAAGGCAAACTTGTTTAACTCATGTATGTACTCAGATATTGTTGCTTCCGCTGACTCTTGTGTTTTCGAGCTTATGTATTCGAGCCCTCGAGGCCCCTGGCTTGTAATATAAAGCTTGTATTATTTTAATTTGTGTCTAGAGTTGTGTTGTGATATCTTCCCGTGAGTCCTTGATCTTGATCGTACACATTTGTGTGTATGATTAGTGTACGATTGAATCGAGGGCGTCACAGCAGCTTACGTTTGGGGTAGATTTTGGAGGGGCGTTCGAGTTCATGCTCTTCGGCCACGAGGACTTCCGTCCATCTGTCGGCTAGCAGATCTTGATCAGCTCTAAGCTGCTGCTGCTTTTTCTTGAGGCTGTTTGCCGTGGCCATAAGCTTGCATTTGAAATGCTCCTGTTCGACGGGATCCTCAGGCACGACAAATTCGTCATCGTCGAGGCTTGCCTCGTCTCCGGAGGGAGGCGTATAGTCCTCTACCTCTTCTTCGGCCGCTCTCTCATGAGGGCTGGCGTCCCCCTCCTCTTGTGCTGGATCTTGCTGGAGTGGGTTGTCTTCGGCGCTATCCGGTGTATTATTGTCTCCGGTGCCGGAATCCTCGTTCTTGCTATGGCGGGATTTAGAGCGGCGCTGCTGACGCCGGTGCTTGGGCTGTTTCTTGGAGGGGTCATCCTCCGCTATTCCTTCGCCATTCCCATCCTTTGGGATATCCACCATGTATATGTTGTATGAAGAGGTGGCTTTCCAGTGCCCGGTGGGCGCTGGTTCTTGGTCGTCTCCGGCATCGTCGTCCATACCGTCGATGTCCTCAGAGTCGTAATCTAGCATGTCGGTTAGATCGTCGACAGTGGCTACCAAGTGGGTGGTGGGTGGGCTCTGAATTTCTTCCTCGTCCGCATCCCAACCGTCCTGGCCGCAGTCCGGCCAGGCCTCTCCTGATAACGAGAGGTACTTTAGCGAACTCAAGATGTCGCCAAAAGGTGAGTGTTGAAAGATGTCCACCACGGTGAACTCCATGATCGGCGCCCAATCGGATTCGACTGGAGGAGGCGTGGGAGGTCCGGAGTCCGGCAAGGAGTCCGGCACCTCGGAGTCACGAGCTTCATGGGGGACAAGATCGGTGTTCGGCTCTATCGCCGTAGAGGTTGCAGCCCCCGAGGTGGTGTCTAGCCATCCATCCTTGGTCTGCGCAGCCGGCTCCGAGTCGAAGACCGGAGCGGGTTCGAGTGCGGCCTCTAGGGTACTGTCCGGCTGCAGAGCTAAATCATGCCCATCATGACAGTACGGCACGCTCGGCTGTGGCTCGAATCCGTCGAGGATCAAGTCCCCGCGGATGTCAGCCGTGAAGTTCAAACTTCCAAATCTGACGTGACGGCCAGGGGCGTAGCCTTCGATCAGCTCCAGCTGGCCAAGCGAATTGGCCCGCAGTGGAAGCCGCCGAATATGAAGATCTGTCCGGGGAGGAAGGTCTCACCCTGGACTGCATCGTCGTTGATGATCGAAGAAGCCATCGAGCCTATCGGTGACGACACAGAGGAACTCTCAATGAAAGCACCAATGTCGGTGTCAAAACCGGTGGATCTCGGGTAGGGGGTCCCGAACTGTGCGTCTAGGCGGATGGTAACAGGAGACGAGGGACACGATGTTTTTACCCAGGTTCGGGCCCTCTTGATGGAGGTAAAACCCTACGTCCTGCTTGATTAATATTGATGATGTGGGTTACAAGAGTAGATCTACCACGAGATCAAGGAGGCTAAATCCTAGAAGCTAGCCTATGGTATGATTGTTGTTCGTCCTACGGACTAAAGCCATCCGGTTTATATAGACACCGGAGAGGGCTAGGGTTACACAGAGTCGGTTACAATGGTAGGAGATCTACATATCCGTATCGCCAAGATTGCCTTCCACGCCAAGGAAAGTCCCATCCGGACACGGGACGAAGTCTTCAATCTTGTATCTTCATAGTCTTGGAGTCCGGCCGATGATGATAGTTCGGCTATCCGGACACCCCCTAGTCCGGAACTCCCTCAGTACTCCTTGTCCTCTGCCTTCTTGTGTCGTGGTCCTCGTTGGCCGGCAGGGGCGGCGTAATAGAGGCGAAGGTGTCCCGATGTTTCGATGATATAGCTGTCTTTTTTGTCGGAGTTGACTTTAACGATTCGACAACGAACATTCGAAGACGTTGCGCCTTAGTAATCGCTAAAACCAACTTCCGAGGGGTTATTGACCATGGTGGAGCGTGATCAACCTGACCACGAGGGTCTATTTTTTGCAAGCAAATGGATAACAAGCAAGAAACTGAGATTGCAATCTAGATATTGCGAATATAAGATGAAAGCTTTATTAATCAAGGTGGGGTTCTATGACATCTTGGTCAGGTCGTTGAACACAAACAAAATACACGAAGTTGCAGCTATGGCGAACTTTTAATCTAAACAAAACCCAATGAAAAAACTACTAGATGGATCTAATTATATAGGAGTAAGGGGTGGTAGCCAAGGAGGTGGGAGGACGTCCCAAGGCATCCTAAAACCAACCCTAGGTCGTACAAGGCCCATGGGCTCAAATGGAGGTGATGCAACACCTTTGGACTTGTAGTTTGACCCGGATTCAGCTCTAGCATCAGATTGTTTCGTCATTATCTCAACGCTCCGAACGACTTTGAATGTGAATCCAATTGTGTTGGAAAGTGCATGAAATCTACTTTCCATAAAAAAGAATCACCCAATTCGGAGTCCGGATGAAAGAGAAATTGATGTTTTGAGTCAGGTATGTTTGTGCAGTCTGAATCTGATTTCAGAACGTGACAGACTTGGATTCTATCTTCTCTTGGCCCAAAAGTGACGTGAGAGGACTTTTTCAACATCACCTAAACTTATCCTTTTTCCTTATCTTCGTATGTGGATTGTACAAATGATCCATACACCTGCAATTAGACATGGCACAAAAGTATGTGAAGTATTTTTGTCCTGGATAACATAAATAAGTTATTACATAGTTTGCATTAGAAATCACCTCACAAATATGCATGTATGCAATATTTTTAGTCGTATCCAAGGTAGTCATGTCCTCATCATCCTCCCCTTCTTGAAAACAAAGCCGTCCTCAGCATTGCTTAATCTGAAATGTGGCTAACAAAAGAGACAATGTGTACATGTTGTATATGTATATGTCATCCATTTTTACTTCCCTTGGTTTTTGCACATATGACGCATGTATACATGAGTAACTTTCATAGTTGATAAAATATAAAGCCAAAATATTATCACAAGAAGTAGAAGGCATGAAAATATTGCAACTCGGTTTGCACATATGAGTGATGGTCTTATTCATATCAAAAGTTTGACAATGTTCATCATTAAACCATCCCAACATTGGTGAATAAACCTTACTTGCATCAAATTTACATGTTACAACATGCTTAAATAAGCAAACATACAATAAGTCATTTGACACAGAATCATCACCAAGATTAGAGGTCATATCAAAATGATTAAACATTAGTTCTTTTGCATCAACAGTTAATTCAATGGGTGCATTCAAAATTGTTGGTATTTCAGTTGTTTGATCGCATGAGCATTCATGATAGTAACATGATTCTCTAAAATAGGTGGTGTGCTCAAATCAATAGGTAACTCAACACATGATGTATTCAAGTTAACTAGGCATGCATCATTCTCATGTGAAGTTATATCATCAATACCTTTATTGTTACCTTGTCCCAAAGACGTATATGATGTAGGTACGGCTGATGAAAATGTACCATACACTTGAGATGATGTCGCGCTCACAATCTGAGGTGTGGCCGATCTGGAAGGTGCAACGGTGGAGGAACCAACTGGTGGTGGTGAGCATGAACTAGAATAGTTGTTGTAGTAGTCACCTAATACATCCTTCTATATATGTCTCTCAAAGGTACAAGCGCGAACATACATACCAGTAACGCAAGGAGGAATATACTGAAATCTTGCGCGAATATCATGGTTCAAACAACCAAAAATCTATTCATTGTATCATCCTCAGATTCTTCTATGTCACAATGATGCATATAAGATTTGAACTCTTGATAGTAAGCATGAACAGTGTTACTGCCTTGTTTTAATTGTTCCAATTTGTGAACCAATTCATGACGATAGTAAGGAGGAAAAAATTATTGTCTCATTACAACTTTCAAATCTTTCCAAGTTATGGGTTGGTTATCAATGTTTTTCTTACAATGTACACTCCACCAAATAGAAGAAAACCCTGTAAATGCTCTAGTGGTAGCTCGTACTCTCTCAAGTTCAGAAAAATCATGCTGACTAAAAGCTTGTTCTACTTCAAGCTCCCAATCTAGATAAATAGCAGGATTAAATCTACCCTCATATTACGGTAAAGAGATAACCTGGCCATGTGTTTGTGTGTGTTGTCGCAACTCTCGTGGTGGTGAAGATGTGTCCGTTGTCCATGAACTTCTATCTCTGGAACCTGTCATGATTAGTAGAAACAAGAAACAAAATTCAAGAATAATGTTCCTATGAACTACTAGGATGTGATGGTAAAGTTCTGACCATGCAGCAGGTGGTGACAGGCAACCGGCGGTGTCAAATAACTTTGAAGATTGAGTAAAACGATTGCCAGTGGAACGTATGTATACACGGTCTAGAAATATGTGGAGCTTGGAAGGCTTAAATATTTGGTAGCAAAAGATTAGCAACAATCAATTCAGAGATGCAATGTTTAATAAACGCTCAATGACAGTACTGTGATAGTCCTAGGCTAGACCGGACTAGAGACGCGAGCCTAGAACACTAATGAGGTCACGAAATAAATGATACGAAGTAGCTTTGGACAGTAAGATATAAGCGAAGATTACAATGGCAGTAAAGATAATGATGAGAAACAACTGTCAAGCAGGATATACCAACAACTCTCTCTCCAACTTTCGTCTGGAAAAGTTTGTGCCAACTTTTTGATAATTTTTCTACAGGATGCTACTGACTTGAGCTTTCCAGTGCAAAAAAAATTACTCAATTCTAAGTTGATATGAAATCTGGCTTGAAAAACTGCAACAAGTTGTGTTCGTGAACTTTGGAGCGCAAAAAGACCTATTTCTAAATAGAATTTTAGATGCCAAATATTGAACTAGCTTTTGTAACTATTCTGATGCGGCGCGTCGATAGCTTGAATTTGAGTACTTGTGGAGCCAAAACGGACTTTGTATGAGTAAGATATGTTTGTTTTAATGAATAGTGCGCAAAACAGATTTCAATCCAAATTCAAGTACGAGATTGAGTATAGATAGATCCAAAATTATTCTCTCACTTTTATTTTTATTTTTTATTTTTTCTCTTTTTTCTGACTTTTTTTTACTTTTTTTCTCTGTCTTTTGTTTCTTCTCTCTCTTTCCAAAACAAACTAGGCAAGATGTAGATTGGATCAAACGAAGATGCGAACAACCTATATTATGATTATGACAATGAACGATGGATGGCACGTGGTGGAAATTGTTGAATGGAGGTGGTGGACAGTGGAAGGGATAATGATGTAGCGACGATGTGACTAATGTGAACAGAACTCGAAACTCTAAAGGAACTAGACACTAAGACCAACAACTCGACACGATAATGTAGCCACAAATTAAACAAAGAAAACAGACTAAAAAGATTATGCAAAGGCTAGATTGGTTCGAATGTGATGAACTAACAGTACTAGGGGAAAACCTAGCAGTAGCGCAGGTCTAATGCCTATCAGTAGCGAGGGGAACGGCGCTACTGATATGGTGCTACAGCTAACGTTTAGCAGTAGCGTGGCTTGACATGCGCTACTGTTATACCTACTTAGGAGTAGCTCTTCCCTTTCCAGCGCTACTGCTAAGTGCTTTAGCAGTAGTGTTTTCCTATCTAGCGGTAAAGAGCGCTACTACTATATTTTCTCATATTTTTTTTGGCTACGTATTTGCGATGTTTATGTATAGGTTTTAAACAGTATTCTAATCATATCATAAACATGCAATATGCTCATCATATCATACACATAATAGTCTCATCATATCATCTAACACAAATCATGTCGTCACATCATAATCACGATATAGCTATACAAGTTACATGACATGTCTCATCATACATAATATAGTACTTCTTGAGGCGTCAGTTCGTATCCCTCTCTTGCACTAGCGTGAACCTAAACTAAGTACTAGCTGTCGCTCGGAAATCGGTACACCTGGGCCTGACAGTCCGGCGACTCGTCGTTTACTCCTGGCATAGCACTTCTTCGCCATCAATGATCTATGCACCTGCATCATCACATGAGTCGATGATATGCAACATATGTAGTTGAGCAACAGAAAGAGACAGACTTGGCAAAAATAGAAGCAACATATCATAAGCATAAAAAACAAAGTTCGTCATACCCAAAATGCCCTAACTAGAGTGATCTTCGCTAGTTGAGGAGGACATTTTAATTACATCACAAATAAAGTTTCATCATGCATAACTCAAAGTTTCGTCATAGAGAAAGTATGGACTAAACAGACACTTTGTCATATATCGTCAATCACTCCAACATGTCGTATCATCCATCCAAGTCAGCGAGATATTCCCTGAGCGAAGTGAAAGGCTTCAGGTCGAGACGCTGAGCCAATACGCGCGTTCGGATGTCTTCTCGCGACATATTCCCTTCTTCGTAGAACATCCCTGGTTTTTCAATGACCTCATTCATGGTGATTTGGGCAAGTTCAAGCTGGATGTGATAGAAATCAGCTCGAAGTCGATAGTCCGGGATATCTCCTAGGTTCTTTGCCCATTCCAGAATATGGGCATCACCTGATCTAGGTGACATGCGAAGGTTCTATTGATCCCGTCTGTGCTCCAACATGTGGTGGAGGACATAGAATCCATCACTAAGAGTATCACTCGGTTGTTGGATGCAGCAGAAGTCGGTCTTATGGCCGAAGGTGGGCGCACGGTTCCTTGTCCTCCTGGTCTTGATCTCTCCACCCCGTACGACGTACGTCAACATAGCACTGTCGAGAACAGACCTGAAGTGGGTGTAATCCTTTTTTTCAGGTTATTCGACGAGTCCAAGTAAAGAGCGTGGGAGAATCAGGGGTAAAGAATGATGCAGACGGCGCGCCCACCACTGCGCAAAATAAGTACACCTCAAATTAGCCTCCATGCGTGCAAATGAATAATTGAAATAGAAGGAAAGATATCTACGGATGATTTACATGGGATGATAAGGCATGAGAATCGTCTCCTTCTCCTTATTGGCGACCATGAAATCAACGATGTAGTTACTCGCGTATTCATGGTGCTTTGGGCAGACTGCCAAGAAGCCCTCGTGCATGAAGTACGGATCAGCGACACAGATATAAGGTATCTGCTCAATCCTGATGATGTGGTTCATGTATAATGCAAAAAGGCGGATAAACGTAAAATCCAACATTTTCAAGTGAAATATGTCGAAGATGTAATCGAATCGAAGGAAGAACTTTTCCGCGGGGAATGTGTCGACGTACGACCTTTGCTGCGGCATGGATTTCCCGAGGTGATCAGGCTTTTCTCTCTCCGCAGCACATCGTCATGAAGTCTCCTTAGATCTTGAACCCGAGGCTGCTAAGGCGGCTGGATCATAGAAGAAGCTTTGTTACCTTTCCTCGGTCTCTTCCTATGCTTCTTTCCTACTGGAAGTGAGGCTATAATACGTTCATCCTCCAGCAATTCAGGCACCGACTCATCACGCTCAAACCCTGAGTACTCATACTGCTGAGCCATCAATCCTCCGTCGCCAGAAGCACCGGTATTGAGATACTGTAGAGGGTCATCATCATCCTCGTCGATGACATCATGCATTGCTTCTTCGACGGCGGTCGTGCCTTTAGGTGTTTCAGTTTCTCACATATACAGTATTTAAAAAGTGGAGTTGTGCCTTTTAGGTGTTTGACCAAGTGCAGTTGTGCCGCTGTTACTTAAAAAGTGCAGTTATCTTACTGCAAAACTACACGCATGTAATTCACTTGTCAAGGGAAAAACCATGGAATATATGGGCGTAGTTTGTTTTTCAACCGCGGCACCGAAACTTCTCTCTCACATGCCAGTCTCATGATTATACCTGACCATGGGAAGCCCAGCCCGGCCCGACCCAGCCCGAAAAAGCCCAACCTGGCCCGGCCCGATGCTGCTCCCGGGCCGGACTCGGGGCTAGATTTTGAGCCCGATAGCTGGGCTGGGCCAGGCCTGGGCCCGTCGTTTTTGCACTTTTCTGAAGGTCGGGCCGGGCCGGCCCGGAGCCCGACGGGCTTTCTCGTGTTCGGCCCGGGCTCGGGCCCAGAAAACAGGCCGGATGGTCGGGCCGGGCCTGGGCCTGGGTTTTTTGCGTCGGGCTTGGCTAGGCCCGGCCCGAGGTATGTCCAGGTCTACTCACGATCACCAAATCCTTCGTCAGTGGCAGCGTGCGCCGGAACTATCTCTTTCCTTCTTGTATTGCACTGTAGTGACTAATTCACCTCTATTGCCATCTTTGTACGATCCCACTGGTATTTCTGAAGAACCAAATCTTTTTTCATTCAGGGTGGTCCGAAGAAGTTGCTGTCTTTTCAAGTGTAACATACCA
Organism: Triticum dicoccoides; assembly: GCF_002162155.2. Taxonomy (NCBI): domain Eukaryota; kingdom Viridiplantae; phylum Streptophyta; class Magnoliopsida; order Poales; family Poaceae; genus Triticum; species Triticum dicoccoides. The sequence goes on from NC_041389.1 coordinate 4,993,612, forward strand.
AATTTTAGAATTTTGGAATTTTCTTAATTATATTAAAAGGATTGATTAAAACTTGCTTGTGTTGCTTGTTGTTAGTTGACTTGACTAAAAACTGAAACTTTTTGGAATTTAAAGGATATTCAATTAAGTGGAAATAAAATGACTTTCGCGAATATTCATTTTTGGATCTAATTTGGATTTTATTATTTAAAACAAATCCAACAAAAATAAAGAAGGCAGTATGATGCCTTCAATATAAAAAAATGTTAGAACTGTTAAATATTGTATGATCTTTTGTTTGGGAGTTTAATAACATTTTGGGAATTATTTATATCTCTAATATTATTTTTATGGAATAGGACTTGCTAATTGACATCTAGATGTGATTTAACTATCTCTCATCTAAGTCTCACACCACACGATTAAAAGCGTTGTAATTTTCGTGCAATGTTGATCGCGACGCTGATAGTGCTTTTCTCGTGCGCTAGTTGTCCAGCCGCGGGCCTGTGTTATGGTTTGTTGCCTTTTGTCTGGGCCTGGGTCCGTGAGAGTATGGCCTTTTTTTCCTTATGTCCTTTAGGGGAAATTTAAAGAGTCGGACTAGCTATCTCAACTGCTTTTCGGCATCCGTTCCCCAATGTTTCTTCTCACTGCCACTCTTTCTATTGTTTTTTTTTTCCTAAAAAACTCTTTCTATTGTTATTTTACTTCTAAAGAATTTTCTTTCTATTTACTTTTTAATCAGTTTTTGTTTGGTTTTCTAATTGTTTTTATTTATATATATTTTTTTATATATTTTTTTCCTTTATTACTTTCTTGTTTTCTATTTCTTCATTCTAAATTAATATTTTTTAAAGACTCATGATTTTTTTACCAGTGTTAATTGCATGTCCATCACCCCACGCACTAGTGCAAATGCATCTCTTCAATGCGACTGCTACTTAAGGCACGAAAGCGTGTTTGTTGGCAGTGCAGTTGCATGTCTCCTACTAGACACAAAATTGCAAATGTCAGCCCTGGCTGCATGTCTTGAACATCATTACAACTTTGTTGTAGAGACGGAAGTGCTTGTGGTGTGTCAGTTGCATGGTCACCACAACACACGCAACTACAAGGTCACCCTCACCCCACAACTTGCCTCACACCGACCTAGTTTCATGTCCACTTTTGAGATGCAACTCGCTCGACCCAATTGCATGCACACCCTTAAAACGCAACTGGGGATTGTAGCTATAGATGCCTCAGTTGCATATCAACCCTCGACTCACATATAGGAGGGGGGCTATTGTAGTTGTAGTTCGCCCAGTTGCAATTCCACCATTTGACTCATAATTGGGGATTTTAGTTTTAGGTGCCTTAGTTGCAAGGCTACACTCAACTCGTAATGGGGGATTTTTTATGCTTGTAGTCGTCCTAGTTGCAAGTCCACCCCTGACTCACAACTAGAAGACTATTGTAGTTGTAGTTGCCCCAATTGCAATTCCACCCACAATTCACAACTAGAGCATGACATTGTCCCTTCATTTGTAGGTAAACCCTCAACTCGCAACTGGGGATTTTTTTTTGTAGTTGTATTTGCGGCAAGCCAACCTTCGACTCGCGACTGGGGCTATTGTAGTTGTAGCCCCCACCCCGACCCCAAGTTGCAAGTGAACCCTTGACTTCAACTGGGGCTTCTTTGTACTTTGTAGTCACCGCAGTTGCAAATCCACCATCGACTCACAACTAGAAGGCTATTGTAGTTGTAGTTCCCCCATTTGCGAGTCAATCATCAACTTGCAATTGGGCATTTTTGTAGTTGTAGTTACCAAGCTTCAAATATCAGATATTGGGTTCATATCGGCTTGGCTTCGACAAATTGGATGTCGGATATCGGGTGATATATCAGACGATATGTTGATATATCGGAGAAAACATGTCTAGTTTTTTTCTGTTTATTCTTGTTCAAAACATTTATTTTTAGTAAAAACAAAATGTATGATGTCAATGCTTTAACATAACACTTTTAGATTCCTAGTTTATTAAGTTGTTGATTAAGAAACTATTAAGGAAAGATACACAAAATCCTTACTCTATGATTAAAAAAATGATATATATGCATTTGTACGAAACATTGTTCATGACTTTGATTATACATAATGAAGTTATAAATGCATAATCTTATTTCACTATGTTCTACTCCCTCCATTTCATCTTAGTCTGCATATAAGATTTGGTCAAAGTCAAACTATGTACAATTTAACCAACTTTGTAAGAAAAAAAATCAACATCTACAATACTAAAGCTATATGTTTTGAAAATTAATTTCATGATGCATCTAACAATATTGATTTCATATTCTAAATCTTGATATTTTTTCTATAAACTTAGTCAAAGTTAACAAAGTTTGACTTTGACCAAATCTTATATGCAGACACAAAAGAAACGGAGGGAGTAATAAATAATTGTTGTCATCTATGTATCATTCCATATCGGTGGACATATCAGGCTAGATATTGGCTATACTAGTTGATATTTACAAAATGCTATGTTATGTTTATGCCGATAGAGCCCCGAAAGTGATATATCGGCCTATATATCGGTCTAGATTTAAAAGTTTGGTAGTTACCTTAGTTGCAAGTTAACCCTCGACTCTCATCAGAGAGGGTATAGTAGTTGTAGTTGCCCTAGTTGCAAGCCCACACTTGACTCGCAATTGGGTTTGTTTTGTACTTGTAGGTGCCCCAGATGCCTATCTACACATGACTCACAACTGAGGGCTTTTTGTACTTCTAGGCACCCGAGTTGCAAGTCCACCCTCGACTCGCAACTTGGTGGGTTTGTAGTTGTGCTTGTCCCAGTTGCAAGTCCATCCTCGACTTTTAACTGGGAGTATTTGTACTCGTGGTTGCCCTAGTTACAAGTCTATCCTCGATTTGTAATTGGGAGTATTTGTACTCGTGGTTGCCCCAGTTGCATGTCCACCCTCAACTTGCAACTAGGGCTTTTGTAGTTGTAGTTTCCCCAGTTACAAGTCCACCCTCGACTCGCAACTGGGGCTTTTTATAGTTGTCGTTACCCAGTTGCAATTCCACCCTCAACTCGCAACTGGGGCTTTTCCTGTACATTGTAGTCGCCCCGATTGGAAGTCCACCCTCGAATAGCAACTCTGGGGCTATTGTAGTTGTAGTTTTCCCAGTTGCAAGTCTAACCTTGGCGCTCAACTTGGGGGGGGGGGGGTTATTGTAGTTGTAGGTGCCTTAATTGCTAGTCTACACGTGACTCGCAACTAGGGGCTTTTTGTACTTGTAGTCGCCCAGTTGCAAGTCCACCCTGGACGGCATTGTACTTGTAGTTGCAGTTGCAAGTCAACCCTCGCCTTGCAACTGTGGCCTTTCATAGTTGTAGTGCCCGATTTGCGAGTCAACCCTCGACTCACAAGATGGGGGCTATTGTAGTTGTTCATGCCCAGTTGCAAGTCCACCTCAACTTGTAACTGAGATGCTATTTGTAATGTAGTTCCCCCATTTGCAAGTCAGCCCTCAACTTGTAATTGAATTTTTTTATAGTTGTAGTTCCTCTAGTTGCAAGTAAACCCTTGATTCGCAACTTGGGGGGGGGGAGCGGGTATTTGTAGCAAGTCTACACTCGACTCGTAACTGGGGGCTTTCAAGTTCTGGTTGTCCCAATTGCAAGTGCACCATGGACTTGCAATTATCCTTTTATTGTCCCAGTTGCAAGCCCAACCTAGAGTAGCAAATGCTCCTTTTATGTAGTCCCCGTTGCAAGCTCACCTTTTCGCTTGGAATTGGGCCTCATAGTTGTTTTCGTCGCAATTGCATACTAACCCATCGACTTGCAACTGGCTTGTTTGTATTTTTGGGTGTTCTCCCAGTTGCAAGTCCACCCTCGACGCACAACCATTTGATGCCCTAGGTTTAAGTCCACTCTTGACTCGCAAATGGTTTTTTCATCACAATTGCATGCCCACCCTGGACTTGCAACTAGACACCCGTAATACTTTCATCCTAGTTTGAAGCCTAGCATCGACTCGCAACTGGCCCATTTTTTATCGTTATCCCAGTTGGAAGTCTACTCTCAACTTGCAACTATTGGAGCCCAGTTGCAAGCCTATCCTTGACTCGCAACTGTTTTGTCATCCTAGTGGCAAGTACGCCCTCAAGTCACAACTTGGCCCCTAGTTGTTTTCATCAGAGTTGGAGACCACACCTCGACTCACAACTGGGCCCATCTTTTTTGTTTTTGTCTAAGTTGCAAGTCCACCTTCTACATGTAATTAGGACTGTTTTTTGTCTTTGTACTAGCTGCAAGTCCGGCTCCGAATCGCAACTAGGCCCATAGTTGTTTTTTATTCAGGTTGCTAGTTGAACCTTGACTTGCAACTAGGCCATGTAATTGTATTCGTCCTAGTTGCAAGCTTACCCTCGACTCACAACTAGAAGCCATAGTTTTTTCTGTCCCACTTGCATAACTGGACGATGTACTTTCGTTTTCAGCCCAGTTGCAATTTCTCCCTCGACTCGCACTAAGTAAACCACACCTACATATGCAAACTAAGAAGTTAGTTTGAGCTCGAATTGCATATAAATCAAATAAACTACCACATATAAATAATCCCAAACTAAAACCCACAAATCACACTATACTTATAGAGCATTGCAAGAGTCAATCTAACAATGAGAGATGAAAGGATAAAGTAGCTAACCTTTGTGAACACTTGGATGGATGGAGTGCCTTCAAATCTTGACAAATTTTGGCAAAATGGAGGATGAGCTCAAGAGGAGAGGACGAAAACAGAGAGAAGAGGAAAGGGGAAGAACAGAGAGCTCGTGGGCTGGACGAAGGGTTTATATAGGAGTATCTTTAGTCCCGGTTCCTGACACCAACCGGGATTAAAGGTGAGCCTCTAGTACCGGTTCGTGACACGCCCCTTTAGTCCTGGTTCGTGTCATGAACCGGTATGAGAGGTTCAACATGAACCGGGACTAATGATTCCCGACCCGCTAGCCGTTGGAACCGTCACTAATGGTCACATTACTACCGATCCGTTTACAAATCGAGACTAATGTGGCTCACGTAAAGTAGTTTTTCTACTCGTGCGGCACTTGAAGAATAGGTGTGACACGCTCTCTTGCACCCTCTTGCAAAGTGGACACAAACCACAATTTGGCCACCCTCTCTTGGCTAATCTGTCTGCGGTTCAAATTCTATCTTGAAATGCCAATAAAGCAAAGAACTTGACTTTTGGGGGACCCCAAACCTTCCAAACCATTTGGTCCATGGGTGAAAGCACCATCCCTATGATTTGCGCATTATATGCGGAGGCCGCCGAGTAATGCCCACTAGTCGGGTGTTTCCACAAAATGACGTCCTCGGTGAGCGATCAAGACGCACCTCATCCAAGAGCATCCAAAGGGTGACAAATTGTGTGGTAAACTCAATGGAAATAAAGGTTGGAGGCTTCATCTTGAGCATCCACGCGTTATGCTTGATGGCCTTGCGCACTTTCCACTTATTTCGCGTGGTGACTCCGAATATTAGTGGCAGAATGTTTTTCGGCGTGCGCCCAAGAAGCCAAGGTGATTCCCAGAAAGGTGTCTTCCCACCATTGCCCATGGTGATAGTGGTAGACGCATAAAAAAGTTGAGGTCTTCCTCATTGCACGGGTTGCCCATCCCCACCCACAACTTGGTGGGCTCCTTCCATTCATACCAAGGCCACCGCAGCCGCAGAGCATGCGCGAACTTTTTCGTGTTGAGTACCCCCAAGCCCCCCATACTCAAGTGGCCTACAGACAGTTTCCCAATTAACCTTGCATTTCACCCCCCGTCGTCTTGTCCGAACCGGACCATAGGAAAGCTTTCTGGAGCTAGTTGACTTTGAGGATACTTGGTGGGATAATCAATGGTGTGATGAAGTAGATCACTTGGGAAGTGAGAATAGACTTGACAAGGGCCGTGCGTCCAATGGTGGTGATGTTTTGGACCTCATACGTTGTCAACTTGGATGCAACCTTGTCCTCAAGAAATTGAAGATCCACCAATCTTAGTTTCCAAACAGAGAGGGGGAGCTCAAGTATCTCAAGGGGAAAGAAGCCCTAGTTGCCGGTAGATTTTGAGTGATATGATCCAAGTCAAGAATGTTGCAAAGAATGGGCACCATAGAACTCATATGAAAGTTGGTGCGAAGTCCTTTTTGATCCTCTCAAAATATTAGCAAGATTCTCAACATCCTTTTTGATCAGGTCTAGGAAGATGGCCGCATCATCCGCATAAAGAGAGGTTCGCATCATGCCACCCGTTCCCTGAATTTTGTGGAGGATCCCCTTTTGCATAGCCATATCAAGGATTATTTGGAGCGGGTCAATGGCGATGACGAAAATAAGTGGGGAGATGTGGTCCCCTTGCCGGAAACCGCAACCATGCTTGATTGGGTTGCTGGCAATGCCATTGAGCACAATCCTTGATGATGAAGTACTAAGAAGCGTCGTGATCCAATCCCTAAACTTGTTTGGGAAATCTCGCCGTTGGAGGAGATCCAGTATGTATTCACATTTGACCTAGTCGGATGCATTGCGAATATCCAATTTGAAAAGGAGGGATGGGGTCTTGCTCTTGTGCAGGCGTCATGCAAGATTGCGAACATACATGAAGTTATCATGAATACTTCTTGTTTTGATGAAGGCGCTTTGGGCATTGGAGATGAGGGTCGTCATGTGCAGAGCGAGTCGAGAGCACCTTTGCAATAATCTTGGCGATCGCATTGATGAGACTAATAGGCCTATAGTCAGCAACCCCCTCTACCCCATCCTTCTTTGGCAAGAGCACCACATTTGCGGAGTTGAGCCAATGGAGGTTCGATGTGTGGAGGGAGTCAAAACGATCAATAGCCCTCATGAGGTTGTGCTTGACAATGCCCCAACACTTCTTGAAGAATAGGCCCGTGAATCCATCCGGACCCTGGGCCTTGTCATTTAGCATGTCGTTGATTGCTTCAAGAACCCCCATCTCGGTCATTGGAGAGTCAAGGCCATGCATATCAAGGTGTTCCATATTGATCTCCTCCCAATTGAAATCTTTTGAACTTTTACCTCCTTTCTTCATGACATGGGAGAAGTGGTCTTGGATTAATTTCTCTTCGGCTTCATGCTCGGTGACCCAACCATGCTCGTTCTTGATTCGATGGATATGATTTTTTCTCCTCCTAGCATTTTGCCGGCGGTGTAAGAACTTAGTATTGGCGTCACCTTCTTTGAGGTTGGAGATTCTCGCACACTGTTTCTTGCGTGATCTCTCGATCACGGCCAAAGCAATGACCCTTCTCTTAAGCCTAGCCCGGAGTTCACACTCCTCGGGCGAGAGAGGCCTATCCTCTTGGGCGATGTCAAGGCGAAGAATCACTAAAAGAGCGGCTTGGAGGTGGATTTTAGCCTTAGAGAAAAGGCCCCTACTCCACTCGGAGAGGCGGATTTGAAAAGAGATATCTTCCGGGTTTTTTTCTTTCAGTTCACCACGTGGCCAGTCTTCGCATCTTCCTTTGGCCCTTATTGGTTTCCGCTCAAAAAAATAAGAGGGAGAGTACAAAAGTTGACATGTGTAATTTTCATCGGTCGACGAAATAACTAATATGCCGTATGAGGCGTTGGTGGAGCCTTCTCGTGTTGGCAGCCACCCATTGGCATCAATCACGCTTCACATGAAGAATACCGCAACAGTGGACCTGGGATGGTGGTGGATGTTGCAGGACCATTCGCACCGGTGTGGAGTGCCAGCGGACAACGATGGTCTATGGTGGAAGACGTCCCACCCAATTGCTAGCGTCACTCCGTTCTACCGTGGAGTACTGGCTGGCACGAGTATTGAAAGATTCGCTATCAAGATGGTGATTGTCAGTGGTTCTATTTTTCCAAAACATTGTATATAATCCTTGTTTCTCGAGCACTCTGTTATTGATTTTTCAATTGGCATAGGACAACCAACAAAACAGTCACTTGATTAATTGAATGCACGATTTGGTAAAAGAGTTTGAAATTAAAGCAAAGCAAATGAATCAATCTCTAGTACATCATTCATTCATTCAAGGAGACGAGGAGATACTTGAGACAATAAAAATCAGTCTAGGTAGATAAATAGATATAAGCTAAACTAGCCTACCGATTGAGCCAAGATCTTGATCTCTAAGCAATAGGGGTGATGGCGGCGAGACAGCCGTTGCTGGAGCCGCAGCGGCACTGGTTGAGCAAGTCAAGGTAGAACTGGCACCGCCTGATATCTCTCTCGTGGTGGCTGAGACTGCACGCACCAATCAAACAAGCAAGCAATCAATTCAGGATCTTGGTAGATGCCAGAAGAAATCAAGTTGAGTAAGAGCATCAGCAGCAGCCGCCCAACGCGCGGCGCACTAAAAAAGCGTTTGCTGCGCGCTGATCGCCTGTTTTTGCACGGCAAGGAGCGCTTGCTCCAGCGGCTGCTCAAAATTTTAGCGCGCGCCAACAGCCGGCGCTTGCCATATGTTGTATTTTGGAGACGAGATGAGATATTTCAAACATCAAAACAAAGACATGGCATAATTTAAATCACCCAAACAAGTTCATGCCCACAAGTTCAAATTCATGCCCACAACATCATGCAACCAAGTTCATGACACAAAAGTTCACACCAACGAATGGCCCTCAACAGTCAAGCATCATCCTCGTCTTCATCTTCATCTTCCTCCGATTCATCATCCCATAGTTGACATACATGCCTCATCGTTGAAACTACAAAGTATATACAACGAAGCAAATAAGCTATCCATATGTATGCATTCAAAAAACAACAACAACAACAACAAAAAAGGTTGCCGAAATTTTATACCTTTGGGGCATTTCATCGAACACCTTGTGCGCGTCGGCCGCCGGCTCAACAAGTGAGCTCGCCGGCGCTTCGGTAGCCGCCGCATCCGTCGCACGCCCTGCAAGCTTCTTCCTCGACGGTTTAAAGGAGCCGTCCGCCGCATTGTTCTTCTTCGCGGACACCTTGCCCTTCTTCGCCCGCGCCGCATTTGGGAGCTTCGAGAGGAGGGCACGTGGCTTCAGGTGGGCGTCGGCGCGACGGCCCTGCCGCCGAGGTCATCGGTGGTGGCATGAAAAGGCCACGCGCGATACCTGTACTTGGAGGAGCACCGGCGTAGGCGAAGCCAAAGCTCCCCACGATAGGGTTTGCAGCGGCGGCGGCGGAGGAGGGGTCGCAGGTGTAGGAAGGGGTGAGGGGGGTGCCGGCGCGGCCGTCCATCGGGTCAATTTGCCAACGGCGGTGCGTGCAGGGCGAAAGTGGAAGCGGGTGCACCAAATAAACGGCGCGCGATGGCGATTCGAATCGCGCGCTCAACTCTTCAGTGCGCGGTTATTGCGCGTTCGCTGGAGCTCGGATAGCGATTGCGCGCGCGCTAAAAACTAAAAATTTACGATGCAGCGCTTATATGACGCGGCCGTTGGAGATGCTCTAACAAGGCGAAGGCCTTGTTGTGGAGCCGCACGAGTCAAGGCATGAATCGACGGCAATTGCGTGGGGCTCGAAGGAGCTGATCTGGATGGTGTGGGGCCCGGCGCAGAACTCAACGAACATGTGGCCCATGGCGTTGCCAGTGCCCGAAGTGATACCTACCACAATACAAGCACAGAGAATGAGAGAAAATGATTGCCAATTTTCCGTTAGCGGAAACCCGACAAACATAGACCGCGCCGTCACTGCTCCATTGCTTGCTCGTCCGTGAGTCCACTTGCCAGACTTTGCCAAGTTTTATATGGAGGAACTCGGTGAACTTGGGGGCACCGCCGAGTTTTTCTTTTCTTTCGTCGAGTGCTTTTTCGTTGGTATTATGCAAAATATGAAGTTTGCCGAGTTTCTTCTCACTGCCGAGACAAAAATTGAATCAAACTTGACAGATACAAAAGTTTGCCGAGCTCCCAATAAACTTGGCAAAATATTAGATTTCGGCACAAAACCAGATTCCAGTAGTGTACAACTGTGATCAATACCTTGGTTTGACAAAACATGTTATTGCTGGAGTTGGAGATGTTATGCAGGCTAGTTAAGGCGTCATTTTCACTCGCTTACATGAATGTCGAGGCTTAAATCTAATCCAACAACGAAGAAATGGCCAACCATACACAAATAGTTGGCCGACAAGACAACAGCTTGGAAAATCCAAAGAAAGGCACAAGGTCACAGTGTCGGGGCCGTGCAATTATACGGCAAGAAAATTGTTTCTCTGCAGCTAGAGTTGATCCGTACATTTAAATATACATCAACACTACGCATACATGAAAAGCCACCCCCTTTCACTAGCCGCCTCCCCTAAAAAAGATCAGGATTTCTCTGCTTTCTGTTGGCGCCATCGCCGATCCGCCTCGTCTCGCGTGACCTTAGGACATGGGAAAACGATGGATCCCGGCCCTTGCTGGCGGGAGGGCTTCGTTTTTATATGTTTCTTCGAGTTTTGTTAGGTTTGTGTCCTGCTCAGAAAGGCAAGCTGGTTGCGGCTCTCTGAAGATGGAATAAGCTTCTTCCCGCCTAGCCCTCGTTCCGGTGGTGCGTCTAGCATCCTCGGTGGGCGTGTGCAGGTGTGTCTCCGACGAATCTGTTTTTTGTGGATTTTTTCGGATCTGGTTGTCGTTATCCACGTTCATGTGTGTTTTCAGGTTGGATCCTTTCGATATCTATGCTACTTTTCGTCGGCAACGGTTGTTGTTCTAGTATGCTGGTCCTATGAGGTCTTAGCACGAGAAGCTTCAGAATGTTTGCCACAACAAGTTCTGTCCGGCTCCAGTGAGGGAGGGACGATGACGGCGGTGCGTCTTCAGGCTGGATCTGGACGTATTTTGTTTTCCTGGTGTTCGTTGTGCTGACATGATTGAAGATGATCATCTTTATGCTATATATATATACATACATATATATATATGTATGTATATATATATATATATATATATATGTATGTATATA
>NC_041389.1:5004920-5039639 GCF_002162155.2 Triticum dicoccoides
CCATGTATGGTCTATTTCTCATCAAATGGTAACCCCGTGATTAATATAAGTACAAAAGATTAAGCGGTTTTTCATACATCTGTCCAAACAACCATATTTTTTTCCATCTTGAAAAGAAAGGCAAACGGCCACATGTAACTTGTGGATGTGTCGATGGCCTTCATTAAATATTCACGTGGAGAAATGAGCATCTTATCAACCATGATCGAAAAGGTTTAAAAACTTGGGCGGCAATACAAAATACTCTCTTGCCCTCACCGCATGTTTCACAATGCACTTTGTAGCCTTGTAGGTGTACACGTGCTATACATATTCCCTTCAAAAGAAAATGTAGGTGCTATACTAAAATTTGGGTAGCAGTCATACACTGCTTAAAATTTTGAGTAAATAGCATAAAACTACTACTTTACAGGCTAGGGTTTCAAAAAACTACCGGTTTTTAATTTTTCTCAGATAACTACCAGATGCGCGGTCTGCTGTTTCAAAAAACCCCAAATGACCGTTGCTTAAAATTTAAACATGTTTATGACAGGTCGGACCCGCACCTAAAGAAACCGTCTGTTTGACCATTAGGTTGACCGTTAAGGTACAAGTGGGGCCCACATGTCAGTGTCTCTATCTCATATGTCCTCACTTTTTACAAAATAACCCCTATAAACATTTCTGAAAAGGCAATCGGGTCCCTTCTATTTTTCTGAAAAAGCAATCAAGGAGCCGCTCCTCTCCTCGCGGCCGGCGCCCACCTTTGCGCCCGGCGACATCTTGCGAGCCTCCAGCACCGGCGCCCGCCCTCGCCACCTATTGCCACACCACCGCCTGCCTCTGCCTCTCCTCGCCTCCACCTCGTGCGCCCCGCCTCCGCGCCCGAGCTCGCGCAGCTGCTGCTCGTGGCCATGGACGCCGCCGCGTGCGCCCTCCGCTACTAGGCCCGGCGAGGCGAGCTCTGCCGCCGGCCATCTCTGCGCCCGAGCTCACGCAACTGGTGCTCGCGACCATGGCCGTCACTGCGTGCGCCCTTCGCTGCCTGGCCCGGCGAGCTCTGCCGCCGACCGTCTCCGCGCCTGAGCTCGCGCAGTTGCTGCTCGCGGCCATGGCCGCCACCGCATGTGCCCTCCGCTGCCAGGCCCGGTGAGCTCTGCCGCCGTCCGTCTCCGCGCCGAGCTTGCGCAGCTGCTGCTCGTGGCCATGGTCGCCACTGGTGCGCCCTCCGCTGCCAGGCCCGGTGAGCTCTGCCGCCGGCCATCCTCCAGCCTCCGTTTCTCCAGCCACTGCTCCGGGCGGCGGCCTGCACACAAGGCCCCCATGGCGCGCGTGGCGACCGCGGGCGGAGCCCCATGGCGTGCGGCGACGGCCACGGGCAGAGCCCTTTGGAGGCTGATTCCAGGGACCCGATTGCTTTTCTAAAATGTTTGTAAGGGCTAATCCGTAAAAATGTGTGGATGAGGCACTGACATGTGGCCCCCACAAGTCAGTTAACAGTAAAACAAACAGTCAACCAAACGGTGTGTTTACTGGCGGGCCCAACCTGTCATAAACATGTTTAATTTTTTAACAAAGAGGATTTGGGGTTTTTTGAAACAGTCAACCTCTGACTTGGTAGTTATCAGCGAAAAAAATAAATCCGATAGTTTTTTGGAACCTTAACCCGTAAAGTAGCAGTTTTATGCTATTTACTCAAAATTTTGGGCCGGCCACGCTCAAGCTGGACGTTTCAGCCTTTCAGCTTCACTATATATTTTGGCCTCCTGCCCATAGCGCATGCACTTGAGTATACCACGGGCAATATGAAAGGGACAATGGAGGGAGAAGCGAGCCCTGAGCTGAAACTCCAAGGCGACGTCGACGTACCTGCCCGGTATGTCATGCCGCAGAAGGACCGCCCGTCCGCTGCCGCAGGTGTTGCGCCTATCCCCGTCATCGACCTCGGCCGCCTATCCAGGCCTGACACAGATGGTGGTGCCGTCGAGGAGGCAGCGAAACTCCGGTGGGCGCTCGAGACCTGGGGCTTCTTCATGGTGATATTTCTTTCACAAAAAGAAAATTAGTAATCTTTCTAGGAATAGTGCACTCTTAGGGAACTAATTTTTGTCAAACGGTATAAGCTAGATTTCATTTGCATATCTTGTTAATTGCTCACATGCTTCCTGGTCCAGCTTTTCAAAAAATTTAACGGTGTCTTGTACATGAGCTCATCGTGACAGTTGAACTTGGGTAACTTGAGCCATAGCTCCGGCGTACCTGATACCAGGCAAAACCAATTAAATTTTCTACCCACCTTAAAACAGTGGGGACAATTAGATATTTACTAGTGTGCACATGCTGTTACTGTATACACAAGGAAAAAACAATTGTTTAACATATAACAATATAATGTATAGTTGCTTTTTGGCCCTTAATTTTCATTTTGTTTTTACACATGGCATAACAAAACTACCCATGGATGATTTTTTTAAGGGCTCCTTTGATACAAAGGAATTCCATAGGATTTTTGGAGGATTTGGATCCATAGGATTTCTTTTCTTGTGATGGTCGTTTGAGTCGTAGGATTGAAATCCTTAGGGATTTTTCCTCTGGATTCATTTGTACTACATTTTGGAGGAAAAAATTCATCCACTCAAACATTTTTGTTGATTTCCTTTGTTTTTCTGTGCTATCAAACACTCTTCTGAATTCTGTAGGGTACAAAAGGACGTGACGGTCTATTTCTATGTTTTTCCTATTCCCGCATTTTGAGAATCATGTGAATCAAAGACGCCCTAATTTCTTTGAAAACACACATTATTGGTTACACCACAGGATAAGATGTATACTTGCGTTGGTCTATTGATGTGCAACTACGTGACGGGCCTAAAGTTACTATCACGGGCTCCCTTGGTTTAGTGAGCTAACTAGAATCTAAATAGTCTTTTTTTTTGCGGGTAGTCTAAAGCAAAATATTTCTTAGGTTTGCCTCAAGGCCACCATCGGTACCATGCACGAACCAAATCTGTTTCCAGTTACCCATAAGTCATAAAATCTGAATAAATTTATACTTGTATTCATCGACATGTTACTTAACCTAGCGATGTTCCATAGAACAATTCACTTGTATGTGATTTGGAGAAAATACAGTGAAACAATTTTGAGGCCAGGATTCAAATTTGAGACTTCTATTTTGAACCCTATTTTTACCTCTTTTTTTACTTCTGTGTGTAGGATTTAAATCGTTGTATTATTTTCTAAATACCTCTTTTCTAAAATGTTTCATTGCCATAAACACTTCCAATCTACACATCTGATAATCTTCACAAATTTTTGGAATTAGGTTTTAGTTATCTGAAGTAGTTTTGGCTCACTGAGAGCCATGGTGCCCCAAAGCCAAAAACCCACTATGCACCTTGTATTCTGAACCCAATTATTGATATATTCGGTTTTTCTAATCCTTTTATTTTGTACATGCAATATTTGTTATTAATTATTTCCAACCTATTTTGTGCTAGATTACTAACCATGGTATCGAGGCCTCTCTTATGGATGCGATGATGAATGCATCCAAGGAGTTCTTTGGGCAGCCTACTGAAGAGAAGCAAAAATACAACAACATAATTGATGGCAAGCGTTTTCGTCTTGAAGGGTACAGAAGTGAGCTGCTGCAATCTGAAGGCCAGACCCTCGATTGGTCCTGCCGTTTATCTCTGCAAGTAGAACCGGAAGAGGAGAGAAGTTTCCACCTTTGGCCCAAGTATCCCAAATCTTTGAGGCAAGTAATCTAGTTCTCAGTAGCTCACTAATAAGTAGAAGGAAATAAAACCACTATTATCTAATCATCCAGATAGCTAAATAATAAGACTGTTGAATACTAACTCAAGTTATATTCATATCTAATTATCTGGCTTGGCATCATGAATACTAACTCAAGTTATATTCCAACTAAAAAAGTGGAACGGGACAGCTATTATGTACCATGATTTATGTTTTAATCTCAACCATTGATTATTAGATCTAACGTCCGAATTAATTTGAATGATGTGGATTGATGAGTAGCTTAGTATGGAGCCTCATATTAGTATGGAGTATATATAAAGATGTGTGTTCCTTCAGATAGAAATATTGGGAAGCAGATAGTGAAAGACAAATCTGTAGTATCAATTTGATGTTTTTTTTTGTTTTTGGATCTGTTCGTCTTTCGTCGGCATTCACGTGTCATCAGATTGGATCCTTCCGATCTACACTACTCTTCATCGGTAGCGGTTACTGTTCTCGTGCGCTGGTCCTGGGGGGCCTTAGCACGACGACTTCCTGAGTATCAATTTGATGTTGATGATGAATTTTTCACACTGATGGTCATGTACATAACATTGCAGTTGAAAAGATTCTAGAGACTCGAATAGACAATCAGAGGGAATATTAGCATATCCATTTCTAATTTTGAAGGGCTCAAGTCCTAAGTGGGTATTTTAACAACATTTTCAACTACATGCTAATGGCGAGAGAACATACGAATATACACCAGAATATACAGAACACACGAGCAATAACCATTAACCAGCATTTAGCAAAACAAATATTTGCTCAAGCATCAAGATATTTGTGATAAACGAAGTAACAGTATGTAGCATGACCAATGAACATGGGGCTTTGAACGAGGTATAGAGCAGAGACTGGCAAATTAAATTGGGCCCTGCACGAGGTGGGGAGTGAGAGGATGGGAGGAGTGGCGGCCTTGATTTGATGAGAAAGCTTAGTTTGAGAGAACTGTAGGACCTTCACATCAGTGATAGCTTAGAGATAATGTCTCAGTTAGCCAAGTGAGTGGTGTTCTAGATTTGACTATATTCTACCCACACTATTAACAAATTTGACATGAGACTACCCTAAGCAGCAAGCAATAGTTCCATGTGAAACATTTGTGAAACAACATACAGAAACTGAATAAAGTATGCTAATGTTTCTGTTGAATATTTGAACTTGACTTTTCCAGATCATTTCTACAGGGATGTGCTACTTCAGTACGCGTCAAGAACCAATATAATAAAAGATTGTATCATGCGAGCCCTGGCAAATCTTCTAGAGCTTGATGAGGATTACTTCATCAATAGGACCACAACCAGGGCCCGAGCATTAGCTAGGCTAGGCTACTACCCTCCATGTCCGAGGCCTGACCTTGTATTGGGCTTCAAGCCTCACTATGATGGTGGCGCCCTTTCAATCCTTTTCGTCGAGGAGAACGCCGGTGGCTTGCAAGTTCTGAGAAATGGAAAATGGTACAATGTTCTAGCCAAGCCTTATACATTGTCGATCAACATAGCAGAGTGCATTGAGGTAGGCACCTACAAATACAAGCTACTTCATCTATTCCCTCTATGTCAAAATACTTCACATTATGGGTCTTGGATTTATGTCATCTTACTTCACATTCTGATTTAATGTTCCAAGGAGTAATCAACAGTAAAACAAAAGGCCCCACCCCTTATTTTGGGCTTCTTTAATGCTAACATGGTTTTGATTGATTGGTTATATGGCTCAGTAGTACTGCGAAATGCTTTGCTTATTTTTTCCGAATTTTTTCAGAATGTAGATTATTGAGAAACGAAGGGTGTATTAATAAATATGGAAGGATTTGATTAATTGAATATCCTCGTGTGGCCTTTGAGTCGTCACAAAGTTGCATTTAATTTTTTACACAGATAATGAGTAATTGCATCTTCAAGAGCCCACCACATAGGGTCTTGACAAATGCAGAGAAGGAAAGGACCTCAGTAGCTATATTCTATGGCGTGGATGTGGAAACGGTGGTTGAACCAGCACCTGGTTTGTTGGATGAGAAGCGAGCGGCAAGATTCAAGAAAATAAAGGCCGAGGATTACTATGGTACTGTCTTTGGGCATTTCCGCCAAGGAAAAAGGCTTATCGACACCCTGATAATTTAAGCAAAGCATTTTGTGATAGATTTGATCCAAGTTTTAATAATGGTTACCTATAAAAGGAATTAAGAGACGGTTTCGCTTATGTGAGGATGGATTTTCCTATCACCGTTGTAAAGTTCCGAGTAGATCTTGGCCTATGCAACAACCATGAACCCTGCGGGGTTACCAAATGATGGTTTGGCTTAAATCTTTCAGAACTATGTAATAAACTATATAATATGCTACTTTTGATATTGTACTTTGAAAAGAGATATGTTCTTCTTTTCTTCCAGTTCGCCACATGGATAGCCCAGTCTTCGTATCTTCCTTTGGCCCTTATTGGTTTTAATATCTCTGCTAAAAAAAGAGAGAGGGAGAGTACAAAAGTTCACATGTATAATTTTCAGCGGCCGACAAAATAACTAATATGTTGTGTAGGTGGAGCATGGCCGTGTCGGCAGCTCCCCCATTGGCATCAATCAGCCTCTTAAGTACAAACAGAGCAAATGAATCAATCTCTTAAGTAATCATTCATTTATTCAAGGAGACGAGGAGAGACTTGAGACGATTATATGTCAGACCAGATGGCTAGTACTACTACAAATACCATGGCTGGCAACAGGAATTAATCTTGGTAGATAAACCGATATAAACTAAAACTAGGCGACCGATTGAGCCGAGATCTCGATGTCTAAGCGATGGTGGTTGCGGCGGCGAGGCCGGCGTTGCTGGAGCCGCGGCGGCACTGGTTGAGCAAGTCGAGGTAGAACTGGCACCGGCTGATGTCGCTCTGGGAGTGGTTTAGGCACTGCAAGCACCAAACAATTCAACCAAACAATCAATTGAAACTCTTCACAGTCATCGTATAGATAGATAGATAGATAACAGATCGATGAAGATGGGTACTTACGTCGGCGAAGGCCTTGTTGTGAGGGCCGCACGAGTCGAGGGACGAATCGGCGGCGGCGGTGGCTGCTCAGGGTGGACACGGTCCGAGCCGGCGTTTGGACCGGCCACCGTCGGTCCAAGCCGGACCGGACCGAGCAGCCGAGCGGTCCTGTTTTCAGGGACCAGACCGGCGGCGACGAAGCCCGGGCTGGACCGACTGGACTGAGCGGACCGGGAACAACCACCAGCGTCGATGTGTGCGGGTGCAGCGGCGAGGTGGGCGATCGTGCGTGAGTGATGTGATGAAGTCGAGGAGCGATACTGACGAACTGAATCTTCTGAAACCGACGAACTGAATTTTCTGAAAGTTTGACAGCACCTCTGCACCTGTGTTTAACTGACGAACCGTGTGCATGTGTGAGCACGTCCACGTCTTGACTCGGTTTCAGTTAGTTAGATTAGGCCGTGTGGGAGGTCGTGGGATAGCACGATTTCTCATGCAGCGGCAACATAGCTGCGTACGGGTGGACGCGAGACGGCACGGCCGCAATACTTTTTTTTTGAAAAATCTTAAAAAAAAATTGAAAATCACGGCCGCAATACTCGCTCCTGGCTTTTCTTTCGTTCCTTTCAGATGTAATGTTTTGACCCGCAGCTCGATTCATGCAGCCGCAATACCCGCAGGAATTGGTGCCACCGTTGGGTTTGAGGCCATGTTCGAGAACTCCAGAACAGCGGCAGTTCATGCAAGACCGCGATGGCGACCGGCGGCAAGAGGATACGGCGCACGGGGAGGAGAGGAAGGAAGGGGAGAGGAACCTCGGGGACATGGTGGTTCACCGTGGGGCTGCCGGTGGGTGCGACGACGACGAACGGCGACGGCGGTGACTGCGTTTTCTCGGTCCGACCGAGCGGCTCGGTTAAAACCCAGACGGGACCGACATTTTCTCGGGCCCAATATTGCAGCCCGGACCGACCAGTTTTGCTACCTGACCGTCCAGCCTGAGTGGCTGCCTGGGGCTCGGAGGAGGCGACCTGGATGGTGCGGGGTCCGGCAAAGAACTGGACGAACCTGTGGGCTGTGGCCCATGGCGTTGCCGGCGCCCCAGGTGATGCCTGCAATGCAACCACGAACCACATATGTCAGGACATCTGATCTCTCTATCAATCAATCCGGACGTAACCTGAGAATAGTTTGGTCTCGAACCATAGTTCCAGTTTGGTTTACCTGTTGGGCTGCTTTGGTTTGGTTGAAATGGATGGAGCCTCTATCGTAATTTGGTTTGGTGTGGACTTTTGTAATTAATACATTGGGTTGGTTTGGTCTGGACAGAGATCTCCGGCCGGTGACAGTGACGAATCTGAATCGATCCCGAGAAAACCGTTGATGGATCAGTCAGTTTCTTGCATTTTTTTTTCCTTTCGTAAGCGCAAACCAAGATGGCAAATTGAACTTTTTTTATGCCACACAGAGGAAGGCGCTTTTATAGGAGAATACGGCGACGAAGCGGTGGCACCATTGACGCATCACGTCGGGAGGAAGAGAGACAAATCTAGAAGAGGTGACCAAAATATCTTGGGGAAACTCTTTCTTTAACCCGACTGATCTTTGCATGGTTTAAGCCTCGTCCCGAGCCATCCGATGAAGTTGATCGTGTGGTGGTACTCGCTTCTCATGCGCATGGCTTCACGGGCCTCTAAAACAGGCCACGTTTTCCTATAGGCCGGCCATGCGAGTGGTTTAGACGTTGCAGCATCCGCCGTTGCCGCCACGTGCTGCGTCCCACCATCTACGGTCGCTGCATGGCAGCATCCGCCAGTGCCACCGCGTGTTGTCGCGGCCACCCAGTGTGTCGCAGCATCCTTCGTCCCCACCAAGCGCTCCATCACAGCATCCACCTGTGTTGCAATGAAACATTGCCAAGGCGTCGGTACTCTGATGAAGCATCGTCGGGTCCGCTGGTGTTGGGATGTCGCATCCCGGTGCTGCAATGAAGCATCACCGGTGTTGCGATGAAGCATTCGTCAGATCGCTAGAACATCACCGGCGCTGCAATGGAGCATCACCGACACTGCGGTGCAGCATCGTCAGGTCGCATCCCCGATGCCGTGATGGAACATTCGTCGGACTGCCGGAACATCGAGGACGCTCAGAGGGACCATCAACGCAACGGTGCTATGATGGAGCATCGTCGCGTAGCTGGGACATCGCTACTTCCATTGTGGAGCATACGTCAGACCGTTGGAACATCGACGGTGCTGCAAGGGAGCATCACCCGTGTTATGATGGAGCAGATATCGCCGGTGCGGTGATGGAGCATTCGTCGGACCGCTGGAACATCAACAATGCTACAAGGCGCAAGAGCGCATTACCGGTGCTATGATGGAGCATCGTCGGGCCGTCGAAACATCGGCGGAGCTGCAACGGAGCATCATCGAACCGTTGGAGCATCACCGGCGCTACAATGGAGCAATCGTCGGACCGTCGGAACATTGATGGCGCTGCAAGGGAGCTTCCCCGATGCTATGATGGAGCATCGTCGGATCACCGGGATATGGCCGCTGCCATGATGGAGCATTATCGGACCGCCGGAACATCGATGGCAATGCAAGGGAGCATTACTGGTGCTACAATGGAGCATCGTCGGGCCGTCGAAACATTGGCGGAGCTGCAACAGAGCATCGTCAAGCCGTTGGAGCATCACTGGCGCTGCAATGGAGAATCGTCCGGTCGCTGGGGCATCCACGATGCTATGATGGAACATTCGTCGAAACATCAACGACGGTAAAAGGGAGCATCACTGGTGCTATGATGGAGCATCCTCAGGTCGCCGGGACATCGCCGGTGCCGCGATGGAGCATTCGTCGGACCGCCAGAACATCGGCGGTGCTGCAAGGGAGCATCACTGGTGCTATGATGGAGCACCGTCGGGTCACCAGGATATCGCTGGTACCGTGACGGAGCATTCCTCGGACCACCGGAACATCGACGTCACTGCAAGGGAGCATCAGCGGTGCTACGATGGAGCATCGTCGGGCCGTCGGAGCATCACCGGCGCTGCGATGGAGCATAGCCGGGTGGCTGGTGCATCGACGGTGCAGAATGGAGCATCAATGGTGGTTGAGAAGTTGTTCACAGTAGGAGCATTGCTGCAGCCCCAGAGCTCATTGGCGCTGCTGCCATGGCCGAGGTATGGCATGCTCGCCGGCTGCTGGTTGGTGACTGGCGACGTGGCTGCTGCCACATGCTCTAAGCCGGCTAGCTGCTGCTTTAGCTAGAGTTATCGTGCGTGTGGTGATGTTGCGTTGGTGGACGGAGGCTGCGAGGAGCCATGTGCAAGTTGGAATGAAAGTCATGCCGTGGCCTAGCCATCAGCGAATCCAGCGGCTTGAATCATCCCGTATTGGCTCAAATCAACGCCGGGCAAGGCAGCTTATTTTCCCGCGGCATCATCTGGATGACGCGTAGCACGTGCCAATATCTTCAGCCCATCACGCGATCTATGTATCCCTCCGCGATTCTAGAATCATACTCCCTCCCTTCCTAAATATAAGTCTTTTTAGAGATTTTACTATGAACTACATACAGAACAAAACGAGTGAATTTACACTTTAAAATGCATCTACATACATCCGTATGTGGTTCATAATGAAATCTCTCCAAAAACTTATATTTAGGAACGGAGGGAGTACGTGTCAGTACACAGAATGGAAGAACCCTTTGGTAGGCCACGTCAATAAACAAGGGCACATAATGTGGCAAAGCAACCCTAAACCAAACATGCCGCACGATCCGACCAAGCAAAAAATGAGATCGTCACATCCTAGAAAACCATCACGCACACACGTCCCTCAAACAACGTTGGTAAAACAAATTCAAAAAAAAAACAGAAAAAATTTACGAAGCCTTACATACGAAGTCACCGTAGGCACCTCGTCATCGACGGGAACGTCTCCTCCCACTGAATGCACATCGCCAGAAATTCTAAAATAAATCCAGAAATAAATGCAGGCACCAGAATTTAAACCCTGATGGGCTGAGAATATTACAGTCCCTCCAACCATAGGTAACTTGATGGCAAACATTTGAGCAATGTACTCATGTGGGGATCAAAAATAAAATTGGCTCTCGGCTCTCCGTTGATCAACCCACGTAGGGGCGGTAGGGCACAACCAAAGAGTAAAAACCAACTTTGCGCATCAAACAGTACTAAATTTATAAATTCAGCGAACGGAGACACGATATAAAATGTTTTGTTACAAACCTAAGACGTATCTCTCTCCCCCAGTTATAGTTTTCATTCTACTCCCTCCATTCCGATTTACTCGTCGTGGTTTTAGTTTAAATTGAATTAAAACCACGACGAGTAAACCGGAACGGAGGAAGTATTATTCAAGCACCGACGACTGACTAACTGATAAGTCGATGAGCAATAAAATGAAACGGAAGACTCGCAAGGAAACTAGTAGGATCATCTAGCTATCAATCTGGCTGAGACGTACTCCCTCAGTTCCAAAATAGATGACACAACTTTGTATTAGTACAAAGTTGCGCCATCTATTTTGGAATGGAAGAAGTATGTATGATTCTAGAATAATCTTAGGGTTTAGGCGATTGTGGTTGTGGCCGCTCCTCCTGCTCCTCCGCGGCGGCACTGGCAGAGCAGGTCGAAGTAGTTCTGGCACCTGCTGATGTCGCTCTCGTTGCCGTAGATGCACTGCATACACATACATACATCACAAGTTCCATCAGCCAACGTACCACGATCAGATCGACGCCCCATGGAAAGGTCGTTCGGCCGGCGGATCCGGATCAGGAGGAGGAGAGAATGTTAGTTTTTTTAGTTTGTTTCGAGTGATCGATGGATGATGCAGATGGATCGATGTGAGATGAGACGAGGAGCACGTTTCTGTTGTGCTAGCGACGCGGCTCATCTGGTTCAAGGTCAGCCCATGTGCAAACTTTTTGTTTTTTGTCTACGGACCTGAGCTATGTGGGTTTTTTTCTTTTCATACCCAGCCGTAAAAGAAAAGAGGATGTCTTTTTTTTTCTTGAATATGCACGAGTGTGCATATCATATATTAAAGAAGAAAGGCAAAGAAAAGAGGATATCATAGAAGGATGCGAATCGTTGCTAGCTGTTTGCATTCCCACTTGCATGTTATTGTCATTTGTTTCTTTTTCAAAATCATGTTATTGTCATCTGTTGACCGCAGCTTCAACGAATTACTTTTCACCTTTTCTCTCATGCTTAGTTGCTGTTTTTTTTTCTTTCATCTTTCACTATATCTAGTAGAATAGTGTTCCACTCTATTCCATTTTCCTAATTTAGTATATTTATTTTGTTTTATGCTTAATATTCATTTTTTTTACCATAGATTGAAAAATTGATTGCTTAGGCTTTCCAATTTTCGTCTTTTGCTTAAGAGCCACTCCGCCCGCGTCCTGTTCATGGTAAGTACTAGAGGAGTGGCCTACTTGAGGCGATTCGAGCCGGTTTTCTCTTCCTTTTTACGTTTTCTTTTGTTTCTTTTCTTTTTTTCTCCGCTTTTTCATTCTTTTTCAGTTTTTGCTTTTTTTCTTTGTTTTAGTTATTCATTTTATTTTTTCCTTTTGTTTTTATCCACCCATTATTTTTCATTTGTTTCTTCTTTTTTATTTTTTTATTTTCTTCTTCCTTTAGTTTATTTTGTTTTTCTCCGGTCTTCATTTTACCAACAAACGTTTAACATTTTTCCAATAAAAAATTATTTTTTAATACTTGGTCAACACTTTTTCTATAAATATTTCTAACATTTTAAAATGCTGGATGAACTTTTCTCATATACATTTTTAATTTTTTTAAAATACATGGTCAACTTTGAAACTTCTTCAAATATTTGATTAACACTTTTTAAATACAAGGTTACTATTTTTAATATATAGTCAATACTTTTTCTATGCATATTCAACATTTTTCAAATACTTAATTAACATTTATAATACAATACTAAAAAAGTTTGTACACATGGTCAACATTTTTTCTAAACACATTTAACAGTTTTCAATGCTTGATTAGTATTTTTCAAATACTTGTTCAACATTTTTTCTAAATGTTTGATTAACATTTTTATATACATGATCATTTTTTCCATCATTAATTGATTAAATGGTCAACCTTTAATCTAGGGCCCTGATAAGTACCACACGTGTGGCATGAACACATGACTACTCTGAATATTTTTAAGGCAAGTCTAGTGACGCGATGATGGCAACTTTAGTTGTTAAGCATGGCAATTTCTTTTCGGAGGGCAAGTTTCAGTTTTTTCCGTTTGTTTTCTCTTTTTAGATGGCAACTTTAGTTGTAAACAACGCCAAGCCAAGAGTGCTTCATGCCACACGTGTGACACTTATCATTTGGGGTTTTGTATTCATATTTAACATTTTTCAAAGACAACTTTAACATTTTTTAATACATGGTCAACATTTTGTATATACACATTTAGTTTTTTTTCAATACAAGTTTAACAACTTTTGAATACATGGTCAACATTTTTTATATACACTTTAACATCTTTCAAATACAAGTTTAACATTTTTTTAAATGCTTGGATTAACCTTTTTCAAGTACATGAACAACATTTTTTCTACATAGATTTCATGTTGTATAATTTTTCTATACATGATAAACATTTATCTATACACTTTAACATTTTTAAATGCTTGATTAAAATTTATTGACTATTTTGTGTATAGTATTTTCTGTAATATAATATATCTGGAAATATAAATAAACTGAAAGAAAACATAAAACATTAATTAAAAAATGAAATATGGCCTGTGGCCTCTGTTCAGCAACGCGATGGGCCGGCCCAATAAAGAGTCGCCTTCAGCGAGACTTCCTCTCGTCTCGCTGAATGTGAGATATATGGGCACCCGCGATGTAACAACTGGCCAAGCTAAATTTTAGAGGAATCAAACAATATAAAAAACAATAACCAACAATCAGCCAATTGGCCCAAGGAAGCAAGAAGCAACTATGAGTCCTAGGCCTGCACAACAAAAACAGGCTACAACAACAAAAATGATGTGAGGTGAATGAGACCAAACTATATTTTATCTAAATCCCATAAAAAAAATCTCATCTAAATGTGTCCTAGGCACTCCTTTTATTTAATCCTTTGTCTTTCTTCTCCCGCGAAAATATATTACTAGTACGACCTAGTAACTTTATACTAAATCAACCATAACTGATATGGAACGAAGGGAGTATAATATATAAAAGTACAAGACTGAAAAGAGTGCTCACACACGATGGTGAGAAAAATGGTCAAGGGAGAGAAAAAATGATTGCCTGGAAAGAAGAGGGACTGAGAAATGAAACCATGAGTTGGTACGGTTGACACATTTTTTTACTTAAAAGTTACTTAATCACCATTTTTTGTTCTTTCGGGGCAACGCACGGGCATTCAGTTACTCTAAGTATAATTGCGCAAGACAAGCGGATCTGCCGAAACCAACAAAGAAATAGATTAGAACATCTAGAATCTGAAACAAAGACAACTACTTATCCCAATCAACAACTTCAGCATCCATTGGTTTCATACAAATGGTTGATAACTACACCCTCTGTCTCATAATATAAGAGCGTTTTTTAAACGCTCTTATATTATGAGAGACAGAGGGAGTACTATACAAAAATGGTTATAGTAGCAACAGGTATTCAGTAGTAAAGATGGAATCAAAGAGTAAAAAGAGCATACGAGTAGCCAAGATACCAACTAACAAAAGGCACATACGACACGACAGACAAGATACTTTAAGAAAATTACTAACTGTTAACCCCTCAAATAATAAAACCAGATTCACATGATTTAGAGGTTTTGAACAAAGATAACAACACATTGCCGAGCGCCAAACCAGCACGCCGACAAAGCACAAACAGCTTCGCTTCTAGTACCATTATTACAAGCACAACAATGAACCAAAACATATCCATCAACTGCGAATACACAACTGAATCTACAGACAGTACGCTATCCATTTTCCAGGCCTCTCACGTGACAGGACAACAGCCAGGATTTGAATGGAATGCTTCAGACACCACCTTCGACAACTTGATCGTAGTTCTATGCAGCAAGCTTCGTGAAAAGTCCTTCTGCACAGCCATCCAATGTTGCTTCTGCACTCATGTTGGACGGATGATTTAAAATAACTCATTCATACGAATTTTATGATGCTCGTTCCTCTTGTAAAGCTCCACCTGCATATGTGGAACAATCAGAGGAAACCGTATATAAGTGACAAGGTCAGACCCTTGCGCATTATAAGCCAGATTAGCCGTGTCAACCTCAGACCCTTGAGCTTTAGCCGCCAGTTTAGGCTCAATCCACTTCTCCCACGCATCCATCCTGTGGGCGGTCCTATTTCTCAAATACTTTAAAAGCTGAAGAGCTCCAATCCACTTAATTTGAGCTGGGGTCTGATGTGGCTCTGGAGTTACACCTATGCCTTCAAGTGCTGCCTTTTGGCCCTTACTGAGGCATGCTTGTTTTGGATCATCAGATGGAACTTGATAGCTTTTTGGATTATAATTGAAAGGTATCAGGAGAAGTTCATTAGTCTTAATTCGATCCTTCCAGGTATCAACATAGGGCAGTGAATCCAAGATTGCTGTAATATATGCTTTTGGGGGGTGCGATTGGATGTATTCATACATGTTTTGTAAGCGACTCCAATACCTTTCAACTGGCACCAATGATCCGTGAACATGAAAGAGTTCTCTTGGCGTAAAGTCAACGTCAATTAAATCCAGAAGGTGCCGAATGCCTTGAGGAGGGTTGCCTGAGAACAAACCTAAAATAATATTGTGGGCAGACATGTAGTTGCTTCTTTGACGCTCAAGCAGAACATCTGCAGGAAGATTTCGAAGAATACTGACATTTTTTAACTTGACCATACCAAAAGAACCCACAATTAGTATATAGGATTCAGCAAACTGGGTAAAACACTGAGAGCTAAGCTCGTTTGCCCTAAGTGATTTAAGTATTATCCGTATAATTCTTTTGCCTAGCTCACTTGCAATCTGATAGTCTGTAGGCAGAACAGTTTCCCCAGGCAGAACAATTTCCCCAGGCAGAACAGGGACACCATGCTCCATAGAATCCTTATTATACTCAAGCAAGATTTGGTTAATCTGTTTATACTGTTCTAGGGGAATTCCATCATAAGCATGAGTCGCTTCACAATCGCCATTTAACACATACTCATCATATGCAACATACGACAGAGCAGCTGTGAAAAGAGGAACAACAGTACAGCTGAGTTTGAGACTTAGACAACGGTAAATGGTAGAAATGGAAAACGTATTCAAGAAAATTAGCATTTGTAACATCTGAAAGATAAAACGTGTCAAAGGAGATAAACCTGCATTAGGTGAGGAGGCAGGCTTGCCAAAGGCTCTGCGCAGCATCTTGC
Source organism: Triticum dicoccoides (assembly GCF_002162155.2). NCBI lineage: Eukaryota > Viridiplantae > Streptophyta > Magnoliopsida > Poales > Poaceae > Triticum > Triticum dicoccoides. The sequence continues at coordinate 5,021,151 of NC_041389.1, forward strand.
TGAGGGGCTCGAGTTTCGTGCGGAGCTCCTTTAACCTAGCAATATTGTGCTGGTCCACCAGCAGATTGATGATGTGCCTCCTAGATTTTTCATCCAGATGAACCATGAGATGATTATCTTGATAATCCTCGAACTCAAAGGAGATGTCCTGGATTTGCTTGAGATAATTCCGTAGCAACTCTTTGCCATCTCCCGTCTGCTGCCTCGCGGCGACCGCAAGCAAGTCCGTTGTGATATTAAGCTCGTGGGTGACGAAGGCCATATCCAGGGACGGAGCCAGGAATTTGATATAGGAGAGGCGAGTTCCACACTTGAATTTTTACAAACCAATCAGCATCGATCCAGGCATAAAACAATTAGCACATGAAAAAGGCCTACACTGAAATCATGTTTTCATTGATGTAAATACTTGAAGAAGATTACCAAATTGTCCATCTTTGACAAAGCAGATCAGTTTTTTTAATTTAATATAGCAAAATTAGGTACACTGTAGTACCAATATTGATTCTAATCCAATTTTCATGTGCACCAACCAAGGATCATTCATGTTAGACAATTGTTTTTAGAGAGTTGAAGTTGAAGTTGATGAGAGAGGTTGTACCATCGAGCATAGAAGACGTCATGTTCACATAGCTGAGAGCATGAGGCCATGAACCAATTGGCTTGGAAATTTTATGAATTGATTCAGCTATCTTCCTCAGATCTACACAAACACAATTAGGCAATCGAGAAAATTCAAATTAGTTTTCAATGTCTGTCGTTCTACATCTCTTAAGACAAAAACTAATCTAATCCTGAAAATAAACTAACCTTTTTTCCTCATCCGAGCGGCCGGCCAATGCACCTGTGGATCAACGAGGGAGTGCTTCCCTGTCGCCTTCCGCCCTTCCCTTCTCGACGGTAGCCGATCTACAGGCGGCCGGCTGCAGCGCGCGAGCAGGTGTTTTGGATCGCAAGAACTAGCAGATCGGAAACGAAGCGATTAGAGATGGAACTACCGTGAGTACGTGCGTCTTGAGCCTGGGTCCTTCTCTTCCACAGTGGGCTTTTTTTTATTCCTTCTACTGATATTTGGGCCTTCTCTCCCACGGATTACTACTAATTGCAGACAATTCATGGGCTTTGAGCCTTTGACTATGGGAGCCACAGGGGGGGCGAGACAGGCCACAAAGTGTCTGCGTACGCAAAAAAAGCTGCTATACCTAATCGCTATCAAGGGCCAACGTGATCGATAGGGGGGGTCTCGCCCCCCCTCGTCCCCCCTTGGAATCGTCCCTGGCCATATCATCCAGGAAATCGGGCTGCATGGTCACCTCCTTCAACAGAGCGGATGTGGCGGAGAGAGCCACGGAGCCAACCATCTCCGCCGGCACCTCCATTAGCTAGCTAGGTGGTGAGATGTGGAGAGACAGTGGATGCAGGAGCCAGCGATGGACTAAAAGAATGGAAACGACCAGGGGAGAGCTAGGGCTTGCCGGTGGAGATGGTTGACGGGCTGCCGGCTGGGACCTGGGCGTGGCCGGTTTAGGCAGTTGGTGTGCGCTGCTGGCGACGGGGCAGCGGAGGCACAAGGAGACGGTGAGATCCGGCGGCCTCGGATCGGGTGGATGACAGCGGCGGAGGTGGAGCTTGGAGGCGCGGGGCAGAGGAGGGCGTCGGGCGCAGCTGGGAGCTCCTCGCTGTGGGGAAGGAAGAGGGCCGGCGCTGGGAGCGGGAGGCGCGGGCGTCCGGCGGCGGGACAAGGAGACGGGGATCGAGGTCGGGGAAAGCGAGGGTATCGAGGGAGGTTGCTTCGGTGGAAAGAAAGAAAGAAAAGGAGGCGGCGGGTAGAAAGAAAACTATATTTGATGTGTAATGTGTTCATACCTCAGGCTGGCTAGCTATATCTACTTTTACACTGTTCCAGCAACCTACTTAAAGCGTGGCATGTCACGCCTCAGGTTCACACTAAAACCAGCTAACTTTTCATTAGAGTCAACTACACCACTAGTGCTAGAGCTTGGCATAAAAGTTCACTTTAGTGCCAGAACTTGTGGTGTACATATAAGTGGTTCGAGAGCTTGGCTTGATGGTGTAAATACGGTGTCGTATATGCCTGCGGCGTGCCAGCTTGGTGTAGGGCCCGCTGTCATTGACAGGTAGCGGACGGCATGGCGTGTGGCTTGTCTTCTGCGAAAAGCTTCTCGATATTTTTCCTCACGAAAAAAGTCCCTCGAGAAAAGCTGCACATAAAAGAAAGAAGTGAGTCGTTAGAACTCGCGAATTATAGGTCACCTGCGTCGGTGGCTGGCCAGCACACCAACTTGGATTTGATGTCAGTACAGATACACAGACTTTATATACTTTAGGCTTCACAATATAAATTAAAAAATTTAGTCCCAATAACTAAATACAGCAGGTTACATAGCCAGGCACACCACCCCAACACAAGACATCCAAACTATAATTATGCTTTGCATAATTTAAAAAATCATGTCATTTAAAAAACAATTCATGTGTTATTTCAAAACATATTCATACAATTTTAAATATTTATAAACTATCAAATCTGTTTATAAGATTCAAATAGTACAAATTTCAGAATCTGCAATCTGATGGCACACTAGGCTCATATTTATTTTTCATACATATTTTATATATAATTTTACCTAAAAATACATAAATAATGTTATTAGAAAACAAAAAAAAGATTATTAAAACATGTGAACTCTTTTTAAAACAACCTAAAATTTTCTTAAACAATGATCACTTTTATATACTACATGAATATGATATTAAAAATCATGAAAAGAATTCAACATATATAAGATTTTATTTAATATATATATAAGGCTAAAACTAAATTAAAAAATCTTAAAATATGAACAGTTTTAAAAATCATAGTCGCGGTCCCCCTTGCAGCACGATAGATGTTGTGACACTCCTTGCAAAAAAGCAGATGTTGCGAAAACCTTTGCAACATGGCGTATGTTGCAAAGCCTTTTTGTATACCCCCACCATCACCACCTGTTCGCAACAAAGCATGACCGACAAAAGTTATGGCCGGCGTTGTGTCACTCCTTCGCAACACAAAGCATGTTGCGTAGCACTTTGCTGGCGTCCTCAACAACATCCGCGAGTGACACGATGACACCTTCGCAACATGGGTTTGCAGCGTTGCGGCATCCTCCACAACGTCGGCGAGTAGCACGACGACACCGCTGCAACATGGTTTTGCAACATTGCGACATCCTCCGCAACGTCGGTGGGTGACACGATGACTAAAGGATAAGTCAACATGTTGCTCGTCGCAACATTTAGTTTTTGAAGCAGCAAATAAACATTGCAACACTGAAAAAATATGCTTCAAGCATACATACAAATAAAAGGAGGCGGAGTGCCGCCACGCGTCGGAGAAGGAGGCCGAGTGTCCTGATCGTCACTCGCCGGAGGAGGAGGCGGTGGAGGAGGCGGGGTGCCCTGACTCGCCGGAGGAGGAGGAGGAGGCGACCAGTTCGGAAGCTTGATGAACTCCTTCCGCCATAGGCATGGAGTCTTCAGAGCAGAACCCAGCCGAGTCTCCCCTTCACCGGTAGGGTGGTCAAACTGGAGGTCCTCAAATCCCTCCGTTATTCCGTCCACCATCACCCTTGCATATCGTTCTGGAATCGGACAACAGTGAAAAGTTGCGCCGGGTTCAGAAGGTCGAACTTGGCCAACAGCCGCCTTAAATTTTAAGTTCTGCCATTGCATCATAAGGTGGCAATTTTGAGCATCCGTGATAAAATCCACGGGGTAGCTAGCAGGAGCCGTCAAGACATGCTCCGGCTGAAGCAGCTCGGTGGAAGCCACGCTGCTTCTCCGCTGAGATGGCGGGGTTGTAACGCCCCGAGACCGACGCTCCAGAAGACTTCCAGCTACTCCGAGTTTCGTCGTGTGATTTGTTTTATTTTGTTGCATTCATCCTTGCATCATGTGCATTGCATCATGTCATCATGCCATCATATCATTAATTTTTAAAACCTCAACTAAATAAATTGTATGGATTTTTCGATCCATTTAAATCGAGGGACTCACATGGTGACTTCTCTTTATAACATATCCTCCAATATTAGGGAGCTATATTAAATATTCCACTATTTTGGAATCACCAAAACACACTTACAAAATAATTTCGTTCCTTTTCTGCTTCAAGTTTGGTCTCCAACCTTGCCAATATTTATTTCATCATTTTCCGGAGCTCCACCAAAAATCCGAACATTTTTGGACCTTCCTTTCATCAAGTCCTAGTTCAAACCCATTTGAATTTCAAATGAGTTTGAATTTAAATCTTTCGGTCATGCCCACTTCTATTTTTCCTGGATCGAGCTCATTTTTGTGAGTCCGGGAAAATTATCCCCATGTCCTACTTCTTCCCCTAACCCCTCTTTCTTTTCTTTCCTATCTCTATTTTGTTTTTTTTATTTTCTTTAGAGAGAGAGAGAGAAGGAGCCCAGCAGCCTGGGCCTCCCATCCTCCCGCGCCGGCCCAAGGCCAAGGCCCAGCCGCCCCCACCAATCCCTCCTAACCCTAGCTAACCCTGCCCGATCCCCATCTCTTCCCCTCGTCCATACCCCGCCGCCAGGAGCCATCTCTCCCTCGTTCCCCCGCATCTCTCGCTCGATCCCCCTCCTCTCGCCCTCTCCCTCGAGCTCCAACGGGGACCGCATCGCCAGGCCGCCGCCCGCTCCTCCCTCGACCCCGCTAGAAGCGAGCGCTGCCGAGCAGCTCCTTCGCCTCCGCTTCGTCGCCGTCCTCCATGGCGTCGCCTCCCCAAGCTCCGCCCCGCCGGATCCACGTCGTCGCCCCCGTCTCGAGCCCCGCCGACGTCCAGCCTCCTCGACCTCGACCTCGACCTCCTCTGCTTCCCTCGTCCTCGCTCGATCTCGAGCAGGGGAGCAGGCACGTCATCGCTCCCTCTGCCATGGAGCTCGCGTCCCCTCGCGTCGCGCCGCCGGTCTCCTCTTCGAGCACGAGCTCCACCTCTCCTGCTGCACGTCAAGGCCGATGCCGACCGCATCGTCCAACGCCAAGTCCCGGCCTCCTCTGCTTTGTGGCGACCACCACCATGGCCGCGGCTACCACCAACCAACCGCGCGGCTCGCCCCCTGTCTCGGTCGTGCCAAGTTCCCTGCTCCGCCTCCACACGCCGCCCGCACACGCTACCAACAGCCAGCAGCTCGAGCTGCCTCCATGCATCTCCGGTGACCTCCCGAGGCAGGGCCTTGACGAGTCCCTCGATGCCCTCCAGATGTGTCAATGCCTTTGTTTGAACCATGTACAACTACACGGTGATGCGCCAAGTACCCCCTCGGATCGTCAAGTTCGACTACATGGAACCGCCAAGTACCACTACGATTGCCGCGTACATCTACGGACGCAAAAACCGGAACAACAAGTACCCCGACGTCACATGCACCACTACCGTCGCCGAGATCGCGAGAACCTCTACCCTCGACCTTAGAGCGTGCGAGAACGACTACTTCCACTACTACCGTCGCGGAACAACTACTTCCTCTACTTCCACGACGTCCCGTGAACGCCTACTTCCTCGAACCGCTCCGAAAACGCACGCTTCGAAGGTATAACGCCGAGACGACGTCCGTGACTTAATGCATGTGTTGAATGAGATGCTCGAGTTTTGCACCGTGATCGAATTGTCCTTGCGATGCCCCTCTTTTGCCGTGCCACCGTCCCGTGGGAACCCGAAAGCCGGGATCACCCCACCATCTTGCATGACACGCTCACGCCTCCTTTTTGCACCGGTATCTCCATGAGTTACCGGGACCGGAATGTTGCCGTGGCACCATTTTTGTTTCGCCGCCGTGGCACCCTTTTTGTTCCGCCATGGTGACCAAATGCTTCATAACATGCTCATGTCAACATTTTCATAAAATTGCATAAAACTTGTATATGTCATCCGCATCATGATAACAACATTTAAAATGTTTAAACTTGTTGTTGCATTAAATTGCTAAATGCATATGGGGATTCACCGGATTTGTTGTTTTTATATCCGGCCCCATTTAAATTGTTTAGATGGTATAGTTTATATTATGCTTCACCTCTTGCCATGTTTAACAACAGTTGATATTGTTGGGTAGCTTAAACGAGAGATAACTAAATAATTGATGTGGTGTTCCGTCAACATGCACCTCGTTGCATGTTGAGCTCCACTTAACTTGTAGTATTGTTTGTTGCACTTTGCTATGCCATGCCTCATTAAGCCGGACCTGCATCATACTTGTTTGTGCATCATGACTTGTTTATGCTTGTGTGTTTACTATGTTGTTTGTTTCTTTCCGGGTTGCTTCTCTCGTTAGCTTCGGTTTCGTTCCGGAGTTGTGAGGATTTGTTCGTCTACGACCGTTTGTCTTCTTCTTGGATCCGTTCTTCTTCCTTGCGGGATCTCAGGCAAGATGATCATACCCTCGAAATCACTACTATCTTTGCTATGCTAGTTTGCTCGCTCTTGCTATGCCAATGCTACGATGCCTACCATTTGCTTGTCAGCCTCCCAAATTGCCATGTCAAACCTCTAACCCACCATGTCCTAGCAAACCGTTGATTGGCTATGTTACCGCTTTGCTCAGCCCCTCTTATAGCGTTGTTAGTTGCAGGTGAAGATTGAAGTTTGTTCCTTGTTGGAACATGGAGATGTTGTTCCTTGTTGGAACATGTTTACTTGTTGGGATATCACAATATATCTTACTTAATTAATGCATCTATATACTTGGTAAAGGGTGGAAGGCTCGGCCTTATGCCTGGTGTTTTGTTCCACTCTTGCCGCCCTAGTTTCTGTCATATCGGTGTTATGTTCCCGGATTTTGCGTTCCTTACACGGTTGGGCTATAATGGGAACCCCTTGACAGTTCGCCTTAAGTAAAGCTCTTCCAGCAATGCCCAACATTGGTTTTACCATTTGCACTAACAACCTACCACCTTCCCTTGGGTTCTGCAGACTCAAGGGTCATCTTTATTCTAACCCCCCCGGGCCAGTGCTCCTCTGAGTGTTGGTCCGAACTAGAGCCCTGTGCAGCGCCCCCTCGGGGAAACTCGAGGTTTGGTTTTAGTTGTACGGATTGCTCATCTGAGTGTGCCCTGAGAAAGAGATATGTGCAGCTCCTATCGGGATTTGTCGGCACATTCGGGCGGTGTTGCTGGTTTAGTTTTACCCTGTCGAAATGTCTTGTTGTACCGGGATACCGAGTCTGATCGAAACGTCTCGGGTGGAGGTCTATTCCTTCGTTGACCGTGAGAGCTTGTGATGGGCTAAGTTGGGACACCCCTGCAGGGTATTATCTTTCGAAAGCCGTGCCCGCGGTTATGGGCAGATGGGAATTTGTTAACGTCCGGTTGTAGAAAACCCGAAGTTGACCTTATTTAAAATACATCAACCGCGTGTGTAACCGTGATGGTCTCTTCTCGGCAGAGTCCGAGAAGTGAACACGGTGTTGGAGTTATGCTTGACGTAGGTTGTTATAGGATCACTTCTTGATCATAGTTTCTCGACCGTGCTTTGCCCTCTCTTCTCGCTCTCTTTTGCGATTGTAGCCACCATATATGCTAGTCGCTTGCTGCAGCTCCACCTCGTTACTCCATCCTTCCTATAAGCTTAAATAGTCTTGATCTCGCGGGTGCGAGATTGCTGAGTCCCCGTGGCTCACAGATACTTCCAAAACCAGTTTGCAGGTGCCTATGTTACCGTGCAGATGACGCAACCAAGCTCAAGGAGGAGCTCGATGAAGATCTTGCCCTTTGTGTTGTTTCGTTCTAGTTGATCAGTAGTGGAGCCCAGTTGGGGTCGATCGGGGACCTTTGTCGCATTTGGGGTTCTTCTTTTATTTTGGTTCCGTAGTCGGACCTTGATTGTATCTGGATGATGTAATGCTTTATTCATGTAATTGTGTGAAGTGGCGATTGTAAGCCAACTATGTATCTCTTTCCCTTATGTATTACATGGGTTGTGTGAAGATTACCTCACTTGCGACATTGCTTTCAATGCGGTTATGCCTCTAAGTCGTGCTTCGACACGTGGGAGATATAGCCGCATCGAGGGCGGTACAAGTTGGTAATCAGAGCCTTCCCCGACCTTAGGAGCCCCCATTGCTTGATCGTTTTTAGCAGCCGAGTTGTGTCTAGAAAAATGTTTTGAGTCCTTAGGAATTATATATCGGAGAGCTTAGGAATTCTTTTTACTTCCCAGCCTCCTCATCGCTCTGGTAAGGCATCCTGACATAGAGTTTTGACTCTTCTCTTCTCAAATTTCACTAAAAAATTTTTAGGATCACGCGGGTATCTTGGAATCGTTCCGATGGTTTTATGATGAGAACATTGTCTTGGTGCCTCCTGTCAGGGGTTTAGTGGAAGTGTCCCGGGGAGTTGAGCTCTGAGGTGTTGTCGTCATAATTTTATCGTTGCAGTTCTGCAATACCTGAGTTTAGTACGCCGACATCGAAAATCTCTTTTATGCGGTTGTTGGTGAGATAACCCCGATAACCCAGTACTGAGGTGAGTACGGGAGTATTGCCATGACTTGTATAACGGATGCTTTTCGAAGGTTGAGGTAGACGATTTCCGAAGGTTTCTTGGTTATGTGTTGAAGGATGGATACAGCTGGATGTAGGATTTGTTAGTTTTGGGTGAGATATTATGCTTCCCCTGTATCCCCAACACCTGATTGCATAACCGGAAAAATTTCGAGAGTTCCATAGGTGGGAATTCAAGTAGCTCTTAGGATATCTTTCCGACGGATGTATGATATGAAATTGGGGTTCGACGTCTAGTGGTCCGCCTATTCACGGTCGATTTTACAGTGGTCTCGTTGTGTCTTAAAGAGTCCTTGGCTATGCCGACTCGGGGACGCTTCGTATGTCATGTGCACTGCCTTGTACATGATGGTGCTGTACACTCGAGCCCGTGTAGGCCCCACCACGAAAACTTCGGACGAAATCTCTATCATATGTTTGTTCTGGCTTATTTTGCAAGCCAATCCTTTGTTTTGTTTTGAGTTGTGTTATTCGAGTTGCTTCGAAGTCAAATGTTGATTCCATACCTTTTCCAAATGGTGTTCTCATATTCCTATGTGAATACTAATCCTTCTTGATCATCGAGTCTGTCTTGTCAATCCTTTTTTTTAAATGGTGTGTCTCTCCTCAAGTGGATCCGTTCACGTCAACATTTGCAAGATCATTTATCACTTCTTCTCAACGGTGTTTGTTTCATCCGTCTCCAAGTTGCCTTTGTTTTTCCCACCCTCCCTCCCTTTTGTTTTTCTTCAAGGACTAAGATTTCTTCTTCAAGTATCCATTTTATTGATGGGAAGTTTCTCCATTCTTTTCCGTCAATGTTCTTATCCGGTGATTTTCATGAAGATTCTAATGGAGCTTCAAGTTCGTCATTCCTCGTTCTTTTCTTCTCCGGTGGATTTAATTCAAGCTTTGGTGTTAAGCATACTCCTTTTCTTTTTTTTTCCAATGCTTTTCTTATGCCGGTGCACCTCTTAATCATCCATCTCTCGCTATTAAATTGTTCCGGAGTGCTCAAGATATCTCGAAGATTCGTGTTTCCACTCTGCATTCGTTCAAGCTCTTTCGAGATTGGTATCTCATTCAAGTCATTTAATTCAACCGGTGCAACATCTCTTTTAAATCTTTTCAACGGTGTTCTTTTGAGTGGGCCCTAACCCACAGGTCTTTTCCCAGGATCTTACCTGACTCTTCTATTTTCCCAGAGCTATCCTAAATTCTTCTCCAAGTTTGACGTAAGAATGAGTTATCATTAGTCAAATGCTTTTCTCCAAGATCTTTCAAATTCTTTTCATAGTTGGCTCAACCTCTTCGCTTTTGATTCTTCCGGTGTGCCTCAATAATTCTTGGTGGTGTTTCTCGTTGTCATTCTCATCATTTGAAGACCGAAGAAGAGTTTCTCTTTAATCTTGCTCTATTCTCTTCAAGATTCATGGTGCTAGCTTGTTGCCATCCTCTCATAATTGTTTTCGATTGTGAGAATCTTTTTCACCCATAAGGAGATATTCAAGAGTCTTCTCAGTTTGTCATCCAGAGTCCATCAATTCAGGTTTATTCATTCTCAGCCGTCAGTTATCATTCTCCTATCTTGCCGGTGCATCTATCGAATATCCTCTAATCAGTTCTTGATCTCTTTGTTCTCAGGTATCTAGCTTGTCTCAAGCACCTTCGTTCATTTGCTGATTCTTACCGGTGATGCACCCCTACTTCGATCATTTTCAATTCTTACGGTGGTTCTTTCAAGATCTCTCTTCCTTGTCCATCATATCAATTCATTTGTTGTTCCAATCCTACCGGTGGTTCGTTGAAGACCTTCTCAAGTTTACGCTATATCTCTTTTAATCCTTTCTACGAGAATAAGAAGTATGCCAAATCCGTTGATTGTCGTCAATTTAATTGGTGAAGGATAAGCATAACATAATTCTTATTCTTGTTCATCCAAGTGATTAATTCTTTATTCCGGAGGCCCTTAAAATTCTCGGTTTCATTTGTTTCATCTTCTCTTTTTCCCGGAGTTCCAAGCTCTAATTATCACGGAGATCCATCTAAATCATTGCAAGGATTCACCTTGTGTTTTCAATTTCTCTTTCTTTTCATTCCTTTTGTTTACCGGAGTTCTTCATGGAGGTTCTACATGATGGTTCATCAAGGATTTAATTCCCTTCTCAAAGTTTTCATCGAGATTCTTTCCTAAGGAGCTCAAGCTTTCTTCATATGGTAATCCGGAGTGCAATTCCTTCTACCATATTTTGGAGGTGGTATTATGTCATTCTTGATAATTTGAGTTCATGTTCCATGATTCACATGTTGTTAAGTATGAGATATTTTAAATCCATCAACCTCGTTGTTGGAGTTATCTTGTGTCATATTTCACCTAAAAGCCTTCCATTGGGAATGTTGCTATTTGTGGTGCTTGCCAATGATCCAAGTTATCTCTTTATCATCTTGGTGGAAGAAGTTTTCATCTCTTCGTTGATCTCAAGCAAGCAATTGTTTCCGTTAGTGGCCGGTTGTCACCTCATAATTTTGAGATGTTTTCCATAAGCCCACTACAAGCTTTTGCTTTTCGTTGTTGATTTTCCAACAACTCCGTTCAATTCTTCTTTGCAAGGATGCTTTCCAAACTCTTTTGTGGCAGAAGTTGCCTTTTTCTTCTCCATTCTGTTATTCCAATAATTTATCTTCTATTATTTCTTTCGGAGGCATTGTGATGTTGCTCTTTTCACTCACCATCTCGATTCGTGAGGATCGTGTTCTTTTCTTGCTTATCCATTTAATCGGAGTGTCGTGTTTTCATTCGAGTTCTCTAATCTTATCAAGTTTTCCCTCCTTCCTCAACTGGAGAGATGTCTGAAATCCTTCTTACCCATTGTGCCATTCTTTCAATAGTTCCGGAGGCAGTGTGTTGTTGATTTCATCAAGTAACATCCCATCTTCTCAAGTTCATGTTCTATTCCTTCCATGTTCAACTGGAGTACTGCCCGAATTCTTCCCCTCTCATCTTGTTTTAACCGGAGTGGTTTCGAATTCTATCTTGTCCATTAAACTCTTGATTCATGTCTTTGCAACCTTCAAGTTCTCGTAATGTTCCTTGTTCCTCTTTCTAACAGATTGTTTGCAATCTCGTTCATCTCCTTTGTATTCTTTCTTTCAATTTGTTCAACCTCTCAAGGTTCTTTGGTTTCACTCATTGGTCAAAGAAGCAACTTAGTTTTACCGCTTATCTTCCTCTTCCGTTTCCCTCCGGTGCCATCCTAGATCTCGGGACGAGATCCTCTTGTAGTGGTGGAGTGTTGTAACGCCCCGAGACCGACGCTCCAGAAGACTTCCAGCTACTCCGAGTTTCGTCGTGTGATTTGTTTTATTTTGTTGAATTCATCCTTGCATCATGTGCATTGCATCATGTCATCATGCCATCATATCATTAATTTTTAAAACCTCAACTAAATAAATTGTATGGATTTTTCGATCCATTTAAATCGAGGGACTCACATGGTGACTTCTCTTTATAACATATCCTCCAATATTAGGGAGCTATATTAAATATTCCACTATTTTGGAATCACCAAAACACACTTACAAAATAATTTCGTTCCTTTTCTGCTTCAAGTTTGGTCTCCAACCTTGCCAATAGTTATTTCATCATTTTCCGGAGCTCCACCAAAAATCCGAACATTTTTGGACCTTCCTTTCATCAAGTCCTAGTTCAAACCCATTTGAATTTCAAATGAGTTTGAATTTAAATCTTTCGGTCATGCCCACTTCTATTTTTCCTGGATCGAGCTCATTTTTGTGAGTCCGGGAAAATTATCCCCATGTCCTACTTCTTCCCCTAACCCCTCTTTCTTTTCTTTCCTATCTCTGTTTTGTTTTTTTATTTTCTTTAGAGAGAGAGAGAGAGAGAAGGAGCCCAGCAGCCTGGGCCTCCCATCCTCCCGCGCCGGCCCAAGGCCAAGGCCCAGCCGCCCCCACCAATCCCTCCTAACCCTAGCTAACCCTGCCCGATCCCCATCTCTTCCCCTCGTCCATACCCCGCCGCCAGGAGCCATCTCTCCCTCGTTCCCCCGCATCTCTCGCTCGATCCCCCTCCTCTCGCCCTCTCCCTCGAGCTCCAACGGGGACCGCATCGCCAGGCCGCCGCCCGCTCCTCCCTCGACCCCGCTAGAAGCGAGCGCTGCTGAGCAGCTCCTTCGCCTCCGCTTCGTCGCCGTCCTCCATGGCGTCGCCTCCCCAAGCTCCGCCCCGCCGGATCCACGTCGTCGCCCCCGTCTCGAGCCCCGCCGACGTCCAGCCTCCTCAACCTCGACCTCGACCTCCTCTGCTTCCCTCGTCCTCGCTCGATCTCGAGCAAGGGAGCAGGCACGTCATCGCTCCCTCTGCCATGGAACTCGCGTCCCCTCGCATCGCGCCGCCGGTCTCCTCTTCGAGCACGAGCTCCACCTCTCCTGCTGCACGTCAAGGCCGATGCCGACCGCATCGTCCAACGCCAAGTCCCGGCCTCCTCTGCTTTGTGGCGACCACCACCATGGCCGCGGCTACCACCAACCAACCGCGCGGCCCGCCCCCTGTCTCGGTCGTGCCAAGTTCCCTGCTCCGCCTCCACACGCCGCCCACACACGCTACCAACAGCCAGCAGCTCGAGCTGCCTCCATGCATCTCCGGTGACCTCCCGAGGCAGGGCCTTGACGAGTCCCTCGATGCCCTCCAGATGTGTCAATGCCTTTGTTTGAACCATGTACAACTACACGGTGATGCGCCAAGTACCCCCTCGGATCGTCAAGTTCGACTACATGGAACCGCCAAGTACCACTACGATTGCCGCGTACATCTACGGACGCAAAAACCGGAACAACAAGTACCCCGACGTCACATGCACCACTACCATCGCCGAGATCGCGAGAACCTCTACCCTCGACCTTAGAGCGTGCGAGAACGACTACTTCCACTACTACCGTCGCGGAACAACTACTTCCTCTACTTCCACGACGTCCCGTGAACGCCTACTTCCTCGAACCGCTCCGAAAACGCACGCTTCGAAGGTATAACGCCGAGACGACGTCCGTGACTTAATGCATGTGTTGAATGAGATGCTCGAGTTTTGCACCGTGGTCGAATTGTCCTTGCGATGCCCCTCTTTTGCCGTGCCACCGTCCCGTGGGAACCCGGAAGCCGGGATCACCCCACCATCTTGCATGACACGCTCACGCCTCCTTTTTGCACCGGTATCTCCATGAGTTACCGGGACCGGAATGTTGCCGTGGCACCATTTTTGTTTCGCCGCCGTGGCACCCTTTTTGTTCCCCCATGGTGACCAAATGCTTCATAACATGCTCATGTCAACATTTTCATAAAATTGCATAAAACTTGTATATGTCATCCGCATCATGATAACAACATTTAAAATGTTTAAACTTGTTGTTGCATTAAATTGCTAAATGCATATGGGGATTCACCGGATTTGTTGTTTTTATATCCGGCCCCATTTAAATTGTTTAGATGGTATAGTTTATATTATGCTTCACCTCTTGCCATGTTTAACAACAGTTAATATTGTTGGGTAGCTTAAACGAGAGATAACTAAATAATTGATGTGGTGTTCCGTCAACATGCACCTCGTTGCATGTTGAGCTCCACTTAACTTGTAGTATTGTTTGTTGCACTTTGCTATGCCATGCCTCATTAAGCTGGACCTGCATCATACTTGTTTGTGCATCATGACTTGTTTATGCTTGTGTGTTTACTATGTTGTTTGTTTCTTTCCGGGTTGCTTCTCTCGTTAGCTTCGGTTTCGTTCCGGAGTTGTGAGGATTTGTTCGTCTACGACCGTTTGTCTTCTTCTTGGATCCGTTCTTCTTCCTTGCGGGATCTCAGGCAAGATGATCATACCCTCGAAATCACTACTATCTTTGCTATGCTAGTTTGCTCGCTCTTGCTATGCCAATGCTACGATGCCTACCATTTGCTTGTCAGCCTCCCAAATTGCCATGTCAAACCTCTAACCCACCATGTCCTAGCAAACCGTTAATTGGCTATGTTACCGCTTTGCTCAGCCCCTCTTATAGCGTTGTTAGTTGCAGGTGAAGATTGAAGTTTGTTCCTTGTTGGAACATGGAGATGTTGTTCCTTGTTGGAACATGTTTACTTGTTGGGATATCACAATATATCTTATTTAATTAATGCATCTATATACTTGGTAAAGGGTGGAAGGCTCGGCCTTATGCCTGGTGTTTTGTTCCACTCTTGCCGCCCTAGTTTCCGTCATATCGGTGTTATGTTCCCGGATTTTGCGTTCCTTACACGGTTGGGCTATAATGGGAACCCCTTGACAGTTCGCCTTAAGTAAAGCTTCTCCAGCAATGCCCAACATTGGTTTTACCATTTGCCACCTAGCCTTTTCTTTCCCTTGGGTTCTGCAGACTCAAGGGTCATCATTTTTTAACCCCCCCGGGCCAGTGCTCCTCTGAGTGTTGGTCCGAACTAGAGCCCTGTGCAGCGCCCCCTCGGGGAAACTCGAGGTTTGGTTTTAGTTGTACGGATTGCTCATCTGAGTGTGCCCTGAGAAAGAGATATGTGCAGCTCCTATCGGGATTTGTCGGCACATTCGGGCGGTGTTGCTGGTTTAGTTTTACCCTGTCGAAATGTCTTGTTGTACCGGGATACCGAGTCTGATCGGAACGTCTCGGGTGGAGGTCTATTCCTTCGTTGACCGTGAGAGCTTGTGATGGGCTAAGTTGGGACACCCCTGCAGGGTATTATCTTTCGAAAGCCGTGCCCGCGGTTATGGGCAGATGGGAATTTGTTAACGTCCGGTTGTAGAAAACCCGAAGTTGACCTTATTTAAAATACATCAACCGCGTGTGTAACCGTGATGGTCTCTTCTCGGCGGAGTCCGGGAAGTGAACACGGTGTTGGAGTTATGCTTGACGTAGGTTGCTATAGGATCACTTCTTGATCATAGTTTCTCGACCGTGCTTTGCCCTCTCTTCTCGCTCTCTTTTGCGATTGTAGCCACCATATATGCTAATCGCTTGCTGCAGCTCCACCTCGTTACTCCATCCTTCCTATAAGCTTAAATAGTCTTGATCTCGCGGGTGCGAGATTGCTGAGTCCCTGTGGCTCACAGATACTTCCAAAACCAGTTTGCAGGTGCCTATGTTACCGTGCAGATGACGCAACCAAGCTCAAGGAGGAGCTCGATGAAGATCTTGCCCTTTGTGTTGTTTCGTTCTAGCTGATCAGTAGTGGAGCCCAGTTGGGGTCGATCGGGGACCTTTGTCGCATTTGGAGTTCTTCTTTTATTTTGGTTCCGTAGTCGGACCTTGATTGTATCTGGATGATGTAATGCTTTATTCATGTAATTGTGTGAAGTGGCGATTGTAAGCCAACTATGTATCTCTTTCCCTTATGTATTACATGGGTTGTGTGAAGATTACCTCACTTGCTACATTGCTTTCAATGCGGTTATGCCTCTAAGTCGTGCTTCGACACGTGGGAGATATAGCCGCATCGAGGGCGGTACAGGGGTAGCTTCAGGGGAAGCTTCGGCAGGTCGTTTGCCGCGATCTGCTTCTCGTTCCTCTAGCCCTTGTACCCTTTCGTGCAGCGCCTGCAGTTGGCTCCGCTCCAGTTTCTTCCTCCTCTCGTGGGTTTTGTAACCCCCTGCGTCCGGAAAACCAACCTTCCATTGAATGGAGCCTGGCGTGCCTCGTGTCCATCCAGGGTGCTCAGGATTCCCGAGGGCCATTGTGAGCTCGTCCTTCTCCTTGTCTGGAACGAACGTCCCTTGCTGCGCTGCATTGATATAGTGCCGAAGCCTGTTGACTGGTGTTTTCAGTTGCTCGTCCATCCAACGGCACTTCCCTGATACAGGGTCCAAGGTTCCGCCATCCCCGAAGAACCAAGTCCGGCAACGGCCTGGCCAGCTCATTGTCTCTGGTTCGATCCCTTTATCAAGCAGATCTCTCAGCCTTGGACCACTTAGGTCGGGCTATGAGGTAGCCACCTGACCCCGTGCGATGTTGAAACTTCTTCTTCGCAGCATTTTGCTTGTTTGTCGCCGACATCTTCTTGCTCTTTTCCGATGTCGTGTGGGCCACAAATACGTTCCAGTGATCTCTAATCTTCTCATATTTGTCGATGAATTCTGGTGTCTCTTCTTTGTCGACAAACTTTTTCAGCTCTTTCCTCCACCTCCTGAATAGGCCTGCCATCTTCTTAAGAGCACAAGACTTGATTAATTGCTCTTTAACTGGCTTCTCCAGATCCTCCTCTGGCGGTAGGGTGAAATTTGCCTTCAGCTCAGTCCAAAGATCATCTTTCTGCATATCATTGACATAAGACACCTGAGGGTCTTCCTCCTTAGGCTTATACCATTGCTGGATGCTGATCGGGATCTTGTCCCTAACAAGAACCCCGCACTGAGCAGCAAATGCATTCTTTGTCCGGATAGGTTCAATCGGTTCGCCGTCGCGCGCGATTGCTATGATCTCAAACCTTTCATCCATGCTCAACTTTTTCTTTGGGCCTCGTCTCCTTACCAAAGTTGTGCTCGATCCGGAGGGCTAGAAAAAAAGAAGAAAGACGAGAGTTAATTAATATATGTACATATACCAAAACAATGAATGCATCAATTAGCTAGTCAGCACAGGCTTAACTAATATATATACCTGGCCAGACTCGGTTCGGTCACCGGAGCCGTCATCACGATCTCCTTCTTGCACCGTCATTGGGTCACCTGAACCGTCCTCATGGTATCCTTCTTGCACCGGCATTGGGTCAAAGGAGCCATCATAATTGCCTGCTTCTTCACCCTGTCCTTCCAGACCATCGGTGTCGTTCAGAAACGATAAGACGACATCACTTCCATGTGCGATTATCTCCTCCAACATCACTTCTGTTGCTTCGTCTCGGGGGGTGTCCATAGTTTCTACAAATATTTACAACATGGAAATTATTATTCAAATATGACAGATATAGATATATTAGTGGAAAACGTATAACTAGCTAGCTAATCACAGTAAGGAATCATATTAATTAGTGGCCTCGATGCTGCTTCTCTAGGGTTTGGGGTGGCCTCGACAACGCTTCAAGGGTTTGGGGTGGCCTCGACACAATGCTTCAAGGGTTTGGGGTGGCCTCGACGACAACGCTCTTTTAACTTGGTAAATTTGGGTGGCCTCGATAGAGTTTGTCGGGTAGGGGCGAGGTGGGAGGGGGTAGGAGACCAACATCGTTTTTTCTCTAGGATTTGGGTGTCCTCGAGAGTTTTGGTCGAGCGAGAGGGCCGGGGGGTGCTGCCGTGGTATAAGTTATCGCGGTCGAGAGGGGGTATATATATCGACCGCCCCTCATGTTGAAGTTATTTGTGAGGGGTTATATCGACAACGACGCGACATACATATACATGGGAAAATAATATTATCGAGGAGGGGGTATATCCACCCCCCCTCATGTTGAAGTTATCGGGAGGGGTATATGGACGACGACGGACCCGATAAAACATAAGAAAACGAAGAAGAAATAAAAAGAGGAGAAGAAGAAAGGAATAGAGGAGAAGATCGAAGAAAAAAAAGAAGAAAAAAAAGAGGAGAAGAAGAAAGGAATAGAGGAGAAGAAGAAAAAATAGAATTTTTTCTATTTTTTCTTCTTCTCCTCTATTCCTTTCTTCTTCTCCTCTTCCTTTTCTTCTTTTTTCTTCTTCTTATTTATTTCTCCTCTTCTTCCTCTTCTTATTTCCTTTTTCCTCTCATTCTTTTTCTTCTTCTTCCTTCTTAAAAATACATGAAGTAGTATTGCTTGTTTTTTTAAATAATGTTCAAATAGAAATTTTAGAAAAAAAGTAAAGGTTTTGCCTAATCCATTGTTCATATGAATATACAAACATTTGCATATTTACAATAATCAATATCACCAAAAAAATCTATGAACAGAAAAATACTATTTT
>NC_041389.1:5039796-5040355 GCF_002162155.2 Triticum dicoccoides
TATATCGACACGACATACGTACATGAAAAAAATATTATCAGGGAGGGGGTATATCGACCCCCCCATGTCCATCTTAATATCACTTAGCAACTTTTGCAACGATAGGGAGGGGGTGCCCCCGTGGTCTAAACTCCGTCTATGCATGATAGAAAATTCTGAAAAAATACATCTATGATCCCTCGACGTCCCCGCCTCTCTCATAAACAAAAAAAAAATCTTTGAATAAAAAAACATCATGTTCTATGAACAAAAAAACATCATATTTCATCCACATCCATGCATACATCATATATTTGATCATCTATGAAAAAAACATATTCTATAAAAAATCATCACATATATATATGAACAAAAACAATTATGATAACAAGCATATATATCATCATATATATATATATAAAAACAAGCATATATATGAAAAAAAAATATGCTAGGAAGGGCGCCGGCCGGACCAAGGTGAGGAGGACCGCGGGGTCGGCAGCGAGGATAGCGACGGGGCAGTGGGCGCGTGCTCGGGGTAGGGGGCGACGTTGACGAAGGGCGAGGCAGGGCGATGACG
>NC_041389.1:5041109-5077035 GCF_002162155.2 Triticum dicoccoides
ACACACTTTTTTTGTTTTTTTGTTTTCTTTCTTGCTTTATTTATTTTATTTTGTTTCTACTTACAACAAAATACTTATTGTTGCTATTTTTAATATATTTTTTCCAGTTTTTTTGTTTTGTTTTCTGCATTATTTATTTTCTTTTGTTTTTTGCTTTATTTTTTAATTCTTTTTTGCTTTTAGTTTTAGAAAAATTATAAACATTCTGTTAGTGCCATTAGTTTTCAAATTTGAATAGTTAAAATTTGAATTCTTTGAAATTTGTGTGAATCACAAGTTTGTGATTAACTTTACTAAAAAATGAACATAGATGCGCCTATAGAGAAAATTGAACCTAAATTCATAATAAATTTCTATGAAATTCAGAGAAATTCACTATGAATTTAGGTCAAATTCCCTGTATAGGGGCATCTATTTTCACTTTGAGATGAGCTAAACAAGGCAGAGAGGGATGGGCTT
Source organism: Triticum dicoccoides (assembly GCF_002162155.2). Lineage (NCBI taxonomy): Eukaryota > Viridiplantae > Streptophyta > Magnoliopsida > Poales > Poaceae > Triticum > Triticum dicoccoides. The sequence goes on from NC_041389.1 coordinate 5,041,569, forward strand.
ATAAACTGGTATGAGCGCCCTTCGATTGGCAAGGTGGGACTAAACTCTGAGCGCAACGAGGACCAACCCTTTAGTCCCGGTTTGTGGCACAAACCGGGACTAATGGTCATGGGCCAGGGGCGAGGCCCATTGGGCCCGGTTCGTGCGTGGAACTGGGACCAATGGCCCACGTGGCTGCCCTTTTGAGAGTGTTCTTGGTGAGAACATAGTTGACAAGGAGCGAACCGGGATTAATGGTATTACGAGGGCCGAACCATAAGACATTAAAGAATTTCAAATGAACTCTGAAAAAGTTGAAAGTTGGCATGGTATCATAATTTCACCCACATAGCATGTGCATGTACAAAACGGACAATGGTATCATACTTGTCTGTTACAAAGTTGGCATGGTATCATCATAATAGTTGCGGGAGAAAGTCTTCACTTTTTCTTTGCTTGTGTCATTTGCTTATGCGTTTATCAAGATGTTGGGGTCAGCCTTGACTTTGAAGGGAGGAATTTCATGAAACTTTTCATAATCTTCAGACATGTCTGTCTTGCCCTCCACTCCCACGATGTCCCTTTTTCCTGAAAGAACTATGTGGCGCTTTGGCTCATCGTATGATGTATTTGCTTCCTTATCTTTTCTTTTTCTGGGTCTGGTAGACATGTCCTTGACATAGATAACCTGTGCCACATCATTGGCTAGGACGAACGGTTCGTCAGTGTACCCAAGATTTTTCAGATCCACTGTTGTCATTCCGTACTGTGGGTCTACCTGTACCCCACCTCCTGACAGATTGACCCATTTGCACTTAAATAAAGGGACCTTAAAATCATGTCCGTAGTCACGTTCCCATATGTCCACTATGTAACCATAATATGTGTCCTTTCCCCTCTCGGTTGTTGCATCAAAGCGGACACCTGTTTTGGTTGGTGCTCTTTTGATCTTGGTCAATCGTGTAAATTGTATTCCCATTTATCTTGTATCCTTTCCAAATCGTAACAGTCGAAGATGGTCCCCTGGACAACAAGTACAGCTCATCACAAACAGTGTTGTCACCTCTGAGACGTGTTTCCAACCAACTGCTGAAAGTCCTGATGTGTTCACATGTAATCCAGTCGTCGCACTGCTCCGGGTGTTTGGAGCGCAGACTGTTCTTGTGTTCATCGACATACGGGGTCACCAAGGTAGAGTTCTGTAGAACTATGTAGTGTGCTTGAGACCAAGAATATCCGTCCTTGCATATTATTGAGTCCCTTCCAAGCATGCCTTTTCCAGTCAACACAAAACCCGATGACATCCTCTGTTTGATGGCCCATGGAGATGCTTCCTTCTGGCCTAGCGCGGTTATGGACATATTTCTTTAGGACTCCCATGAACCTCTCAAAGGGGAACATATTGTGTAGAAATACGGGCCCCAGAATGACAATCTCGTCGACTAGATGAACTAGGACGTACATCATGATATTGAAGAAGGATGGTGGGAACACCAGCTCGAAACTGACAAGACATTGCGCCACATCACTCCTTAGCCTTGGTACGATTTCTGGATCGATCACCTTCTAAGAGATTGCATTGAGGAATGCACATAGCTTCACAATGGCTAATCGGACATTTTCGGTAGAAGCCCCCTCAATGCAACCGGAAGCAGTTGCGTCATAATCACTTGGTAGTCATGAGATTTTAGGTTCTGGAACCTTTTCTTTGGCATATTTATTATTCCCTTTATATTCGACGAGAAGCCAGTCGGGACCTTCAAACTGAGCAGGCATTCAAAGAAGATTTCTTTCTCTTCTTTCATAAGAGCGTAGCTGGCAGGACCTTCATACTGCTTCGGAGGCATGCCGTCTTTTTCGTGCAAACGTTGCAGGTCCTCCCGTGCCTCAGGTGTATCTTTTGTCTTTCCATACACGCCCAAGAAGCCTAGCAGGTTCACGCAAAGGTTCTTCGTCACGTGCATCACGTCGATTGAAGAGCGGACCTCTAGGCTTTCCAGTAGGGTAGGTCCCAAAATATAGATTTCTTCTTCCACATGGGTGAGTGTCCCTCAGCGTCATTCGGAACAGCTAGTGCGACGGGACCGTTTCCAAAGATTACATGTAAATCATTGACCATAGCAAGTACGTGATCACCGGTACGCATGGCGGGCTTCTTCTGGTGATCTACCTCGCCTTTGAAATGCTTGCCTTTCTTTCAACGTTGATGGCTGGTCGGAAGAAATCGACGATGGCCCAAGTACACATTCTTCCTGCAGCTTCCCAGGTATATACTGTCGGTGTCAAGTAAACAGTGCGTGCATGCGTGGTATCCCTTGTTTGTCTGTCCTGAAAGGTTACTGAGAGCGGGCCAATCGTTGATGGTCACGAACAACAACGCCTTTAGGTCAAATTCCTCCTGTTTGTGCTCATCCCACGTACGTACACGTTTCCATTCCACAGCTATAAAAGTTCTTCAACTAATGGCCTTAGGTACACATCAATGTCGTTGCCGGGTTGCTTAGGGCCTTGGATGAGAACTGGCATCATAATGAACTTCCGCTTCATGCACATCCAAGGAGGAAGGTTATACATACATAGATTCATGGGCCAGGTGCTGTGATTGCTGCTCTGCTCCCCGAAAGGATTAACGCCATCCGCGCTTAAAGCAAACCATACGTTCCTTGGGTCACTTGCAAACTCATCCCAGTACTTTCTCTCAATTTTTCTCCACTACGACCCGTCAGCGGGTGCTCTCAACTTCCCGTCTTTCTTACGGTCCTCACTGTGCCATCGCATCAACTTGGCATGCTCTTCGTTTCTAAACAGACGTTTCAACCATGGTATTATAGGAGCATACCACATCACCTTCGCAGGAACCCTCTTCCTGGGGGGCTCGCCATCAACATCACCAGGGTCATCTCGTCTGATCTTATACCGTAATGCACCGCATACCGGGCATGCGTTCAGATCCTTGTACGCACCGCGGTAGAGGATGCAGTCATTAGGGCATGCATGTATCTTCTGCACCTCCAATCCTAGAGGGCATATGACCTTCTTTGCTGCATATGTACTGTCGGGCAATTCGTTATCCTTTGGAAGCTTCTTCTTCAATATCTTCAGTAGCTTCTCAAATCCTTTGTCAGGCACAGCATTCTCTGCCTTCCACTGCAGCAAATTCCAGTACGGTACCGAGCTTTGTGTTGCCATCTTCGCAATTGGGGTACAACCCTTTTTTGTGATCCTCTAACATGCGATCGAACTTCAGCTTCTCCTTTTGACTTTCGCATTGCGTCCTTGCATCGACAATGACCCGGCGGAGATCATCATCATCGGTCACATTTTCTGGTTCCTCTTGATCTTCAGCAGCTTCGCCCATTGCAGCATCATCGTGCACATCGTCTGGTTCCTCTTGATCTTCAGTAGCATCACCGTATTCAGGGGGCACATAGTTGTCATCGTACTCTTCTTCTTTGCCGTCTTCCATCATAACCCCTATTTCTCCATGCCTCGTCCAAACATTATAGTGTGGCATGAAACCCTTGTAAAGTAGGTGGGTGTGAAGGATTTTCCGGTCAGAGTAAGACTTTCTATTCCCACATATAGGGCATGGACAACACATAAAACCATTCTGCTTGTTTGCCTCAGCCACTTCGAGAAAATCATGCACGCACTTAATGTACTCGGAGGTGCGTCTGTCACCGTACATCCATTTCCGGTTCATCTGCGTGCATTATATATAATTAAGTGTGTCAAAAATCATTACAGAACATCATGAATAGATAATTAAGTGACCAAATTAATAGAAGGTCATCATCACATTAAAACCAAAGTACATACATAGTTCCCATCTAACAACATAAAGCTCTGCAGAGCATCTAAATTAATTAAACCATACATTGAAACTATGTAAAACATTTCAATGCGAAAACAAATGCGATCATAATCGCAACCAAGGTAACAACTCATCCAACGGCATAATGATACCAAGCGTCAGTATGCATGGCATATTTTCTAATCTTTCTAATCTTCAAGCGCATTGCATCCATCTTGATCTTGTGATCATCGACGACATCCACAACATGCAACTCCAATATCATCTTCTCCTCCTCAATTTTTCTTATTTTTTCCTTCAAGAAATTGTTTTCTTCTTCAACTAAATTTTACCTCTCGACAATAGGGTCGGTTGGAATTTCCGGTTCAACAACCTCCTAGATAAATAACATTATGTCACATTGGTCGGCATAATTGTCATAAACAATAAATGAACCAAATAGTTATGAAAAGATAATATATACCACATCCGAATCATAGACAGGACGAGGACCGACGGGGGCGGATACCAAAACTATCACACTATATAAGATGCAATAATAGAAGTAAGAAAATAATACAAGTATATATCTAAACATACAAGTAAGAATATTTTTCCTTTCAGAAAGAAGATAAGAACAAGAGGCTCACCATGGTGGTGCCGGCAATGAGATCGGCGCGGGTGATCGACGGCGGTGAAGACGGGGACGGGGCACGACAGACCGCTAAACCTAGACAAATATTGAGGAAAATGGAGCTTGGAGGTTGAGCTTGGATAGGAGAAAGCTTAAGTAGTGTGGCTCGGGCATTCCATCGAACACCTTATGTGCATAGGAGGTGAGCTAGAGCACCACCCAGCCCTCTCCCCCTCGGCGGCCAGAAAAAATAGAGCAGTGTGCTCTGCTCTTACGCGAGGGGGTATATATAGGCACCTCATTGGTCCCGGTTGGTGGCATGAACCAGGACTAAAGGGCAGCCTTTGGTCCCGGTTCAAGCCACCAACCGGGACCAATGGTGGTGGGCCAGGAGCGAGGCCCATTGGTCCCGGTTCGTCCCACCAACCGGGACCAAAAGGTCCAGACGAACCGGGACCAATGGCCCATGTGGCCCGGCCGGCCCCCGGGGCTCACGAACCGGGTCCAATGCCACCATGGGTCCCAGTTCTGGACTGAACCGGGACTAATGGGCTGACTCGGCCTGGGCCATTGCCCCCTTTTCTACTAGTGCTCCAACAAGTTCTATAGCTAAAAGACGGAGGAGAATCACTCAACTAGTGAGCATGTGCTCAGATTGTCTGGGTACTACAATCGCTTGAATCAAGTGGGAGTAATCTTCCAGATAAGATAATGATTGATAGAATTCTCTAGTCACCATCACCAAGTTACTAGAACTTTGTGATGAACTATAGTATGCAAGGGATGACGAAAACGATTACCGAGCTCTTCGTGATGTTGAAATCGACGAAGGTAGAAATCAAGAAAAAGAGCATCAAGTCTTGATGATTGACAAGACCACTAGTTTCAAGAAAAGGGTGAAGGTAAATAAAGGGAAACTTCAAGTAGAATGGCAAGCAACTTGTCACTCCCGCGAAGAAGCCAAAGCTGAACCAAAGCCTGAAACTGAGTGCTTACACTGCAAAGGAAATGATCACTGGAAGCGGAAATGCCCTGAATATTTGGTGGATAAGAAGGATGGCAAAGTGAACAAGGGTATATTTGATATACAGGTTATTGATTTGTGCCTTACTAGTGTTTATAGTAGCCCCTGGGTATTTGATACTTGTCCGGTTGCTAAAATTAGTAACTCGAAACAGGAGTTATAGAATAGACAGAGACTAGTTGAGGGTGAAGTGACGATGTGTGTTGGAAATGGTTCCAAGATTGATATGATCATCATCGCACACTCCCTATACTTTTGGGATTAGTGTTAAACCTAAATAAATGTTATTTGGAGTTTGCATTGAGCATAAATATGATTTGATCATGTTTATTGCAATGTGGTTATTCATTTAAAGTCAGAGAATAATTGTTGTTTTGTTTACATGAATAAAACCCTCAATGGTCATACACCCAATGAAAATAGTTTGTTGGATCTCGATCGTAGTGATACACATATTCATAATATTGATGCCAAAAGATGCAAAGTTAATAATGATAGTGCAAACTTATATGTGGCACTGCCGTTTGAGTCATATTGATGTAAAGCACATGAAGAAACTCCATAAAGATGGATTTTTGGAATCACTTGGTTATGAATCATTTGATGCTTGCGAACCGTGCCTTTTGGGTAAGATGACTAAAACTCCATTCTCCGGAACAATGGAACGAGCTACTGACTTATTGGAAACAATACATACTGATGTATGTGATCCAATGAGTGTTGATGCTTGTGGCAAGTATCGTTATTTTCTGATCTTCACAGATGATTTGAGCAGATATGGGTATATCTACTTAATGAAACACAAGTCTGAAACATTTGAAAAGTTCAAAGAATTTCAGAATGAAGTGGAGAATCATCGCAACAAGAAAATAAAGTTTCTACGATCTAATCGTGGAGGAGAATATTTGAGTTATGAGTTTGGCCTTCATATAAAACTATGTGGAATAGTTTCACAGCTCACGCCTCATGGAACACCACAGCGTAATGGTGTGTCCAAACGTCATAACCGCACTTTATTGGATACGGTGCGATCTATGATGTATATTACCGATTTACCACTATCGTTTTGGGGTTATGCATTAGAGACACTTGCATTCACTTTAAATAGGGCACCATCAAAATCCGTTTGATACGACGCCTTATGAACTGTGGTTTGGCAAGAAACCAAAGTTGTTGTTTCTTAAAGTTTGGGGCTGCGATGCTTATGTGAAAAAGTTTCAACCTGATAAGCTTGAACCCAAATCGGAGAAGTGCGTCTTCATAGAATACCCAAAGGAAACTATTGGGTACACCTTCTATCACAGATCCGAAAGCAAGATATTCGTTGCTAAGATGGATCCTTTCTAGAGAAGGAGTTTCTCTCAAAAGAAGTGAGTGGGAGAAAAGTATAACTTGATAAGGTAATAGTACCTTCTCCTAAATTGGAAAATAGTTCATCGCTGAAATCAGTTCCGGTGATTCCTACACCAATTAGTGAGGAAGCTAATGATGATGATCATGAAACTTCAGATTAAGTTACTACAGAACCTCGTAGGTCTTCCAAAGTACAGTCCACACCAGAGTGGTACGGTAATCCTGTTCTGGAAGTCATGTTACTAGACCATGATGAACCTACGAACTATGAGGAAGCGATGATGAGCCGAGATTCCGCGAAATGGCTGGAGGCCATGAAATATGAGATAGGATCCATGTATGAGAACAAAGTGTGGACTTTGGTGGACTTGCCCGATGATCGGCAAGCCATAGAAAATAAATGGATCTTCAAGAGGAAGACGGACGTTGATAGTAGTGTTACTATCTACAAAGCTCGACTTGTCGCAAAAAGGTTTTCGACAAGTTCAAGGTGTTGACTACAATGAGATTTTCTCAACTATAGCGATGCTTGAAGTCTGTCCGAATCATGTTAGGAATTGCCACATTTTATGAAATCTGGCAAATGGATGTAAAAACTGCATTCCTTAATAGTCTTCTTAAAGATGAGTTGTATATGATGCAATCAGAAGGTTTTGTCAATCCTAAAGGTGCTAACAAAATGTGCAAGCTCCAGCGATCCATCTATGGACTGGTGCAAGCATCTCAAAGTTGGAATATACGCTTTGATGAGTTGATCAAAGCATATGGTTTTATACAGACTTTTGGAGAAGCATGTATTTACAAGAAAGTGAATGGGAGCTCTACAACATTTCTGATAAGTATATGTGAATGACATATTGTTGATCGGAAATAATGTAGAATTATTCTGCAAAGCATAAAGGAGTATTTGAAAGGAGTTTTTCAAAGAAAGACCTCAGTGAAGCTACTTACATATTGAGCATCAAGATCTATAGAGATAGTCATGACGCTTGATAAGTTTTTTCAATGAGTACATACCTTGACAAGATTTTGAAGTAGTTCAAAATGGAACAGCCAAAGAAAGAGTTCTTGCCTGTGTTGCAAAGGTATGAAATTGAGTAAGACTCAAATCCCGACCACAGCAGTAAATAGAAAGCGAATGAAAGTCATTCCCTATGCATCAGTTATAGGTTCTATAAAAGTATGCCATGCTATGGATCAGACCTATTGTATACTCTACCCTGGTTTGGCAAGGGAGTATAATAGTGATCTAGGAGTAGATCACTGGACATTGGTCAAAATTATCCTTAGTGGAATAAGGATATGTTTCTCGATTATGGAGGTGACAAAAGGTTCGTCGTAAAGGGTTACGTCGATACAAGTTTTGGCACTGATCTAGATGACTCTAAGTCTTAATCTGAATTCATATTGAAAATGGGAGCAATTAGCTAGAGTAGCTCCGTGCAGAGCATTGTAGACATAGAATATTTGCAAAATACATACGGCTCTGAATGTGACACCCCCATTGACTAAACTTCTCTCACAAGCAAAACATGATCATACCTTAGTACTCTTTGGGTGTTAATCACATAGTGATGTGAACTAGATTATTGACTCTAATAAACCCTTCGGATGTTGGTGACGATGTGAACTATGGATGTTAATCACATACAGATGTGAATATTGGTGTTAAATCACATGGTGATGTGAACTAGATTATTGACTCTAGTGCAAGTGGGAGAATGAAGGAAATATGTCCTAGAGGCAATAATAAAGTTATTATTTATTTCCTTATATCATGATAAATATTTATTATTCATGCTAGAATTGTATTAACCGGAAACATAATACATGTGTGAATACATAGACAAACAGATTGTCACTAGTATGCCTCTACTTGACTAGCTCGTTGATCAAAGATGGATATGTTTCCTAGCCATAGACATGAGTTGTCATTTGATTAACGGGATCACATTATTAGGAGAATGATGTGATTGACATGACCCATTCCGTTAGCTTAGCACACGGTTGTTTAGTATGTTGCTATTGCTTTCTTCATGACTTATACATGTTCCTATGACTATGAGATTATGCAACTCCCGTTTACCAGAGGAACACTTTGTGTGCTACAAAACGTCACAATGTAACTAGGTGATTATAAAGGTGCTCTACAGGTGTCTCCGAAGGTACATGTTGGGTTGGCGTATTTCGAGATTAGGTTTTGTCACTCCGATTGTCGTAGAGGTATCTCTTGGCCCTCTCGGTAATACACATCACTTAAGCCTTGCAAGCATTGCAACTAATGAGTTAGTTGCGGGATGATGTATTACGTAACGAGTAAAGAGACTTGTCGGTAACGAGATTGAACTAGGTATTGAGATACCGACGATCGAATCTCGGGCAAGTAACATACCGATGAAAAAGGGAACAACGTATGTTGTTATGCGGTTTGACCGATAAAGATCTTCGTAGAATATGTGAGAGCCAATATGACCATCCAGGTTCCGCTATTGGTTATTGACCGGAGACGTGTCTCGGTCATGTCTACATAGTTCTCGAACCCGTAGGGTCTGCACTCTTAAGCTTTCGATGACAGTTTTATTATGAGTTTATGAGTTTTCATGTACCGAAGGAGTTCGGAGTCCCGGATGATATCGGGGACATGACGAGGAGTCTCGAAATGGTTGAGGCTTAAGATCAATATATTGGACGACTATATTTGGCATCGGAAAGGTTTCGAGTGATTCGGGTATTTTTCAGAGTACCGAAGAGTTACGGGAATTCGCCGGGGAGAAGTATTGGGCCTTATTGGGCCATACGGGAAAGAGAGAGGGGCTGCCTAGGGCAGGCCCCCCCCCCAAGGCCTAGTCCGAATTGGACTAGGGGGAGGGGCTGCGCCCCCTCCTTCCTTCCCTTCTCCCTTCCCCTTCCTTCTCTCCTACTCCTACTAGGAAAGGAGGAGTCCTACTCCCGGTGGGAGTAGGACTCCCCCTTGGCGCGCCCTCCTCCTTGGCCGGCCGCCTCCCTCCTTGCTCCTTTATATACGGGGGCCGGGGGGCACCCCATAGACACAAAAATTGATCCCTTGGATCTCTTAGCCGTGTGCGGTGCCCCCCTCCACTACAGTCCACCTCGATAATATCATAGCGGTGCTTAGACGAAGCCCTGCGATGGTAGAACATCAAGATCGTCACCATGCCGTCGTGCTGACGGAACTCTCCCTCGACACTCGGCTAGATCAGAGTTCGAGGGACGTCATCAAGCTGAACGTGTGCTAGAACTCGGAGGTGACGTAGTTTCGGTGCTTGATCGGTCGGGCCGTGAAGACGTACGACTACATCAACCGCTTTGTTCTAATGCTTCCGCTTTCGGTCTATGAGGGTACGTGGACACACTCTCCCCTCTCGTTGCTATGCATCACCATGATCTTGCGTGTGCGTAGGATTTTTTTTGAAATTACTACGTTCCCCAACAATCATTGCCTTGCAACGTTATGTCCCAGCTTGCAGCATGACCGATCAATCTTTGCAGCAACGACGGTGCTAGGCTTGCAATCTGACTTGTGCGGGGGCCTGACTTCACAAGGACGTGTCCCTGATTGCAATGATGTTGGTCCGGCCTTGCAACAAGAAAATACAAAACAACTGGCATTCCATCTTGCAGCATTGCTGAGTACCCTCGCAGCGTACACATAGTCGTCTTTGCAAAAGTTACATGTCCAACTTGGGGAGTGTTGACCATCCTTACAACACCCACTCGGACGCTGGTCTTGCTGGCTTGCAATGGTCAGCCCTTGTAGTGTCGCACGTCTGGTTGCAGCATCTACGGCTGGTCTAGCGGCGTCATGTGTCTCGTTTGCAACAATGACACCCGACCGATGTTGCAAAAAATACAACTTAAAGTGTTGTGACTATGTTACGTACAGCCGCAACTATGACATCTCTTTGTAGCACATGACTTTTTCTTGTGGCAGAGACAACATCAACCTTGCAACATCAGATCGTGTTCTAGCGGCAACAACACTAATTTTGCAGTGTCTCACTCCTAGCAACGACGACATCGGTCTTGTAGTGTTGCTTCCCACCTTGCAGTAGTGCTTCGAGATAGATTAGCCTAAAGATGTTTAGCGTGTCTTTTTTCAATTAAAAAAGAAAACAGCGACAGCGTGGTGTTGGGATACTAGTGTTGGAAATATGAGCAATTTACCGAATGATTTTATTAACAGAAATACTAGATAAAGCATGACTAGTATAGCAGTGATAAAATAAGCCATGCGATTTGACAAAGAGAAGGTAAACAGCATGTTCATATATGAACCATAACTAAACATGTCTAGAGCAGACAATATAGCAGGTTGCATATATGAAATAGAGTCTAACATATCTAGGGCAAATACTAGAACCAGGAACTGTAGCAGAACCTCTAATAGAAAGGGGAGAGACACGTACGTGACAGCAGCAGGAGTAGAGGCACTGGACTTGGGGTCGGTGTACTTCATGTTGTCGAGGAGGTTGTCCACGTTGGGGAAGTAGTCGTCGGAGTCCGGGGCGTCTGTGACGAAGAAGTCAGTAGTCGCGCAGAGCGCTCCCCAAAAACCTTATCATCCTTCTCCCGTACAGGACTCAAAAGGTGCGGTTTCAGAGGCCTACTGTCCTGACCTGCAGTGCACGCCGCAAGCCGGGATGGGGAAGATCGTAGCAGCAGCACAGTGCTCAGGAACCGGCGGCGAGAGGAGGAAGTAGTTCTGGTGCGTCTCTCTGAGAGGAGCGACCTACCTTTTATAGGTGCAAGAGAAGGAGGCGAGAGGCTGCGCCGGGAGGTGAAGGGAATGCGGGAGACGAAATGAACAGGCAGCAGCCGAAGAGGCGCGCCGTTTGGATTCAGTGTCCACTACAGAAAAATGTATCAGCTTCCGAGTGACCTTTCGTATACCCGAAGTGCGTGGCAAAAATTTAGACATCGGCTCGGCTCATTCCCGCAACCCGTGGCGCGTTGTGACGAGGCGTGGCGTGGCGAGGCGGGCGGCGGAGGAGGAGCGTGCGTGGATGTCCCTCTTGTTCTCATGCTCATACAAGTGGGGAAAGAACCTCCCTTATAAGGAGGTCCAACTCCCACTCAACTAGCAATGTGGGACTAAACATTAGTAGTATCCCTTGCCTTGCACAAATGGGCTAAGTGGGCCTCTAGGATTTATTTAGGAATTTCTTAAATAGTTATTGGGCTGTCCCAAAATGGACTAAATTATAGCAATCCCCCACCAGATCCCAGAGGCACACAAAATTTGCCTTTGGTTCCAAAACACTGTTTTATATACCGGTACTGCAGTGGAGACTGTTAAGTGACAAGCATAGAAATAGCTAACGACACTCTTGTGCCCATGTAGCCTCACAATAATCAATGGCTTCCTATTTCACAAGGAACTAATATCCCTCAAATTCTTCATTATCCTTAGACTAGCTAAGACATCACATGAATCAAGATCAAACTTCTGATGATATGCAATGGCACGATCTACTTCAAATCACTCAGGTTTTGTTCCTTAGCTAAATCATTTTTAGCAATCCAGATGATCAATAGAAACCTAAATGGTTTGAAGGAACTTCCACCTAGAACTCTATGCTACACTAGTAAGCAACTTGAACAGTGGACTGGGCCTTGAACTGCAAGTTTTCTGCAAATCTAGCTTCACATAAAGCCTTGACCGATACGTGGCTACTGTGGGTCTTCCCCGCGGGTGGAGCTTATGTGTCATACTCCGAGACCTTTCATGAGTTTACTAGAGAGAACCCTACTCTCATAGATTGCGACGTTTAACAATCAGACTCATATAGGTGCGTTCTTCAAAAGATGTTCTGCAGGACAACATCTGTGCTTCAAAGAGCCACTTAGAACACATTAAGATATACATCAACCTGCCATGCAGATTAGGAGAGTATTGCATCTTCATGGAGTGGTATTTTTAACAGTAAGGATACTCTCCTTCCAGTTGACCAACAGCTTGTCTTCCACATCTCATTCACAGGATCTCCGATCACAAAGAATAGGTTACCACTGTGAACAACTCATATTGTGGGTCTCATACCCATCTCCCTCGATGCATTATCTATCACATTACGTGATAGACCCTTAGTAAAAGGATCTGCCAGATTTTTAGACGTTTGGATATAATCCAATGCAATAACTCCGGAGTTTTTCATTTTTCTGACAGACTTTAACCTTCTCTGAACGTGTCTTGATGACTTCATGTTATCCTTTGAGCTGCTCACTTTAGTGATCACAGTTTGATTGTCACAGTTCATAAGGATACCCGGTACAGGTTTCTCAACTACCGGCAAGTCATTCAAGAGCCGACGAAGCCAATCTGCTTCGACCGTAGCTGTATCTAGTGTTGTGAGTTCTGCTTCCATTGTTGACCTCGTTAAGATGGTCTACTTGCAAGACTTCCAAGAAACAGCGCCACCTCCATGAGTGAATACATATCCGCTTGTGGCCTTTATCTCATCAGCATCTGAGATCCAGTTTGAGTCACTATACCCTTCAAGCACCTTTGGGTGCCCGGTGTAGTGAATTCCATAATTTGCAGTGCCTTTCAAATAACGCAAAACTCTCTCTAGAGCTTTCCAATGCACATCTCCTGGTTTTGAGACAAACCGGCTCAGTTTGCTACCAGGAAAAGAGATGTCAGGTCTCGTAACACTGGCTAAGTACATAAGCGAGCCAATGATCTGTGAATATTTCAATTGGTCTCTAGCAATTCTCCGATTCTTTCAAAGCAACACACTAGCAGCATATGGTGTTGGAGATGGCTTGCAGTCACTGTAGCCAAAGCGACTCAAGATCTTTTCCACATAGTGGGATTGAAGCAATGTAATCCCACCATCATCGTCTCTCAACAACTTGATGTTCAGAATGACATCAGCCACTCCTAAATCCTTCATCTCAAAACAGCGAGATAGGAAATCCTTGACCTCCTTAATAACATTCAGATTTGTTCCGAAAATCAGTATGTCATCAACATACAAGCAAAGCATAACTCCCTCGCCCCCACCATGGCGATAGTACACACATTTGTCAGCTTCGTTCACAACAAAGCCTGCAGCTGTTAAAGTTCTTTCGAACTTCTCATGCCACTGTTTGGGTGCTTGCTTAAGTCCATACAAAGACTTCGGCAACTTGCACACTTTCCCTTCCTGACCATCTATTACAAACCCATCTGGTTGTTCCATATAAATTTCCTCATCCAACTCTCCATTTAGGAAAGCAGTCTTAACATCCATTTGATGAACGAGAAGACCATGTGAGGCAGCTAGTGAAAGTAGAACTCGAATAGTGGTCAGTCAAGCCACAGGTGAGTAAGTATCAAAGAAATCTTCACTTTCCTTTTGGGTATAACCCTTAGCCACGAGACGAGCCTTGTACTTTTCAATAGTACCATCAGGCCTAAGCTTCTTCTTGAATACCCATTTGCATCCTATAGGTTCGCACCCATAAGGACGATTAGTTATCTCCCAAGTTTCATTCGCCAAGATGGAATCCATCTCGCTACGAACTGCTTCCTTCCAGTAGTCAGCATCTTCAGATGCATAGGCCTCTGAAATAGAACTGGGAGTGTCATCTATGAGATACACAAGAAAATCATCACCGAAGGACTTTGCAGTCCTCTGTCTCTTGCTCCTAATAGGAACTTCATTGTTCTCCTCCACAGGACTTTCAAAGTGTTCCATCAAAATGGCAGGTTCAGTAATTGTAGCTGGTTCCTGATTCGATGAACTAGGCATCTCCTGATTAGATGAGGTATCCATATCCTTCATGGGAAAGATATCTTCAAAGAAAGTCGCATCATTCGACTCCATGATCGTACCGACATGCATGTCATGTACCTCAGATTTTACAACCAAGAATCTATAGCCAATGCTATGAAAAGCATATCCCAGGAAAACACAATCCACAGTCTTAGGTCCAAGCTTCCGCTTCTTTGGAATTGGAACATTGACTTTCGCCAAATAACCCCATGTTCGCAGATAAGAGAGTTTTAACCTTTTCTTATCCCATTCCTCGAATGTAGTTATCTCTTTGTTCTTTGTGGGAACTCGGTTTAGGACATGACATGCTGTCAATATCGCCTCCCCCCACCATGCCTTGGAGAGACCCGATGTGTCTAACATGGCATTAACCAAATCAGTTAGAATACGGTTCTTTCTTTCGGCCACCCCATTTGACTGAGGTGAGTAGGGAGATTATACCATGTTCCGCACAAAAAGCATCAAATTCATTGGAAAACTACTCTCCACCACGGTCGGACCTAAGCCTCTTGATTTTTTGATCAAGTTGGTTTTCCACTTCAGCTTTATAGATCTTGAAAAAGTTCAAAGCCTCATCCTTAGATTTCAGAAGATACACACGGCAGTATCTAGTGGAGTCGTCAATTAACGTCATGAAATATTTCTTTCCACCTTTTGTCAAAACACCATTCATTTCACATAGATCTAAATGTATAAGTTCTAGTGGTGCAAGATTTCTCTTCTCCGCAGTCACGTGAGACTTACGAGGTTGCTTAGCTTGCACACACACTTGACACTTAGATCCCTTGACAGTGGTGAAACTAGGGATTAAGTTCAACTTCGCTAGTCGCGACATGACACCAAAGTTAACATGAGAGAGACGTGAATGCCACACATTTGATTCACTATTGTTGCAAATATGATTAACAACTTTATTGCAAACGTCTGATAAAGATAAACGAAACAGGCCTCCTAACTCATAGCCTTTACCAACAAAGGTTCCGTACTTGGAAATTACAAATTTATTCGACTCAAAGACAAGCTTGTAGCCATCTCTACACAGAAGAGATCCGCTAACAAGATTTTTATTAACGGAGGGGACATAATGCACGTTCTTCAGCCGCACGATCTTCCCCAAAGTATACTTCAGATCGACCGTGCCAACACCACGAACAGAAGCACTTGAACCGTTGCCCATCAGCACGGTTGAAGTCCCTGCGGTCTGATAAGAAGAAAACATGGAAATATCACCGCATACATGCACATTAGCACCCATGTCAATCAACCAATCAGGAGAATGACATACTGAAAGAATAGTGGGAAATATACCATACCCAGCATCCTTCATGTCAATGTCTCCGATGACAACATTAGCAGTCTTGCTGCCTTTCCCAGGATGATGCTTGTCATAGCGATTAGGACAACTAGGAGCCCAATGATCAGGATCTCCACACACATGACAAGCACCTTTCTTCTTGTCACTCTTCTTCTTGAAGTTCGTGTGTTGTACAGCCTTGTTCTTCCCATCAAACTTTGCTTTACCATCAAGCTTGCCCTTGTTCTTGAACTTGTGGGACTGGAAGTTTTTCTTCTGTACCAGATTGGCACTAGATCCTCCCTCAATACCTCGAGCATGTGTGTCCTTTGCTCTCGCCTTTTCTTCCACATCAAGAGTACCAATGAGATCCGGGACGGAAAACTCCTATCTCTTATGCTTCAGTAAGGTAGCAAAGTTCCTCCACGAAGGAGGAAGCTTAGTTATGATACCCCCGGCAACAAACTTATCCGGTAGGATACAATTGAAGTGCTCAAGTTCTCTAGCAAATGACTGTATCTCATGAGCTTGCTCGACCATGGAGCGCTCTTCAGTCATCCTGTAGTCATAGAATTGCTCCATAATTTACAGCTCAGTGCCAGCATCCGAGACCCCAAACTTGGCCTCGAGTGCATCCCACATATCTTTTCCATTATCAATTGACGCATAAGCATCAACTATGTTCTCACCAAGAACACTCAAGAGAGCAGCCTTAAACAAAGTATCCATTTTCTGAAAAGCTTGTGCCTGTTGAGCATCAAGTTCTCCTTCAGGTCTACCAAGAGTGGCGTCATAGCAACTCATGGTTTGAAACCATAAGACTGCTCTCACGCGCCACCTCTTATAGTGAATACCCTCAAACATAGGAGGTCTCATGGAAGCAGCAAAACCATTCGAGGTAAATTGCCTATAATAAGGTTTTTGGATTGCTGGAAATATGAGCAATTTACCGAATGATTTTATTAACAGAAATAGTAGATAAAGCATGACTAGTATAGCAGTGATAAAATAAGCCATGTGATTTGACACTACAAGAAATATGTCAACTTGTGACCAGCACTATTGGTCACTGAATGGTCACTGTTTTTAATTTGTGACCTTTTTGTGACCAAAAACATAAGGTCAAAAGATGGCGGTCGTAAACTGACTATAGCGACCTTTCTTCTAGAATGGTCGTAGACGTTTATGACCAAAATACGTCTAATGTGGCGTTTTGGTCACTAGCAACCTCCCCAGGCCACGTAGGCATCCAGCGTGGCAATCTGATGTGGCACAAGATTCAGCCTGGTCCAATTCGATTTTCTACATGGGCCTAGCGCAACAATTTGGCCTTTTTAATATTTATTTTTCCTATTAATTTTTGCTAGCTACATGGGCCTGGCCCAGCAATTTAGCCCTTTTATTTCTAGATGCGGCCTTTTACAGCGTATGATCTTTTATTATTTGCTATTTTATTTTCCACTGTTTTACATTTGTCCCAAATATCATAATATCATACACTGGTCCCACACGTCAGAAATTTCAAATGTGCTCAAATTATTTTGATAAGTGGGTCGCATGAGTCATGTTTTCATTGCACACATTTTCAAATCACATACATAATTACTATTTCCGATGAAACAGAAATTGTAATTCTCAAACATACATGAAATTCACAGAGAGAAGATACATTAAATCACATACATAATTACTATTTCATTCACAAACAGAGAGAAGATACATCAAATTCCCAGATAACCCAGCTATTATTACATAACTTGCTATATAAGAATGTCTTGGAGCTTCTTTGAACATCTTTCGTCTTGAATTTACTCAAAATATCTGCCAACAAGAAAACAGAACAGCATGTAAGAATGTAAGAATGCTTTGTTGTGTCACTAACAATCACCATGTAAGAACAGAAACAACTCTGAGACACATCCAAGGAGAGCAATGCAGGACTACATCCTAGTCATGTACCAGCATTCCATGATAGTTGGCAAACATCAGCCTAATGAGCAGAAGACAGCTGATAATAGGAACAATTGAAAGTGAAACCTAGACACTTCAGGATGATTACCTTGCAACGGGTAACAATATATTTTTGTACAAGATATGCATCTGTAGATGACCATATATACAAATAAAGTAAATTCAGTAACAGATTGCTATCTACAATAACTACAGATTTTGACCATAAAGATTTTGTAGATAAACACATACTAGAATCTACAGCAGAACATGGGTGTAGAGGATACCACTCATGAATTAATTAATCTGCTAGCTGATTGGTGGTAGAGGAGGAGTTTTTAGCCACTTCAGGGGCCTAGAAGGCAGGTTTGTTGTACCTTGAGAGACAGGAAAGAAGTGGACAGAGCATCCACCTGCTGCTCTAGCCTGGTGTTCCTCTCAAGCACAGCCTCATACTTCTCCTGCACAACACATTCAGTGTCAGCTCCACATCGGGCACATGATTAACTCATCACGAAATGTAGATGCATAGTGGCACTGCGCGAGATTGGTTTAAATTCAGATGTACCTTGAGGAATAGAACCTCCTCCTCCTGCTTGCCATTCGCCCGTGTCGCGATGGTGTACTTCTCCTGAAGACAGATTCACAGCAATGGCTTCAGCAGGATCACATATATGTCTGTAGGTTTTCTGCATCCTTACACAACTTAATAGGTGTACATGCAACTCGGAATTTGCTCAACCGTATGTGTACATGCATCAGGGCATACATAAAATATTCAAGTCAATATTCTCAGCTAACTGTGATGTAATGAAAATAATTACTTAATGACTTGAGGTAAAAATTGATTTTAGACATCAAAATTTGCAGCGCTCATTTCAACCATGTTCAGATAAACTTGAGGTAAATTAGCAGTAAGGATATTAGTTACAAGCTAGGTGTGTAACTACTGTCAACACCACCACCACCAGAGACACGCAAGATAAGCATCAACACCACCATGATCACAGGAGCACATATATAAAGCAAGTACACATGGGCAGCTACTGACAGACCCTAGAACCGCATGAATTTATCACCAGAGAGCTCTAGTAGAAGTTGATGCTTGGTTGCAGCAACTAGTAGAGCCCCACATCCAACCCAAATCATGGCCAAGGCCATGCAGGAGCTACACCAGAGAAGAAGGAATGGGGAGGAGCTCACCAGAGGGAGGTTGTAGATGTAGCGGAGGCTCAGCCACACCACGGCTGTGGTGTGACCATCACCACATCCAGGAGAGGGTCTGGAAGCCGCCGAAGCACCACTGCGGCGACCAGGGCAAGCGTCGGGCACAGTGGCACCACCCCAGGGGCATCACCGCACAGACATCTCCGGCCTCGCCCTGTTTCAAGAAATGTTCAGAACAACTTTGTCAGACTCGATCAATTCTTAAGAAACCACCATCATCGTCAGACACATACATACATACAGGAAGCAAAAGAAGAAGAAATAGAGCAGGGACCTGGTCGATCATGGGCATGAGTACTAACTATACTATAGAAGCAACAGAAGCACATGTATATATCCTATTTCTTCCACAAAGTGTGTATATAGATAGGTCAGATTTTTGAATGCATTGTTGTGTAAAAAACAAATATGTTGTTGAGGAATTTGATTAGATGCGTGCATGCCTCATTGGTATAGCTTTGCAGCATTGGGTCACAAGAATACCACAGATACCCAGAGCTGCTACAGTGGATCAGCACAACATATTTCTATGAGATCCAACACACTAACATGAAATTGTGTCACATGTCAATTGCATCAATTACCAAGCTCATGCATGTATAGATATCAAGATGCTGCAAATCACATAACAATGATTTTTTTATGAAGACATAACATGACTATTTGTGCAAGTGCACTCTTACAGTCCTGATTTCTAAGAGCAACAGTAGTTTTATCTTATTAATAATGTAGCTACATCTACTGATTTTTTTATTCTTTTGCGTGAGAAGCTACGTCTACTGATGGTCTGCTGTTTAGTGTTTTACCTATTGCAATTAGAACACAATTTAAGGATCAAACCATCATTCATAAAATACACCGTTAACAACAAAAGATTGCAGTTGGGCTGGTCATTCAAAAAAATTGTTTCAGACAATCTGAACCTGTCAATTGTTGATAATACCCATACTCATTTTCAATCTGGAATGCAGAATTTTAGTTTCAGACAATCTAAACCTGTCAATTCTGACGAACATTGATCTCAAAGCTGATCGAATCACAACCTGAGATAGGATGATGTGCCCTCCCTGCGAAGCGAAGAACCGCTCTTCCTTCATCATGTCCACGATTTTCATCGTGAAGCTCTTCATGTGAGACTGCACCCAAGAAAACATCGCTAGAATTATCAGTTACCACAAAGCACTACAGAAATCACATGCCACCCGCACGGCCTCACCTTGAATGGCTCGTTGTTCGTTTGGAACACCGTTCCAGGTATGTAATGCAGCCACACAGGCACGCCCCTGAAACCCACACCCACAGATGAAAAATGTTCATTTCAGTTACACCACAGAAACGAGATGACAGCAAACATGTAGAGCTGCACCAAGACAGTGGAGGGGAAGGAATCAGACCCGAAGTTCCACTCGGCGGCGATGAAGGGGCCGATGCGCAGCATGAGGTAGAGCCCGAATCGCGGCGTACAGCCGGGACTCCTCCTCCCTCCGGATCGCGGCGTCGAGGTCCCCGGGCGCCGCGGAGGAGGCGGCGGCGCGGTGGGGGCAGTCGAGGAAGCGATCGAGTGAGGCGACGAAGGAGGTGGTGGCGCTACTAGGGTTGGGGGGCGGGCCGGCGGCGGCGAGGGGGAGCGGAGGAGGAAGTAGACGGCAGAGAAGACGAGGAGGGCGCCGACGGCGAGCAGGCAGCGGGAGGTTGGACGCGGCGGACCTCCACATTGACCGTAGAGGAGAAGAGGCGGGGCTCCAGTCGGTGGCTGCCTCGACCGCGGTGGCTCCTCCACACTCACCGGAGAGGAGACGAGCAGTGGCACCTGCAGCGAGGAAGAAGGCCGGTGGAAGGAGAAGGGGGTGGGGTTGGGGGCGTGGGCGCGGGGCGTGGGTGGGAGGGAGAAGGGGGCAGCGGTGGCTGAAGTGGGAGGGGAGTTAGGGCGGGACAAGCGCGGCGAGTAAGGCATTAGGGACGGGGTGGGCCGGCGAAGTGTGGTGGCGCGCGGGCGTGGGCAGCGGGATCTGAATCGGGGGCGGGAGGTAGGTGGCGGTTGCGAGTGGATCTGAATTGGGGGAGAGGAGTGGAGTTAGGGTTTGGTTGGCCTGCTGAGAGGTGAGCGATAGACGTTGGATTCGTCTAGTGTGGACGGTTCAGATCACATAGAGTGGGGTGATCCGTGAGAAGTGTTGTGATTGGTCCGAGAATCTGTGTTTTAAAATAATTTCCAAGTACTAAAGATAGACCTATTTTGTGAAGCAACTATCAAAACTATTTTGCAAAAGGGCATTATACAAATTTTCACTCAAGTTAGACTACATTTTATGGATGAGCACCAATTTGTATGCATTTATGATCTTTCTAGCTATTTTCAATCGTTTTTCGAGTGTCCAAACTAAGTTTTTTTGTGAAGGACCTATAATATATTTGTTGCAAAATTGGACCAAATCATTTTTCTGAAATACTAGGCCATATTTAATGCACAATTGACCAAATTATTGGGTGTAAAAAGTTTTGATACACCTCTGGTGAAAAAGACAAATTTTCGCCGATTCAACTGAAAGCGGGTCAAATTTGAACTGCGGCTGCCTCATAGCTTACTATTTATTTTTTACAAAAATCATTTCTAGGTATAAAGGTATCTATTTAATCAGAGAAACACCAAAAAAAATTCAATATTCAATCACTAGCTAGGAACGGTCATTCCCGCTGTTTTGACCGCATTTTGAAACGGGCATCAAAAATTCAAAAAAAATCAAAAAAATGGAAAACCTTCGCATTATGTCATCATATGTGACCAAGTTACCAGGAAAAATAATAAACTTGTAATACGACAATTCTTTTAAAAAAGTGTTCTCAGAAACGAGTTATCATTTGTGGAGATCAATGGCTTTCAAACTAGATGATCAATATTATGGCCACATTCATTGCCTAGTTTGTTCAAGTGATCTCATATTGTGCACAAGGGTGCATATTGAAATGGCAAACAATGTTGCCTAAGGAAATTTTTATTTTCTTTGGACGAAAAAGTCATTTTCCATTTTTCGAGTGCCCCAAATGAGGTTTTTTTGTGAAGAACCTACCAAATAATTGTTGCAAGATTGGACCAAATCATTTTTCTAAAATACTAGGACATATTTAATGCACAATTGACCAAATTATTGGGTGTAATAAGTTTTGATCCACCTCTGATGAAAAAAGACAAATTTCCGTCGATTCTGTTGGAAGCGGGTCAAATTTGAACTGTGGCTGCCTCATAGTTTGCTATTTATTTTTTCCAAAAATCATTTCTTGGTACATAAGTATCTATTTAATCAGAGAAACACCCAAAAATTCCAAGATTCAACCACTAGCTAGGAACGGTCATTCCCGCCGTTTTGACCGCATTTTGAAACGGGCATAAAAATTTCAAAAAAAATCAAAAAATTGGGAAACATTCGCATTGTGTCATTATATGTGACCAAGTTTCTAGGAAAAATAATAAACTTGTAATGCGGCAATTATTTTAAAAAAGTGTTCTCAGAAATGAGCTATCACGCATGAAGATTCAGGGTTTTCAAGCCAAATGATCAATCTTATGGCCACGTTCATGGCATAGTTTGTTCAAATGATCTCATATTCTGCACAAGGGTGCATCTTGGAATTCCAAACAATATTGCCTAAGGAAGTTTTCATTTTCTTTGCACGGAAAATTCATTTTCCTTTTTCCGAGTGCCGAAATGAGTTTTTTTGTGAAGGACCTACCATATATTTGTTGCAAAATTGGACCAAATCATTTTTATAAAATACTAGGCCATATTTGATTCACAATTGACCAAGTGGTTGGGTGTCAAAAATTTTGATCCACCTCTGGTGAAAAAGACAAATTCCTGCTGATTCAGGAGGAAGCGGGTCAAATTTGAACTGCAGCTGCCTCATAGCTTGCTCTTTATTTTTTCCAAAAATCATTTCTAGGTACATAAGTATCTATTTAATCAGAGAAACACCAAAAAAAATTCCAAGATTCAACCACTAGCTAGGAACGGTCAAGCCCGCCGTTTTGATCGCATTTTGAAACGGGCATAAAAAAATAAAAAAAATCAAAAAATTGGAAAACCTTCGCATTGTGTCAATATATGTGACCAAGTTTCCAGGAAAAATAATAAACTTGTAATACGGTAATTATTTTAAAAAAGTGTTCTCAAAAATGAGCTATCAAGTGTGAAGATTCATGGCTTTCAAGCCAAATGATCAATCTTATGGCCACATTCATGGCATAGTTTGTTCAAATGATCTCATACTGTGCACAAGGGTGCATATTTGAATGGCAAACAATGTTGCCTAAGGAAGTTTTCATTTTCTTTGGACGAAAAAACCATTTTCCATTTTCCGAGTGCCTGAAATGAGTTTTTTTTGTGAAGGACCTACCATATATTTGTTACAAAATTGGACCTAATCAATTTTATTAAATACTAGGCCATATTTAATGCACAATTGACAAAATGGTTGGGTGTCAAAAAATTTGATCCACCACTGGTGAAAAAGACAAATTCCCGTTGATTCAGCTGGAAGCGGGTGAAATTTGAACTGCGGCTGCCTCATAGTTTGCTCTTTATTTTTTCCAAAAATCATTTCTAGGTAAATAAGTATCTATTTAATCAGAAATACATGGTTTGATAGCGAGACATCGAGGTTTGGACGGTGGCCGAGGGCCCCAACTCTAGAGCACGTAAGCTCGCATGCCCGCCGCGTGGTCACCGCGTGACCGTGGCGTTGCCCTGTGTTCTGGGTGGCCTAGGCATGTCTAGTGGGTTGGGCACTCCCCAGGTAGGTGCTAGGAAGAAAATCACAACATAAGATTCTCACGAGGAGACCGATCGACGCTCAAACATGAATAAGCAGCCAAGTGTTTGATTTGCGGTACGGGAAATGCACATGGCTAATGGGCATGAGTTTTGGCTGAGGATTATCAGTTACTAAGAAAACCGTCTTCACAAATTTTCACCTCAAAAGGAGGAGCCTAGGTGGTACTTGCTTTGCAAAGTACCACACTGGACATAAATACGAATGTTGAAGCTGGGCTCAAAATAATGAATGGATTGAGCTGGCATTTGGTGGAGGATGGTTATTTGGGCATAGGAAAGCACTGTAGAAAATGGATACCATTTGGACATGCCAAAGTGGTACTTCCTTCACAAAGTGCTGCTTTGAACAGGATAGGAAAATGAATATTGTTGAGTTATTTTTGAACTAGGCAAGGAAGGGTTTTGACATATTTGATGAAGATATGATCCAAACAGTTTATGAGAATTTTTGGGGAATTTTTGGAATAACAGAAATATAGGTTGCTTGACAACCTAGGGCAAAAATTGACACATGGACATGACA
Source organism: Triticum dicoccoides (assembly GCF_002162155.2). Lineage (NCBI taxonomy): Eukaryota > Viridiplantae > Streptophyta > Magnoliopsida > Poales > Poaceae > Triticum > Triticum dicoccoides. Next base: position 5,065,956 of record NC_041389.1, read on the forward strand.
CATAGGCAAAAGTGATGAGATGGCACCTAGTCATCACAACCCACCACAATCTACAAGGCTATGACCATCTATATTGGTCGTTAACAACTAGAAATAAGGCAGCGGACCTGCACTGTTTGCTTTGTGACCATTTCGTGCAAGGAAATTACGACCGTTCTGACCAAAATGGTCGCAATGGTTTAGGGTTTGGAGCCCCCCAAACAGCTTTTGACCAATTGGTCTCAAATGGTCATAGATCTATGACCAGTTCTTTCAGGGTCACTGACAGAAAGTCACTAGTTGACATATTTCTTGTAGTGTGACAAAGAGAAGGTAAACAACATGTTCATATATGAACCGTAACTAAACATATCTAGAGCATACACTATAGCAGGTTGCATATATGAAATAGAGTCTAACATATCTAGGGCAAATACTAGAACCAGGAACTGTAGCAGAACCTCTAATAGAAAGGGGAGAGACACGTACGTGACAGCAGCAGGAGCAGAGGCACTGGACTTGGGGTCGGTGTCCTTCATGTCGTCGAGGAGGTTGTCCACGTTGGGGAAGTAGTCGTCGGAGTCCGGGGCGTCCGTGACGAAGAAGTCAGTAGTCACGCAGAGCGCTCCCCAAAGACCTTATCATCCTTCTCTCGTACAGGACTCAAAAGGTGCGGTTTCGGAGGCCTACTGTCCCGACCTGCGGTGCACGCCGCAAGCCGGGATGGGGAAGATCGTAGCAGCAGCGCAGTGCTCAGGAACCGGTGGCGAGAGGAGGAAGTAGTTCTGGTGCGTATCTTTGAGAGGAGCGACCTCCCTTTTATAGGTGCAAGAGAAGGAGGCGAGAGGCTGCGCCGGGAGCTGAAGGGAACGCGAGAGACGAAATAAATAGGCAGCAGCCGAAGAGGCGCGCCGTTCGGATTCAGTGTCCACTACAGAAAAATGTATCAGCTTTCGAGTGACCTTTCGTATACCCGAAGTGCGTGGCAAAAATTTAGACATCGGCTCGGCTCATTCCCACAACCCGTGGCGCATTGTGATGAGGCGTGGCGTGGCAAGGCGGGCGGCGGAGGAGGAGCGTGCGTGGATGTCCCTCTTGTTCTCATGCTCATACAAGTGGGGAAAGAACCTCCCTTATAAGGAGGTCCAACTCCCACTCAACTAGCAATGTGGGACTAAACATTAGTAGTATCCCTTGCCTTGCACAAATGGGCTAAGTGGGCCTCTAGGATTTATTTAGGAATTTCTTAAATAGTTATTGGGCTGTCCCAAAATGGACTAAATTCTAGCAATCCCCCACCAGATCCCATAGGCACACAAAATTTGCCTTTGGTTCCAAAACACTGTTTTATATACCGGTACTGCAGTGGAGACTGTTAAGTGACAAGCATAGAAATAGCTAACGACACTCTTGTGCCCATGTAGCCTCACAATAATCAATGGCTTCCTATTTCACAAGGAACTAATATCCCTCAAATTCTTCATTATCCTTAGACTAGCTAAGACATCACATGAATCAAGATCAAACTTCTGATGATATGCAATGGCGCGATCTACTTCAAATCACTCAGGTTTTGTTCCTTAGCTAAATCATTTTTAGCAATCCAGATGATCAATAGAAACCTAAATGGTTTGAAGGAACTTCCACCTAGAACTCTATGCTACACTAGTAAGCAATTTGAACAGTGGACTGGGCCTTGAACTGCAAGTTTTCTGCGAATCTAGCTTCACATAAAGCCTTGACCGATACGTGGCTACCGTGGGTCTTCCCCGCGGGTGGAGCTTATGCGTCATACTCCGAGACCTTTCATGAGTTTACTAGAGAGAACCCTACTCTCATAGATTGCGACGTTTAACAATCAGACTCATATAGGTGTGTTCTTCAAAAGATGTTCTGCAGGACAACATCTCTGCTTCAAAGAGCCACTTAGAACACATTAAGATATACATCAACCTGCCATGCAGATTAGGAGAGTATTGCATCTTCATGGAGTGGTATTTTTAACAGTAAGGATACTCTCCTCACAGTTGACCAACAGCTTGTCTTCCACATCTAATTCACGGGATCTCCGATCACAAAGAATAGGTTACCACTGTGAACAACTCATATTGTGGGTCTCATACCCATCTCCCTTGATGCATTATCTATCACATTACATGATAGACCCTTAGTAAAAGGATCTGCCAGATTTTTAGACGTTTGGATATAATCCAATGCAATAACTCCAGAGTTTTTCATTTTTCTGACAGACTTTAACCTTCTCTGAACGTGTCTTGATGACTTCATGTTATCCTTTGAGCTGCTCATTTTAGTGATCACAGTTTGATTGTCACAGTTCATAAGGATACCCGGTACAGGTTTCTCAACTACTGGCAAGTCATTCAAGAGCCGACGAAGCCAATCTGCTTCGACCGTAGCTGTATCTAGTGTTGTGAGTTCTGCTTCCATTGTTGACCTCGTTAAGATGGTCTACTTGCAAGACTTCCAAGAAACAGCGCCACCTCCATGAGTGAATACATATCCGCTCGTGGCCTTTATCTCATCAGCATCTGAGATCCAGTTTGAGTCACTATACCCTTCAAGCACCTTTGGGTGCCCGGTGTAGTGAATTCCATAATTTGCAGTGCCTTTCAAATAACGCAAAACTCTCTCTAGAGCTTTCCAATGCACATCTCCTGGTTTTGAGACAAACCGGCTCAGTTTGCTACCAGCAAAAGAGATGTCAGGTCTCGTAACACTGGCTAAGTACATAAGCGAGCCAATGATCTGTGAATATTTCAATTGGTCTCTAGCAATTCCCCGATTATTTCAAAGCAACACACTAGCATCATATGGTGTTGGAGATGGCTTGCAGCCACTGTAGCCAAAGCGACTCAAGATCTTTTCCACATAGTGGGATTGAAGCAATGTAATCCCACCATCATCGTCTCTCAACAACTTGATGTTCAGAATGACATCAGCCACTCCTAAATCCTTCATCTCAAAACAGCAAGATAGGAAATCCTTGACCTCCTTAATAACATTCAGATTTGTTCCAAAAATCAGTATGTCATCAACATACAAGCAAAGCATAACTCCCTCGCCCCCACCATGGCGATAGTACACACATTAGTCAGCTTCGTTCACAACAAAGCCTGCAGCTGTTAAAGTTCTTTCGAACTTCTCATGCCACTGTTTGGGTGCTTGCTTAAGTCCATACAAAGACTTCAGCAACTTGCACATTTTCCCTTCCTGACCATCTATTACAAACCCATCTAGTTGTTCCATATAAATTTCCTCATCCAACTCTCCATTTAGGAAAGCAGTCTTAACATCCATTTGATGAACGAGAAGACCATGTGAGGCAGCTAGTGAAAGTAGAACTCGAATAGTGGTCAGTCAAGCCACAGGTGAGTAAGTATCAAAGAAATCTTCACTTTCCTTTTGGGTATAACCCTTAGCCACGAGACGAGCCTTGTACTTTTCAATAGTACCATCAGGCCTAAGCTTCTTCTTGAATACCCATTTGCATCCTATAGGTTTGCACCCATAAGGATGATCAGTTATCTCCCAAGTTTCATTCGCCAAGATGGAATCCATCTCACTACGAACTGCTTCCTTCCAGTAGTCAGCATCTTCAGATGCATAGGCCTCTGAAATAGAACTGGGAGTGTCATCTATGAGATACACAAGAACATCATCACCAAAGGACTTTGCAGTCCTCTGTCTCTTGCTCCTAATAGGAACTTCATTGTTCTCCTCCACAGGACTTTCAAAGTGTTCCATCAAAATGGCAGGTTCAGTAATTGTAACTGGTTCCTGATTCGATGAACTAGGCATCTCCTGATTAGATGAGGTATCCATATCCTTCATGGGAAAGATATCTTCAAAGAAAGTCGCATCATTCGACTCCATGATCGTACCGACATGCATGTCATGTACCTCAGATTTTACAACCAAGAATCTATAGCCAATGCTACGAAAAGCATATCCCAGGAAAACACAATCCACAGTCTTAGGTCCAAGCTTCTGCTTCTTTGGAATTGGAACATTGACTTTCGCCAAACAACCCCATGTTCGCAGATAAGAGAGTTTTAACATTTTCTTCTCCCATTCCTCGAATGTAGTTATCTCTTTGTTCTTTGTGGGAACTCGGTTTAGGACATGACATGCTGTCAATATCGCCTCCCCCCACCATGCCTTGGAGAGACCCAATGTGTCTAACATGGCGTTAACCAAATCAGTTAGAGTACGATTCTTTCTTTCGGCCACCTAATTTGACTGAGGTGAGTAGGGAGATTATACCATGTTCCGCACAAAAAGCATCAAATTCATTGGAAAACTACTCTCCACCACGGTCGGACCTAAGCCTCTTGATTTTTTGATCAAGTTGGTTTTCCACTTCAGCTTTATAGATCTTGAAAAAGTTCAAAGCCTCATCCTTAGATTTCAGAAGATACACACGGCAGTATCTAGTGGAGTCGTCAATTAACGTCATGAAATATTTCTTTCCACCTTTTGTCAAAACACCATTCATTTCACATAGATCTAAATGTATAAGTTCTAGTGGTGCAAGATTTCTCTTCTCCGCAGTCACGTGAGACTTACGAGGTTGCTTAGCTTGCACACACACTTGACACTTAGATCCCTTGACAGTGGTGAAACTAGGGATTAAGTTCAACTTCGCTAGTCGCGACATGCAACCAAAGTTAACATGACAGAGACGTGAATGCCACACATTTGATTCACTATTGTTGCAAATATGATTAACAACTTTATTGCAAATGTCTGATAAAGATAAACGAAACAGGCCTCCTGACTCATAGCCTTTACCAACAAAGGTTCCGTACTTGGAAATTACAAATTTATTCGACTCAAAGACAAGCTTGTAGCCATCTCTACACAGAAGAGATCCGCTAACAAGATTTTTATTGACGGAGGGGACATAATGCACGTTCTTCAGCCGCACGATCTTCCCCGAAGTAAACTTCAGATCGACCGTGCCAACACCACGAACAGAAGCACTTGAACCGTTGCCCATCAGCACGGTTGAAGTCCCTGCGGTCTGATAAGACGAAAACATGGAAATATCACCGCATACATGCACATTAGCACCCGTGTCAATCAACCAATCAGGAGAATGACATACTGAAAGAATAGTGGGAAATATACCATACCCATCATCCTTCATGACATGACAAGCACCTTTCTTCTTGTCACTCTTCTTCTTGAAGTTCGTGTGTTGTACAGTCTTGTTCTTCCCATCAAACTTTGCTTTACCATCAAGCTTGCCCTTGTTCTTGAACTTGTGGGACTGGAAGTTTTTCTTCTGTACCAGATTGGCACTAGATCCTCCCTCAATACCTCGAGCACGTGTGTTCTTTGCTCTCGCATTTTCTTCCACATCAAGAGTACCAATGAGATTCGGGACGGAAAACTCCTGTCTCTTATGCTTCAGTAAGGTAGCAAAGTTCCTCCACGAAGGAGGAAGCTTAGTTATGATACCCCCGATAACAAACTTATCCGGTAGGATACAATTGAAGTGCTCAAGTTCTCTAGCAAATGACGAGGCGCGACGAGGCGTGGTGGGCGGCGGAGGAGGAGCACGCGTGGATGTCCCTCTTGTTCTCATGCTCATACAAGTGGGGAAAGAACCTCCCTTATAAGGAGGTCCAACTCCCACGCAACTAGCAATGTGGGACTAAACATTAGTAGTATTCCTTGCCTTGCATAAATGGGCTAAATGGGCCTCTAAGATTTATTTAGAAATTTCTGAAATAGTTATTGGGCTCTCCCAAAATGGACTAAATTCCAGCAACTAGTACATCATAAATAAACAAGTGTGACTCCCCCGGAAAAAACAAGTAGGAGGCGTGGGAGCTAAAGTAAAAATCCCCAACAAGAGGCGTGTGGGTGACCAAGTGAGACGCAGCAGTAGGCCCGCCCACGTGAACACGTGGTTGGCTGTGGAGACGGTTTATGCGTGCGCGTTATCAGCTGGCTTAGAGCATCTCCAATAGTTGGTTCAAATGTAAAAATAATTAACTTTTGAACCGTCTGAGATAAAAAATGTTGCTCCAACAGACGGTCCATATGCAAAAAAAATTGGACCGCGGCCTCCTTGTGATGTAAAATGCAACACCTCGCGATGCAAATATACATCACGATATGCATCTGATCCAAAACCAGCCACCGCCCGCGAACGCCCAACCGCCACTTCATTTTCATTCCCGCCCGCCCGCCCGCGACCTTCCTCCCGTCCACCACCGCCCCGCCGCCCGCCGCCCGCATCAGATCCAACGTCGCCCCGGCCCCCGCCGCTGTTTCCACGTCGTCCTGCCCGTCGTAGCTCCGTCTGCCACCGCCGCCGCCCCGTGCGCCGTCGCCGCCCCACCCGCCACTAACGCCCCGCAGCAACGCCCGGCTCCGTCCGCCACCGCCCCGGCCGCACGCCGCTCCACCGCTCTCCGATGGCGTCGAAGAAGACGCCGAAGGGCAAGTTAGGCTTCTTCGGCGTGAGGCAGAAGCCCTCCGGTAACTGGGGTGTGGAGTTCACCGACGCCGGAAGGCGTTGGTGGATTGGCACATACCCCTCCTCCCACGAGGCCGCGCATGCCTACGTTGTGGCGGTGTGGTGTGCCGAGAGGCCTCGGTCGCACCTCAACTTTCCAGAGATCGAGAGTCGGGCGGTAGCAGAGATGCTTGTGCCGCGGGCATCAACATGAAGAAGATCACGACGAAGAAGAAGAAGACGAAGAAGCCGTCGGTTGTCGTCAGTGCTAGCGAGACCGATGAGGAGGCGATGGCGAGGTTTGCTTGGGAGCATCCGGAGTACATCCAGGCCGAGATGGAGCGCTACTGGAAGCGTGAGGCAGAGCAGAAGCAGAAGGGTCCGAAGAAGGAGGATGAGGCCGGTCCCTCGATGGTGATCCCCATCGAGTCCTCTTCCGAGGAGGACTAGGAAGACTACTCGGAGGAGGAGGAGGAGGAGGAGGGGTGCGACGACCCGACGAAGGATGAGTTCTGGGAGCAGTTTCATAGCTCCGATGAGGAGTAGTTTTATCTAGTAGTTTGAATAAGTAGTAGTTGAAGTTGATGTATGAAACTATGTTGAATTTGATGTTTGAACTATGTTGAATGGACTAGTAGTATGTAGTTTTACATCTTCATTTTGGACCATCTATTGGAGTTGCTTTTTTGGACCATCAATTTGGACCATCTGTTGGAGTTGAGCTTTTTTCGAAGGTCCAAAACGCACTTTTTTGACGGTCCAAATTTTACATCTTCGGTTTTGGACCGCCAAATTTTGGACCATCTATTGAAGATGCTCTTAAAACAACACTTTCCTCAATGGGATCTGCGGCTGGAGGATCAAGGCCACACATGTAAGTGCGTGCCAGTATGCCCCATCATCTTGGATGCTACCTCGGCAGCGGACGCTGCTTTGGTGCCTTAGAAGGCACCTGCCTTTGGGTTACTTGCATGTGGGCTACATGTCATAAACACTAAGACAGGTGCCTTAAGGCACCGAAGTATAGTCCCTCGGCGGCAGCAGCTCTAGGAGAAAGAGGACGACGACTTCCTTGGGTAAGAAGCAAGGTGACCAAGTTGACGTGAAGGTAGATGCTCATTGGTCCTCGCGGGGCAAACAGTCCCAAGACTAGGTGAGTTTTTTCCCTTTCCCGATTTTATTTTCTCCATTCCCACTCTATGCTTATGGTCGAGTTGTTTGGTACTCCCTCCGTAAAGAAATATAAGAATTTTTAGATCACTAAAAGTAGTGATCTACACAATCTTATATTTTTTTACGGAGGAAGTACTTGTTCCAATCTAGAATTTTCAGTTCACGCCTTCCTACTATTGGAGGAAGGACATTTTGTGATAATAAGTAAAAGTTCAGTAATGATGCCCTAAAGTATTAAGCCGAATAATCGATGTAGCAATGCCGTTCATGCATGTTGCATAAGGAGATAAATATGAGCCTTCTTATGAGATATACCCTCATTTTTCTCTTCTGATAGATGTATGTAAAGAGAGATTATACCTGAAGTCATGAATCTCTGAGTACACTGGACGAGCAAGGCAGTTTGAAAAATACGAATCTTTGTAGGCACTGTTGCATGTTACCCAAACAATTTCCAAGCATGCAAATCAGCTCCTTAGATTATGTTATCCTACTCATAGCTACTTAGCATAGCATGTCTTTTACAGGCATGTCAGCTGCAGACGACGCCCACAAGGAGGTTAAGGTAACTATCATACAAGAGCATCCTGAAAACTAATTTGTGGTGGCACTTGCTGCACATGTGTGTTAGACAGTTTTTCCTTGTCAGATAGTTGTTTTCAGATTTGTTCATGGTTTCATACAATAATTACCCTTATTTTTAAAGTAAAACTTATGTTAAAAGCTTGAAATGGTGGTAAGAATCCTGATTTTCAATACAATTTGTGCCAAGCTGCAGCATGCCCATTTTACGTAACAAGATAGCTAATTCTATTGAGATATTCCACCGAAGAACTTCGGAGAATTCAATTATGTGCAAGAGCAGACAAGACGAAGATAAAATGTTGTGCATTTTTGTTATGTCTATTTGTTGACCATTCTGATGATTGTGATATAGGACAAATGTGAACAGATGATTTATATGATTAGTCAATTAATTCTAAATAATGGTTCAGAATTATGCCCCGGACCCTATATTGAAACATTGAAATGTGGGTCATTTAAATTTTATAAAATGTTTCTTTCATTTCTGTATGTTTTTCTCAAGTATAAACGGACGCGCCCTCATGGTCTAGTGATGTCATGTGATGCACCAAAAAACAGGAGCTCCTATAGAGCGCCTTATGCGCCGGTTGAGGCAACTGACGCCCACAGCAGCACGCTAGTGGGCCAGACCATGAACGTGCAAAACGTATTTACAGCGCCAAACACATCAACGGAAATTCGATCTCGTGGCTGGCTAACCACTAAAACTATTACGCCCGTGTGAAAGTTTTCAACGCGAAACATTTTAAGACAAAATTATAGGCGCACTATTTAGGAAAACGTGACTTCTTTTTCTAAAAAAATGTAAACAAATTTTGAATGTCCACAGATTTAAAAACATCACGAATTAGGAAAAAAAGTTCATGTATTCAAAAATAATCATTGATTTAAAAAAAATCATTAATTTTGAACAAAAGTTCATCAATTTTCAAAAAATGTGCATTGATTATCAGAAAAAGTTCATTGATTTTCAAAAAAAGTTCATCGATTTTGAAAAAAATCCATCAACTTTAAAAAAGTTCATTGAATTTCAAAAAAAACTTCATCAGCTTTCTTAACAAAAATACACATAATCGGCAAAAAGTTCATCCGATTTTGCAAGAAAAGTTCACCAATTTTGGAAACAATTCATGGATTTTGGAATAAGTTCAATGTTTCTTAAGACAAAAAGGGTCATTGATTTAAAACAATCACAAATTGTAAGGACACAAAAGGCACTCATAACCTAGAGAAAATAGAATAAGCGAAAGAAATGTATAGGCACAAGTGGTTCGTAGTCCCAACTGGTAGTTCGGTGCTCAGTCGACCGAGAGATGCCCAGTTTGAACCCCTGCGAGCACACCCTTTTTTCGCTCACTTTAGATTGAACGGGAAAAAAGGAAGACGGGCCAGCCCAGCACCCCGCAGGGGTGTGCGCCCGTTTGTGAGAATTGAAGAAACGGGCGCAACGGGCACCGTTTAGGATTTGCCCAAAAAAACATGCAAAAAACTAATAGGGTTAATTTTCCAGTGTTACAGATATGGGGCCCGAAGAATAGGGTTTGGGCAGAAACTGCGTGAGAAAGGGCTAGAAACCCTCGAGTGATGTACTTGATCAAGAGACTATACCAGCTTTGAGGTGGTAGTAGCTTCACAAGCAAGATGGGCTAGCCCAGCACTTTTGGGAACGTAGTAATTTCAAAAAAATTCCTACGCACACGCAAGATCATGGTGATGCATAGCAACAAGAGGGGAGAGTGTGTCCACGTACCCTCGTAGACCGAAAGCGAAAGCGTTAGCACAGCGCGGTTGATGTAGTCGTACGTCTTCACGATCCGACCGATCAAGTATCGAACGCACGGCACCTTCGAGTTCAGCACACGTCCAGCTCGATGACGTCCCTCGAACTCCGATCCAGCTGAGCTTTGAGGGAGAGTTCCGTCAGCACGACAGCGTGATGACGATGATGATGTTCTACCGACACAGGGCTTCGCCTAAGCACCGCTATGATATTATTGTTGGAAATATGCCCTAGAGGCAATAATAAAAGTATTATTATATTTCATTGTTCATGATAATTGTCTTGTATTCATGCTATAACTGTATTATCCGGAAATCGTAATACACGTGTGAATACTTAGACCACACTATGTCCCTGGTAAGCCTCTAGTTGACCAGCTCGTTGTGATCAACAGATAGTCATGGTTTCCTGACTATGGACATTGGATGTAGTTGATAACGGGATCACATCATTAGGAGAATGATGTGATGGACAAGACCCAATCCTAAGCATAGCATAAAAGATCGTGTAGCTCGTTTTGCTAGAGCTTTGCAAGTGTCAAGTATCTCTTCCTTCGACCATGTGATCGTGTAACTCCCGGATACCGTAAGAATGCCTTGGGTGTACCAAACGTCACAACGTAACTGGGTGACTATAAAGGTACATTACAGGTATCTCCGAAAGTAGTTGTTGGGTTGACACGGATCGAGACTGGGATTTGTCACTCCGTATGACGGAGAGGTATCTCTGGGCCCACTCGGTAATGCATCATCATATTGAGCTCAATGTGACCAAGGTGTTGGACACGGGATCATGCATTACGGTACGAGTAAAGTGACTTGCCGGTAACGAGACTGAACAAGGTATTGGGATACCGACGATCGAGTCTCGGGCAAGTAACGTACCGATTGACAAAGGGAATTGCATACAGGGTTTGATCGAATCCTCGACATAGTGGTTCATCCGATGACAACATCGAGGAGCATGTGGGAGCCATCATGGGTATCCAGATCCCGCTGATGGTTATTGACTAAGAGAGTCTCGGTCATGTCTGCATGTCTCCCGAACCCGTAGGGTCTACACACTTAAGGTTC
>NC_041389.1:5078069-5256263 GCF_002162155.2 Triticum dicoccoides
GCACCCCCTAGGAGATTTGATCTCCTAGGGCCGGCCACCCCCCCTTGGCACCCGTATATATAGTGGGGGGAGAGGAGGGACTTGATACCTGAACGCCCTGGCCTTTGGTTGCCTCCTTCTCCCTCCCCAACACCTCCTCCACCTTCATAGTGCTTAGCGAAGCTCTGCCGGAGTACTGCAGCTCCACCAACACCACGCCGTCGTGCTGCTGCTGGTGCCATCTCCCTCAACCTCTCCTCCCTTCCTTGCTGGATCAAGAAGGAGGAGACGTGGCTGTTCCGTACGTGTGTTGAACGCGGAGGTGCCGTCCGTTCGGCGCAGGTCATCGGTGATTTGGATCACGTCGAGTACGACTACATCATCACCTTACAAGCTTCCGCACGCGATCTACAAGTGGTATGTAGATGCAAACTCTCTCCCTAGACTCATTGCTTAGATGAACTCATAGATGGATCTTGGTGAAACCGTAGGAAAAATTTTAATTTTCTGCAACGTTCCCCAACAGTGGCATCATGAGCTAGGTCTATGCGTAGTTCTCTTTGCACGAGTAGAACACAACTTTGTTGTGGGCGTGGATTTTGTCATCTTACTTGCCTCTACTAGTCTTTTCTTGCTCAACGGTATTGTGGGATGAAGCGGCCCGGACCAACCTTACACGTACGCTTACGTGAGACCGGTTCCACCGATTGACATGCACTAGTTGCATAAGGTGGCTGGCGGGTGTCTGTCTCTCCCACCTTAGTTGGAGCGGAATCGATGAACAGGGCCCTTATGAAGGGTAAATAGAAGTTGACAAAATCACGTTGTGGTGATTCGTAGGTAAGAAAACGTTCTTGCTAGAACCCAATTGCAGCCACGTAAAAGATGCAACAACAATTAGAGGACGTCTAACTTGTTTTTGCAGCGATTGATCATGTGATGTGATATGGCCAGAAGTTGTGATGAATGATGAATTGTGATGTATGAGATCATGTTCTTTGTAATAGGATTCACGACTTGCATGTCGATGAGTATGACAACCGGCAGGAGCCATAGGAGTTGTCATTATTTTTTGTATGACCTGCGTGTCATTGAATAACGCCATGTAAACTACTTTACTTTATTGCTAAACGTTAGTCATAGAAGTAGAAGTAGTCGTTGGCGTGACAACTTCATGAAGACACGATGATGGAGATCATGATGATGGAGATCATGGTGTCAAGCCGGTGACAAGATGATCATGGAGCCCCGAAGATGTAGATCAATGGAGCTATATGATATTGGCCATATCATGTCACAACTATATAATTGCATGTGATGTTTATTATGTTTTATGCATCTTGTTTACTTAGGACGACGGTAGTAAATAAGATGATCCCTTATAAAATTTCAAGAAGTGTTCTCCCCTAACTGTGCACCGTTGCTACAGTTCGTCGCTTCTAAGCACCACGTGATGATCGGGTGTGATGGATTCTTACGTTCACATACAACGGGTGTAAGACAGTTTTACACAGCGAAAACACTTAGGGTTAACTTGACGAGCCTAGCATGTGCAGATATGGCCTCGGAACACGGAGACCGAAAGGTCGAACACGAATCGTATGGAAGATACGATCAACATGAAAATGTTCACCGACGATAACTAGTCCGTCTCACGTGATGATCGGACACGGGCTAGTCGACTCGGATCGTGTAACACTTAGATGACTAAAGGGATGTCTAATCTAAGTGGGAGTTCATAATTTGATTAGAACTTTATTATCATGAACTTAGTCTAAAACCTTTGCAAATATGTCTTGTAGATCTATGGCCAACGCTAATGTCAACATGAACTTCAACGCGTTCCTAGAGAAAACCAAGCTGAAAGATGATGGCAGCAACTATACGGACTGGGTCCGGAACCTGAGGATCATCCTCATAGCTGCCAGGAAACAATATGTCCTAGAAGGACCGCTAGGTGACGCTCCCGTCCCAGAGAACCAAGACATTATGAATGCTTGGCAGTCTCGCGCTGATGATTACTCCCTCGTTCAGTGCGGCATGCTTTACAGCTTAGAACCGGGGCTCCAAAAGCGTTTTGAGCATCGCGGAGCATATGAGATGTTCGAAGAGCTGAAACTAGTTTTTCAAGCTCATGCCCGGGTCGAGAGATATGATGTCTCCGACAAGTTCTACAGTTGTAAGATGGAGGAGAACAGTTCTGTCAGTGAGCACATCCTGAAGATGTCTGGGTTGCACAACCGTATGACCCAGCTGAACATTAACCTCCCAGATGAGGCGGTCATTGACAGAATCCTCCAGTCGCTCCCACCAAGCTACAAGAGCTTTGTGATGAACTACAACATGCAGGGAATGGAAAAGACCATTCCTGAAGTGTTCTCGATGCTGAAGTCAGCAGAGGCTGAAATCAAGAAAGAACATCAAGTGTTGATGGTCAATAAGACCACTAAGTTCAAGAAGGGCAAGGGTAAGAAGAACTTCAAGAAGGACGGCAAAGATGTTGCCGCGCCTGGTAAGCCAGTTACCGGGAAGAAGTCAAAGAATGGACCCAAGCCTGAGACTGAGTGCTTTTATTGCAAGGGGAAGGGTCACTGGAAGCGGAACTGCCCCAAATACTTAGCGGATAAGAAGGCCGGCAACACCAAAGGTATATTTGATATACATGTGATTGATGTGTACCTTACCAGTACTCGTAGTAACTCCTGGGTATTTGATACCGGTGCCGTTGCTCATATTTGTAACTCACAGCAGGAGCTGCGGAATAAACGGAGACAGGCGAAGGACGAGGTGACGATGCGCGTCGGGAATGGTTCCAGAGTCGATGTGATCGCCGTCGGCACGCTGCCTCTACATTTACCTACGGGATTAGTTTTGAACCTTAATAATTGTTATTTAGTGCCAAGTTTGAGCATGAACATTGTATCTGGATCTCGTTTAATACGAGATGGCTACTCATTTAAGTCTGAGAATAATGGTTGTTCGATTTATATGAGAGATATGTTTTATGGTCATGCTCCGATGGTCAATGGTTTATTCTTAATGAATCTCGAGCGTAATATTACACATGTTCATAGTGTAGATGCCAAAAGATTTAAAGTTGATAACGATAGTCCCACATACTTGTGGCACTGCCGCCTTGGTCACATTGGTGTCAAGCGCATGAAGAAGCTCCATGCCGATGGACTTTTAGAGTCTCTTGATTATGAATCGTTTGACACGTGCGAACCATGCCTCTTAGGCAAAATGACCAAGACTCCGTTCTCTGGAACAATGGAGCGAGCAACCAACTTGTTGGAAATCATACATACCGATGTGTGCGGTCCAATGAGCGTTGAGGCTCGCGGAGGATATCGTTATGTTCTTACCCTCACAGATGACTTGAGTAGATATGGGTATGTCTACTTAATGAAACACAAGTCTGAGACCTTTGAAAAGTTCAAGGAATTTCAGAATGAGGTGGAGAATCAACGTGACCGAAAGATAAAATTCTTACGATCAGATCGTGGAGGAGAATACTTAAGTCACGAATTTGGTACACACTTAAAGAAATGTGGAATCGTTTCACAGCTCACGCCGCCTGGAACACCTCAGCGAAACGGTGTGTCCGAACGTCGTAATCGCACTCTATTGGATATGGTGCGGTCTATGATGTCTCTTACCGATTTACCGCTATCATTCTGGGGATACGCTCTAGAGACAGCTACATTCACTTTAAATAGGGCACCGTCTAAATCCGTTGAGACGACACCGTATGAATTATGGTTTGGAAAGAAACCTAAGCTGTCGTTTCTAAAAGTTTGGGGATGCGAAGCTTATGTCAAGAAACTTCAACCTGAAAAGCTCGAACCCAAGTCGGAAAAATGCGTATTCATAGGATACCCTAAGGAAACTATAGGGTATACCTTCTACTTAAGATCCGAAGGCAAGATCTTTGTTGCCAAGAACGGATGCTTTCTGGAAAAAGAGTTTCTCTCGAAAGAAGTAAGTGGGAGGAAAGTAGAACTCGATGAAGTACTACCTCTTGAGCGGGATAGTGACGCAGCACAGGAAACCATTCCTGTGATGCCCACACCAACTGAAGAGGAAAACCATGATAATGATCAAGGTACTTCGGATCAAGTTACTGCTGAAATTCGTAGGTCCACAAGGACACGTTCCGCACCAGAGTGGTACGGCAACCCTGTCCTGGAAATCATGTTGTTGGACAACAATGAACCTTCGAACTATGAAGAAGCAATGACGGGCCCGGATTCCAACAAATGGCTTGAAGCCATGAAATCCGAGATAGAATCCATGTATGAAAACAAAGTATGGACTTTGACAGACTTGCCCGATGATCAGCGAGCGATAGAAAACAAATGGATCTTTAAGAAGAAGACGGACGCGGATGGTAATGTTACCATCTATAAAGCTCGACTTGTCGCTAAGGGTTATCGACAGATTCAAGGGATTGACTACGACGAGACATTCTCTCCCGTAGCGAAGCTAAAGTCCGTCCGAATCATGTTAGCAATTGCCGCATACTATGATTATGAGATATGGCAGATGGACGTCAAAACAGCATTCCTTAACGGGCATCTTAAGGAAGAACTGTATATGATGCAGCCGGAAGGTTTTGTCGATCCTCAGAACGCTAACAAAGTATGCAAGCTCCAGCGATCCATTTATGGACTGGTGCAAGCATCTCGGAGTTGGAACATTCGCTTTGATGAGATGATCAAAGCGTTTGGGTTTATGCAGACTTATGGAGAAGCCTGCATTTACAAGAAAGTGAGTGGGAGCTCTGTAGCATTTCTCATATTATATGTAGATGACATACTCCTGATGGGAAATAATATAGAATTTCTGGACAGCATTAAGGCCTACTTGAATAAGTGTTTTTCAATGAAGGACCTTGGAGAAGCTGCTTATATATTAGGCATCAAGATCTATAGAGATAGATCGAGACGCCTCATAGGTCTTTCACAGAGCACATACCTTGATAAGATTTTGAAGAGATTCAGAATGGATCAGTCCAAGAAGGGGTTCTTGCCTATGTTACAAGGTATGAGACTGAGCTCAGCTCAGTCACCGACCACGGCAAAAGATAAAGAAGAGATGAGTGTCATCCCCTATGCTTCAGCCATAGGATCTATTATGTATGCCATGCTGTGTACCAGACCCGATGTAAACCTTGCCGTAAGTTTGGTAGCAAGATACCAAAGTAATCCCGGCAAGGAACACTGGACAACGGTCAAGAATATCCTGAAGTACCTGAAAAGGACAAAGGACATGTTTCTCGTTTATGGAGGAGACGAAGAGCTCGTCGTAAAGGGTTACGTCGACGCTAGCTTCGACTCAGATCTGGATGACTCTAAGTCACAAACCGGATACGTGTATATGTTGAATGGTGGAGCAGTAAGCTGGTGCAGCTGCAAGCAGAGCGTCGTGGCGGGATCTACGTGTGAAGCGGAGTACATGGCAACCTCGGAGGCAGCACATGAAGCGATTTGGGTGAAGGAGTTCATCACCGACCTAGGAGTCATACCCAATGCGTCGTGGCCGATCAAACTCTTCTGTGACAACACTGGAGCTATTGCCCTCGCAAAGGAGCCCAGGTTTCACAAGAAGACCAGGCACATCAAGCGTCGTTTCAACTCCATCCGTGAAAATGTTCAAGATGGAGACATAGAGATTTGCAAAGTGCACACGGATCTGAATGTCGCAGATCCGCTGACTAAACCTCTCTCGCGTGCAAAACATGATCAACACCAGAACTCTATGGGTGTTCGATTCATCACAATGTAACTAGATTAGTGACTCTAGTGCAAGTGGGAGACTGTTGGAAATATGCCCTAGAGGCAATAATAAAAGTATTATTATATTTCATTGTTCATGATAATTGTCTTTTATTCATGCTATAACTGTATTATCCGGAAATCGTAATACACGTGTGAATACTTAGACCACACTATGTCCCTGGTAAGCCTCTAGTTGACCAGCTCGTTGTGATCAACAGATAGTCATGGTTTCCTGACTATGGACATTGGATGTCGTTGATAACGGGATACATCATTAGGAGAATGATGTGATGGACAAGACCCAATCCTAAGCATAGCATAAAAGATCGTGTAGTTCGTTTTGCTAGAGCTTTGCAAGTGTCAAGTATCTCTTCCTTCGACCATGAGATCGTGTAACTCCCGGATACCGTAAGAGTGCCTTGGGTGTATCAAACGTCACAACGTAACTGGGTGACTATAAAGGTGCATTACAGGTATCTCCGAAAGTAGCTGTTGGGTTGACACGGATCGAGACTGGGATTTGTCACTCCGTATGACGGAGAGGTATCTCTGGGCCCACTCGGTAATGCATCATCATATTGAGCTCAATGTGACCAAGGTGTTGGACACGGGATCATGCATTACGGTACGAGTAAAGTGACTTGCCGGTAACGAGACTGAACAAGGTATTGGGATACCGACGATCGAGTCTCGGGCAAGTAACGTACCGATTGACAAAGGGAATTGCATACAGGGTTTGATCGAATCCTCGACATAGTGGTTCATCCGATGACAACATTGAGGAGCATGTGGGAGCCATCATGGGTATCCAGATCCCGCTGATGGTTATTGACTGAGAGAGTCTCGGTCATGTCTGCATGTCTCCCGAACCCGTAGGGTCTACACACTTAAGGTTCAGTTACGCTAGGGTTATAGGGATATGTATATGCAGTAACCCGAATGTTGTTCGGAGTCCCGGATGAGATCCCGGACGTCACGAGGAGTTCCGGAATGGTCCGGAGGTAAAGATTTATATATGGGAAGTCCTGTTTCGGGCATCGGGACAAGTTTCGGGGTTATCGGTATTGTACCGGGACCACCGGAAGGGTCCCGGGGGTCCACCGGGTGGGTCCACCTGTCCCGGGGGGCCACATGGGCTGTGTGGGGGTGCGCCTTGGCCTAATGGGCCAAGGGCACCAGCCCCACATAGGCCCATGCGCCTAGGGTTCAAGGGGGGGCAAGAGTCCTAGGAGGGTAAGGCACCTCCTAGGTGCCTTGGGGGGAGGGAAAACCCCCCTTGGCCGCCGCACCCCCTAGGAGATTTGATCTCCTAGGGCCGGCCACCCCCCCTTGGCACCCCTATATATAGTGGGGGGAGAGGAGGGACTTGATACCTGAACGCCCTGGCCTTTGGTTGCCTCCTTCTCCCTCCCCAACACCTCCTCCACCTCCATAGTGCTTAGCGAAGCTCTGCCGGAGTACTGCAGCTCCACCAACACCACGCCGTCGTGCTGCTGCTGGTGCCATCTCCCTCAACCTCTCCTCCCTTCCTTGCTGGATCAAGAAGGAGGAGACGTGGCTGTTCCGTACGTGTGTTGAACGCGGAGGTGCCGTCCGTTCGGTGCAGGTCATCGGTGATTTGGATCACGTCGAGTACGACTACATCATCACCTTACAAGCTTCCGCACGTGATCTACAAGTGGTATGTAGATGCAAACTCTCTCCCTAGACTCATTGCTTAGATGAACTCATAGATGGATCTTGGTGAAACCGTAGGAAAAATTTTAATTTTCTGCAACGTTCCCCAACAATTATCGATGTGGATTATGGTGGAGGGGGCACCGCACACGGCTAATAGATCTCAAGGATCAATTGTTGTGTCTAGAGGTGCCCCCCTGCCCCCGTATATAAAGGAGGAAGGGGGGAGGAGGCCGGCCTAGGAGGAGGGCGCGCCAAGGGGGGAGTCCTACTCCCACCGGGAGTAGGACTCCTCCTTTCCTTGTTGGAGTAGGAGAAGGGAAGGGAAAAGGAGAAGGAAGGAAGGGGGCGCCCCTCCCCCTCCCTACTCCAATTCGGATTAGTCCATGGGGAGGGTGCGGCCACCCTTTGGGGCCTTTCTCTCCTTTCCCGTATGGCCCATTAACGCCCAATACGAATTCCCGTAACTCTCCGGTACCTGAAAAATACCCGAATCACTCGGGACCTTTTTGATATTCGAATATAGTCGTCCAATATATATCTTTACGTCTCGACCATTTCGAGACTCCTCGTCATGTCCCTGATCTCATTCGGGACTTCGAACTCCTTCAGTACATCAAAACACATAAACTCATAATATAACCGTCATCTAACTTTAAGCGTGCGGACCCTACGGGTTCGAGAACTATGTAGACATGACCGAGACACGTATCCGATCAATAACCAATAGCGGAACCTGGATGCTCATATTGGCTCCCACATAATCTACGAAGATCTTTATCGGTTAAACCGCATAACAACATACGTTGTTCCCTTTGTCATCGGTATGTTACTTGCCCGAGGTTCGATCATCGGTATCTCAATACCTAGTTCAAACTTGTTACTGGCAAGTCTCTTTACTCGTTACGTAATGCATCATCCCGTAACTAACTCATTGGCTACATTGCTTGCAAGGCTTATAGTGATGTGCATTACCGAGAGGGCCCAGAGATACCTCTCCGACAATCGAAGTGACAAATCCTAATCTCGAAATACGCCAACCCAACAAGTACCTTTGGTGACACCTGTAGAGCACCTTTATAATCACCCAGTTACATTGTGACGTTTGGTAGCACACAAAGTGTTCCTCCGGTAAATGGGAGTTGCATAATCTCATAGTCATAGGAACATGTATAAGTCATGAAGAAAGCAATAGCAGAATACTAAACGATCAAGTGCTAAGCTAACGGAATGGGTCAAGTCAATCACATCATTCTCTAACGATGTGATCCCGTTAATCAAATGACAACTCATGTATATGGCTAGGAAACTTAACCATCTTTGATTCAACGAGCTAGTCAAGTAGAGGCATACTAGTGACACTATGTTTGTCTATGTATTCACACATGTATTATGTTTCTGGTTAATACAATAGCATGAATAATAAACATTTATCATGAAATAAGGAAATAAATAATAATTTTATTATTGCCTCTAGGGCATATTTGCTTCAGTCTCCCACGTGCACTAGAGTCAATAATCTAGCTCACATCGCCATATGATTTAACAACAATAGTTCACATCACCATGTGATTAACACCCATAGTTCACATCACTATGTGACCAACACTCAAAGGGTTTACTAGAGTCAGTAATCTAGTTCACATCGTTTATGTGATTTAACACCCAAAGAGTACTTAGGTGTGATCATGTTTTGCTCGTGAGAGAAGTTTAGTCAACGGGTCTGTCCCATTCAGAGCCGTATGTATTTTTGCAAAATATTCTATGTCTACAATGCTCTGCATGGAGCTACTCTAGCTAATTTCTCCCACTTCCAATATGCATCCAGATTGAGACTTAGAGTCATCTGGATCAGTGTCAAAACTTGCATCGACGTAACCCTTTACGACGAACCTCCATAATCGAGAAACATATCCTTATTCCACTAAGGATAATTTTGACCAATGTCCAGTGATCTACTCCTAGATCACTATTGTACTCCCTTGCCAAACTCAGGGCAGGGTATACAATAGGTCTGGTCCATAGCATGGCATACTTTATAGAACCTATGACTGAGGCATAAGGAATGACTTTCATTCTCTTTCTATTTTCTCCCTTGGTCGGGATTTGAGTCTTACTCAATTTCACACCTTTGCAACACAGGCAAGAACTCTTTCTTTGGCTGTTCCATTTTGAACTACTTCAAAAACTTGTCAAGGTATGTACTCATTGAAAAAACTTATTAAGCGTTTTGATCTATCTCAATAGATCTTGATGCTCAATATGTAAGTAGCTTTACTGAGATCTTTCTTTGAAAAACTCTTATTCAAGTATCCTTTTATGTTATCCAGAATTTATATGTCATTTCCAATCAACAATATGTCATCTACATATAGTTTTATAAAATGCTACAGAGGTCCCACTCACTTTCTTGTAAATACATGCTTCTCCAAAAGTCTGTATGAAACCATATGCTTTGATCAACTCATCAAAGCGTATATTCCAACTCCGAGATGCTTGCACCAGTCCATAGATGTATCGCTGGAGCTTGCACATTTTGTTAGCACCTTTAGGATTGACAAAACCTTCTGGTTGCATCATATACAACTCTTCTTTTAATAAATCTATTAAGGAATGCAGTTTTGACATCCATTTGCTAGATTTCATAAAATGTGGCAATTGCTAACATGATTTGGACAGACTTAAGCATCGATACGAGTGAGAAAATCTCATCGTGTTCAACACCTTGAACTTGTCGAAAACTTTTTGTGACAATTCGAGCTTTGTAGATAGTAACACTACTATCAGCGTCCGTCTTCCTCTTGAAGATCCATTTATTCTCAATGGCTTGCCGATCATCGGGCAAGTCCACCAATGTCCACACTTTGTTCTCATACATGGATCCCATCTCAGATTTTATGGTCTTAAGCAATTTTGCGGAATCTGGGCTCATCATCGCTTCCTCATAGTTCGTAGGTTCACCATGGTCTAGTAACATGACTTCCAGAACAGGATTACCATACCACTCTGGTGCGGACTGTACTTTGGAAGACCTACGAGGTTCTGTAGTAACTTAATTTGAAGTTTCATGATCATCATCATTAGCTTCCTCGCCAATTGGTGTAGGTGTCACAGGAACCGGTTTCTATGATGAACTACTTTCCAATAAGGGAGAAGGTACAATTACCTTATCAAGCTCTAGTTTCCTCCCACTCACTTCTTTCGAGAGAAACTCCTTCTCTAGAAAGGATCCATCTTAGCAACGAATACCTTGCCTTCGGATCTGTGATAGAAGGTGTACCCAACAGTTTCCTTTGGGTATTCTATGAAGACGCACTTCTCCGATTTGGGTTCGAGCTTATCAGGTTGAAACTTTTTCACATAAGCATCGCAGCCCCAAACTTTAAGAAATGACAACTTTGGTTTCTTGCCAAACCATAGTTCATAAGGCGTCGTCTCAATGGATTTTGATGGTGCCCTATTTAAAGTGAATGCAGTTGTCTCTAATGCATAACCCCAAAACGATAGTGGTAAATTGGTAAGATACATCATAGATCGCACCATATCCAATAAAGTGTGGTTATGACGTTCGGACACACCATTACGCTATGGTGTTCCATGTGGCGTGAGCTTGTGAAACTATTCCACATTGTTTTATATGAAGGCCAAACTCGTAACTCAAATACTCTCCTCCACGATTAGATCGTAGAAACTTTATTTTCTTGTTACGATGATTCTCCACTTCACTCTGAAATTCTTTGAACTCTTCAATTGTTTCAGACTTGTGTTTCATTAAGTAGATATACCCATATCTGCTCAAAACATCTGTGAAGGTCAGAAAATAAAGATACTCGACACGAGCATCAACACTTATTAGATCGCATACATTGGTATGTATTATTTCCAATAAGTCACTAGCTCGTTCCATTGTTCCGGAGAACGGAGTTTTAGTCATCTTGCCCATAAGGCACGGTTCGCAAGCATCAAATGATTCATAATCAAGTGATTCCAAAATTCCATCCTTATGGAGTTTCTTCATGCGCTTTACACCGATATGACCCAAACGGCAGTGCCACAAATATGTTGCACTATCATTATCAACTTTGCATCTTTTGGCATCAATATTATGAATATGTGTATCACCATGATCAAGATTCAATAAACCATCAACATTGGGTGTATGACCATAGAAGGTTTTATTCATGTAAATAGAATAACAATTTATTCTCTGTCTTAGATGAATAATCATATCACAATAAACATCATCTAATCATATTTCTGCTCAACGCAAACACCAAATAACATTTATTTAGGTTTAACACTAATCTCTAAAATATAGGGAGTGTGCGATGATGATCATATCAATCTTGGATCCACTTCCAACACACATCGTCACTTCACCCTCAACTAGTCTCTGTTTATTCTGTAACTACTGTTTCGAGTTACTAATCTTAGCAACCGAACAAGTATGAAATACCCAGGGGTTACTATAAACACTAGTAAGGTACACATCAATAACATGTATATCAAATATACCCTTGTTCACTTTGCCATCCTTCTTATCTACCAAATATTCAGGGCATTTCCACTTCCAGTGACCATTTCCTTTGCAGTAGAAGCACTCAGTTTCAGGCTTTGTTCTAGCTTTGGGCTTCTTCGCGGGAGTGACAACTTGCTTGCCATTCTACTTGACGTTCCCTTTCTTTCCCTTTGCCCTTTTCTTGAAACTAGTGGTCTTGTCAATCATCAACACTTGATGCTCTTTCTTGATTTCTACCTTCGTTGATTTCAGCATCGCGAAGAGCTCGGGAATCGTTTTCGTCATCCCTTGCATACTATAGTTCATCACGAAGTTCTAGCAACTTGGTGATGGTGACTTGAGAACTCTGCCAATCACTATCTTATCTGGAAGATTAACTCCCACTTGATTCAAGCGATTGTAGTACCCAGACAATCTGAGCACATGCTCACTAGTTGAGCAATTCTCCTCCATCTTTTAGCTATAAAACTTGTTAGAGACTTTATATCTCTCAACTCGGGTGTTTGCTTGAAATATTAACTTTAACTCCTGGAACATCTCATATGGTCCATGACGTTCAAAACGTCTTTGAAGTCCCGATTCTAAGCCATAAAGTGTGGTGCACAAAACTATCAAGTAGTCATCATATTGAGCTAGCCAAACATTCATAACGTATGTATTTGCTCCTGCAATAGGTCTGTCACCTAGCGGTGCATCAAGGACATAATTCTTCTATGCAGCAATGAGGATAAACCTCAGATCACGGATCCAATCCGCATCATTGCTACTAACATCTTTCAACATAATTTTTCTCTAGGAACACATATAAAACATAGGGAAGCAACAACGCGAGCTATTGATCTACAACATTATTTGCAAAATACCAGGACTAAATTCATGATAAATTAAAGCTCAATTAATCATATTACTTAAGAACTCACACTTAGATAGACATCCCTCTAATCCTCTAAGTGATCACGTGATCCGTATCAACTAAACCATGTCCGATCATCACGTGAGATGGAGTAGTTCCAATGGCGAACATCACTATGTTGATCATATCTACTATATGATTCACGCTCGACCTTTCGGTCTCAGTGTTCCGAGGCCATATCTGTTATATGCTAGGCTTGTCAAGTTTAACCTGAGTATTCTGCGTGTGCAACTGTTTTGCACCCGTTGTATTTGAACGTAGAGCCTATCACACCCGATCATCACGTGGTGTCTCAGCACGAAGAACTTTCACAACGGTGCATACTCAGGGAGAACACTTATACCTTGATAATTTAGTGAGAGATCGTCTTACAATGCAACTGTCAATCAAAGCAAGATAAGATGCATAAAAGATAAGCATCACATGCAATGAATATAAGTGATATGATATGGCCATCATCATCTTGTGCTTGTGATCTCCATCTCCGAAGCACCGTCATGATCACCATCGTCACCGGCGCGACACCTTGATCTCCATCATAGCATCGTTGTCGTCTCGCCAACTTATGCTTCTACGACTATCGCTACCGCTTAGTGATAAAGTAAAGCTTTACAGGGCGATTGCATTGCATACAATAAAGCGACAACCATATGGCTCCTGCCAGTTGCCGATAACTCGGTTACAAAACATGATCATCTCATACAATAAAATTTAGCATCATGCCTTAACCATATCACATCACAACATGCCCTGCAAAAACAAGTTAGACGTCCTCTACTTTGTTGTTACAAGTTTTACGTGGCTGCTACGGGCTGAGCAAGAACCGCTCTTACCTACGCATCAAAACCACAATGATAGTTCGTCAAGTTACTGTTGTTTTAACCTTCTCAAGGACCGGGCGTAGCCACACTTGGTTCAACTAAAGTTGGACAAACTGACACCCGCCAGCCACCTGTGTGCAAAGCACGTCGGTAGAACTAGTCTCGCATAAGCGTACGTGTAAAGTCGGTCCGGGACGCTTCATCCAACAATACCGCCGAACCAAATTATGACATGCTGGTAAGTAGTATGACTTGTATCGCCCACAACTCACTTGTGTTCTACTCGTGCATATAACATCTACGCATAAAACCAGGCTCGGATGCCACTGTTGGGGAACGTAGTAATTTCGAAAAAAATCCTACGCACACGCAAGATCATGGTGATGCATAGCAACGAGAGGGAGAGTCTGTCCACGTACCCTCGTAGACCGAAAGCGGAAGCGTTAGCACTACACGGTTGATGTAGTCATACATCTTCACGATCCGACCGATCAAGTACCGAACACACGGCACCTCCAAGTTCAGCACACGTTCAGCTCAATGACGTCCCTCGAACTCCGATCTAGCCGACCTTTGAGGGAGAGTTCCGTCAGCACGACGGCGTGGTGACGATGATGATGTTCTATCGACGCAGGGCTTCGCCTAAGCACCACTACAATATTACCGAGGTGGATTATGGTGGAGGGGGCACCGCACACGGCTAATAGATCTCAAGGATCAATTGTTGTGTCTAGAGGTGCCCCTGCCCCCGTATATAAAGGAGCAAGGGGGAGGCGGCCGACCAAGCAGGACGGCGCGCCAAGGGGGGAGTCCTACTCCCACCGGGAGTAGGACTCCTCCTTTCCTTGTTGGAGTAGGAGAAGGGAAGGGAGAAGGAGAAGGAATGATGGGGGTGCCCCCCTCCCTAGTCCAATTCGGGCTAGTCCATGGGGAGGGGTGCGGCCACCCTTTGGGGCCTTTCTCTCCTTTCCCGTATGGCCCATTAAGGCCCAATACGAATTCCCGTAACTCTCCGGTACTCTGAAAAATACCTGAATTACTCGGAACCTTTCCGATGTCCGAATATAGTCGTCCAATATATCGATCTTTATGTATCGACCATTGCGAGACTCTTCGTCATGTCCCTGATCTCATCCGGGACTCCGAACTCCTTCGGTACATCAAAACACATAAACTCATAATATAACCGTCATCTAACTTTAAGCGTGCGGACCCTACGGGTTCGAGAACTATGTAGACATGACCGAGACACGTCTCCGGACAATAACCAATAGCAGAACCTAGATGCTCATATTGGCTCCCACATATTCTACGAAGATCTTTATCGGTCAAACCACATAACAATATACATTGTTCCCTTTGTCATCGGTATGTTACTTGCCCGAGATTCAATCGTCGGTATCTCAATACCTAGTTCAATCTCGTTACTGGCAAGTCTCTTTACTCGTTACGTAATGCATGATCCCGTAACTAACTCATTAGCTACATTTCTTGCAAGGATTATAGTGATGTGCATTACCGAGAGGGCCCAGAGATACCTCTCCGACAATCGGAGTGTGATACGTCTCCAACGTATCTATAATTTTTTATTGTTCCATGCTATTATATTACCTGTTTTGAATGATTATGGGCTTTATTATACACTTTTATATTACTTTTGGGACTAACATATTAACCAGAGGCCCAGCCCATATTGCTATTTTATTGCCTGTTTCAGTATTTCGAAGAAAAGGAATATCAAATGGAGTCCAAACGGAACGAAACCTTCGGCAACGTGATTTTTTGGAAGAATATCATCCTGGAGACGTGGAGTTCAAGTCAGAAGATACCCGAGGACTCCACGAGATAGGAGGGTGCGCCCCCCCCCCCCTACAGGGCGTGCCCCCTGTCTCGTGGACCCCTCGAGCACCTCCCGACCGACTTCTTTCGCCTATATATTCCCTCGTACCCTAAAAACATCGAATACGAAGATAGATCGGGAGTTCTGCCGCCGCAAGCCTCTGTAGCCATCAAAAACCTCTTGGGAGTCCGTTCCGGCACCCTGCCGGAGGGGGATCCCATCACCGGTGGCCATCTTCATCATCCCGGCGCTCTCCATGACGAGGAGGGAGTAGTTCACCCTCGGGGCTGAGGGTATGTACCGGTAGCTATGTGTTTGATCTCTCTCTCTCGTGTTCTCTCTCGTGTTCCCTCTATGGCACGATCTTGATGTATCGCAAGCTTTGCTATTATAATTGGATCTTATGATGTTTCTCCCCCTCTACTCTCTTGTGATGAATTGAGTTTCCCTCTTGAAGTTATCTTATCGGATTGAGTCTTTTATGAGAACACTTGATGTATGTCTTGCCGTGCTTATCTGTGGTGACAATGGGATATCATGTGCCTCTTGATGTATGTTTTGGTGACCAACTTGCGGGTTCCGCCCATGAACCTATGCATAGGGGTTGGCACACGTTCTTGACTCTCCGGTAGAAACTTTGGGGCACTCTTTGAAGTACTTTGTGTTGGTTGGATGAATCTGAGATTGTGTGATGCATATCGTATAATCATGCCCACGGATACTTGAGGTGACAATGGAGTATCTAGGTGACATTAGGATTTTGGTTGATTTGTGTCTGAAGGTGTTATTCTAGTGTGAACTCTTTAATAGATCGATCCGAAAGAATAACTTTGAGGTGGTTTCGTACCCTACCATAATCTCTATGTTTGTTCTCCGCTATTAGTGGCTTTGGAGTGACTCTTTGTTGCATGTTGAGGGATTGTTATATGATCTTATCTATGTTATTATTGTTGAGAGAACTTGCACTAGTGAAAGTATGAACCCTAGGCCTTGTTTCCTATCATTGCAATACCGTTTACTCTCACTTTTATCATTAGTTACCTTGCTGTTTTTATATTTTCAGATTACAAAAACCTATATCTACTATCCATATTGCACTTGTATCACCATCTCTTCGCCAAACTAGTGCACCTATACAATTTACCATTGTATTGGGTGTGTTGGGGACACAAGAGACTCTTTGTTATTTGGTTGCAGGGTTGCTTGAGAGAGACCATCTTCATCCTACGCCTCCCACGGATTGACAAACCTTAGGTCATCCACTTGAGGGAAATTTGCTACTATCCTACAAACCTGTGCACTTGCAGGCCCAACAACGTCTACAAGAAGAAGGTTGTGTAGTAGACATCAGAGTGACTAATTCTAATCTCAAAATACGCCAACCCAACAAGTACCTTGAGAGACACCTGTAAAGCACCTTTATAATCACCCAGTTACATTGTGACGTTTGGTAGCACACAAAGTGTTCCTCCGGTAAACGGGAGTTGCATAATCTCATAGTCATAGGAACATGTATAAGTCATGAATAAAGCAATAGCAGAATACTAAAAGATCAACTGCTAAGCTAACAGAATGGGTCAAATCAATCACATTATTCTCTAATGATGCGATCCCGTAAATCAAATGACAACTCATGTCTATGGCTAGGAAACTTAACCATCTTTGATTCAACGAGCTAGTCAAGTAGAGGCATACTAGTGACACTATGTTTGTCTATGTATTCACACATGTATTATGTTTCCGGTTAATACAATTCTAGCATGAATAATAAACATTTATCATGAAATAAGGAAATAAATAATAACTTTATTATTGCCTCTAGGGCATATTTCCTCCAAGCACCGCGCGGGGGGAGGGGGGTGCGCCCGTTTGTGAGAAGTAAAGAAATGGGCGCAACGGGCGCCATTTAGGATTTTCCCGATAAAACACACAAAAAATAATAGGGCTACTTTTTCCATGTTACATATGTGGAGCCCATAGAATAGGGTTTGGGCCAAAACTGCGTGACAAAGGGATAGAAACCCTAGACTGGTGTACTTGATCAAGAGACTATACCCAGCTTTTGAAGGAAATATGCCCTAGAGGCAATAATAAAGTTGTTATTTTATATTTCCTTATTAATGATAAATGTTTATTATTTAAGCTAGAATTGTATTAACCGGAAACTTGATACATTTGTGAATACATAGACAAAATACCGTGTCCCTAGTATGCCTCTACTTGACTAGCTCGTTGATCAAAGATGCTTAAGTTTCCTAGCCATGGACATGTGTTTTCATTTGATGAACGGGATCACATCATTAGGAGAATGATGTGATGGACAAGACCCATCTGTTAGCATAGCATAATGACCATTCAGTTTTGTTGCTACTGCTTTCTTCATGTCATATATATATATTTCTCCGACTATGAGATTATGCAACTCTCGGACACCGGAGGAATGTCTTGTGTGCTATCAAACATCACAACGTAATTGGGTGATTATAAAGATGCTCTACAGGTATCTCCGAAGGTTTTTGTTGGATTGGCATATATCGAGATTAGGATTTGTCACTCCAAGTATCGGAGAGGTGTCTCTGGTCCCTCTCGGTAATGCACATCATATGAAACCTTGCAAGCAATGTGACTAATGAGTTAGTTATGGGATGATGCATTACGGGACGAGTAAAGAGACTTGCAGTACCATGATTTAACTAGGTATGAAGATACCAACGATCAAATCTCGGGCAAGTAACATACTGATGACAAAGGGAATAACATGTTGACATTGCGATTCAACCGATAAAGATCTTCGTAGAATATGTGGGAACCAATATGAGCATCTAGGTTCCGCTATTGGTTATTGATCGGAGAGGTGTCTCGATCATGTATACATAGTCTCGAACCCGTAGGGTCCGCAGCTTAATGTTCGATGATGATATGTATTATATGAGTTAAGTGTTTTGTTGAACGAAGGTTGTTCAGCGTCCCGGATGAGATCACGGACATGACGAGGAGTCTCTAAATGGTCTAGAGGTAAAGATTGATATAATGGAAGGTAGTATTCAGACATCGAAAAGGTTCCGGAGTGTATCAGGTACATACCGGAGTACCAGAGAGGTTACGGGAACCCCCGGGGGAAAGATATGGGCCATATGGGCCATAGGAGGGAGGCAAGCCAGCCGACAAGGGGTGGTACGCCCCCCATCCCCCAAGGGAAGGAGCCGAATTGGACAGGGGAAGGGGGCGGAGCCTCCCTTTCCTTCTCCTCCTCCCTCTCCTTCCCCCTTTCCCCCCGGTAAAAGGAAAAAGGGGCTGAATCCAACTAGGAGTCCAAGTGGGACTCCTTCCCACTTGGGGCGCGCCTAGGACGGTCTCCTCTCCCTCCCTCCTTTATATACGGGGGGCGCCCCTAGAAGACACACCAATTGCTCCAAGTCGTGTGCGGCGCGCCCTCCATAGTTTACGCCTCTGGTCATATTCTCGCGGTGCTTAGGCGAAGCCCTGCGCGGATAACATCACTATCACTGTCACCACGATGTCGTGCTGATGGAACTCATCTACTCCTTCAACTCTCTGCTGGATCAAGAGCTCGAGGGACGTCTCGCGCTGAACCTGTGCAGAACACAGAGTGTTGTACGTTCGGTACTCGATCAGTCGGAACGAGAAGACGTTCGACTACATCAACCGCGTTAAACAAACGCTTCCGCTTTCGGTCTACGAGGTTACGTGGACACACTCTTCCCCTCTCGTTGATATGCATCTCCTAGATAGATTTTGCCTGAGCGTAGGAAATTTTTTGAAATTGCATGCTACATTTCCCAACAGTGGCATCAGAGCCAGGTCTATGCATAGATGATATGCACGAGTAGAACACAAAGAGTTGTGGGCAGTGATCGTCATACTGCTTACCACCAATGTCTTATTTTGATTCAGTGGTATTGTTGGATGAAGCGGCCCGGACCAACCTTACATGACCACGTTCATGAGACCGGTTCCACCGATAGACATGCAACTAGTTTTGCATAAAGGTGGCGGGCGGGTGTTTGTTTCTCCAACTTTAGTTCAATCGAATTTGACTGCGGCCGGTCCTTGTGAAGGTTAAAACAGCAAACTTGATAAATCAACATTGTGGTTTTTGTGCCGTAGGTAAGAACGGTTCTTGCTAGAAGCCCGTATCATCCACGTAAAACTTGCAACAACAAAGTAGAAGACATCTAACTTGTTTTTGCAGGGCATGTTGTGATCTGATATGGTCAAGACATGATGTGATATACGTTGTTGTATGAGATGATCATGTTTTGTAAAAGTTATCGGCAACTGGCAGGAGCCCTATGGTTGTCGCTTTTTTGTATGAAATACAAACGCCATGTAATTGATTTACTTTATCATTAAGCCATAGTGATAGTCGTAGAAGCAATAGTTGGCGAGACGACCACGACGCTACGATGGAGATCAAGGTGTCAAGCCGATGACGATGGAGATCATGACGTTGTTTTGGTGATGGAGATCAAAAGCACAAGATGATGATGGCCATATCATGTCACATATTTTGATTGCATGTGATGTTTATATTTTATGCATCTTATTTTGCGTAGTACGGTGGTAGCATTATAAGATGATCCCTTAACTAAATTTCAAGGTATAAGTGTTCTCCCCGAGTATGCACCGTTGTGAAAGTTCTTTGTGCTGAGACACCACGTGACGATCGGGTGTGATAAGCTCTATGATACGTCTCCAACGTATCTATTATTTTTGATTGCTCCATGCTACTTTATCTACTGTTTTGGACTATATTGGGCTTTATTTTCCACTTTTATATTATTTTTGGGACTAACCTATTAACCGGAGGCCCAGCCCAGAATTGCTGTTTTTTTTCTATTTCAGTGTTTCGAAGAAACAAAATATCAAACGGAGTCCAAACGGAATGAAACCTTCGGGAACGTGATTTTCTCATCGAACGTGATCCAGGAGACTTGGACCCTGCTCCAAGGAACAATCAAGGCAGTCACGAGGGTGGGGGGCGCGCCCTCCCACCTGGGCGCGCCCCCCTACCTCGTGGGCCCCCTGTTGCTCCACCGACGTACTCCTTCCTCCTATTTATACCTACTTACCCCCGACAGATCAAATACGGAGCCAAAAACCTAATTCCACCGCCGCAAGTTTCTATATCCACGAGATCCCATCTTGGGGCCTGTTCCGGAGCTCCGTCGGAGAGGGCATCCACCATGGAGGGCTTCTACATCAACACCATAGCCTCTCCGATGAAGTGTGAGTAGTTTACCACAGACCTACGGGTCCATAGTTAGTAGGTAGATGGCTTCTTCTCTCTTTTTGGATCTCAATACAATGTTCTCCCCCTCTCTTGTGGAGATCTATTCGATGTAATCTTCTTTTTGCGGTGTGTTTGTTGAGACCGATGAATTGTGGGTTTATGATCCAGCTTATCCATGAATAATATTTGAATCTTCTCTGAATTCTTTTATGTATGATTGAGTTATCTTTGCAAGTCTCTTCGAATTATCCATTTGGTTTGGCCAACTAGATTGGTAGTTCTTGCAATGGGAGAAGTGCTTAGCTTTGGGTTCAATCTTGCGGTGTCCTTTCCCAGTGACAGAAGGGGCAGCAAGGCACGTATTGTATTGTTGCCATCGAGGATAACAAGATGGAGTTTTTATCATATTGCATGAAGTTATCCCTCTACATCATGTCATCTTGCTTAAGGTGTTACTCTGTTTTTAACTTAATACTCTAGATGCATGCTGGATCGCGGTCGATGAGTGGAGTAATAGTAGTAGATGCAGAATCATTTCGGTTTACTTGTCTCAGACGTGATGCCTATATACATGATCATACCTAACTATGCTCGATTCTATCAATTGCTCTACAGTAATTTGTTCACCCACCGTAGAATACTTATGCTCTTGAGAGAAGCCACTAGTGAAACCTATGGCCCCCGGGTCTATTCTCATCATATCAATCTCCATTACTTTAATACTTGCTTTGTTTTTACTTTGCCTTTTACTTTTCACTTTGCATCTCTATATCAAAAATACCAAAAATATTATTTATCATCTCTATCAGATCTCACCCTCGTAAGTGACCGTGAAGGGATTGACAACCCTAATCGCGTTGGTTGCGAGTAGCTATCGTTTTGTGCAGGTACGAGGGACTTGTGCATGATCTCCTACTGGATTGATACCTTGGTTCTCAAGAACTGAGGGAAATACTTACGCTACTTTGTTGCATCATCCTCTCCTCTTCGGGGAAATCCAATGCAGTGCTCAAGAGGTAGCAAGAAGAATTTCTAGCGCCGTTGCCGGGGAGTTTGCGCAAAAGTCAACCATACCAAGTACCCATCACAATCCCTATCTCTCGCATTACATTATTTGCCTCTCGTTTTCCTCTCCCCCACTTCACCCTTGCCGTTTTTTTCGCCCTCTCTTTCCCTTTTGCCTTTTTTCTCGTTTGCTCGTGTGTTGGATTGCTTGTTTGTCGTGATGGCTCAAGATGCTACCAAATTGTGTGACTTCACCAATACCAATAATAATGAATTCCTTAGCACTCCGATTGCTCCTCTTGCCAAAACTAAATCTTCTGAAATCAATACTGCTTTGTTGAATCTTGTTAGGAAAGATCAATTCACCGGCCTTCCTAGTGAAGATGCCGCTACTCATCTGAATAGCTTCGTTGATTTATGTGATATGCAAAAGAAAAAAGATGTCGGTAATGATGTCGTTAAATTGAAGCTATTTCCTTTTTCGCTTAGAGATCGTGCTAAAGCGTGGCTTTCATCTTTGCCTAAAAATAGTATTGATTCTTGGAACAAATGCAAAGATGCTTTTATCTCTAAGTATTTTCCTCCCGCTAAGATTATCTCTCTTAGGAACGATATTATGAATTTTAAGTAACTTGATCATGAACATGTTGCACAAGCTTGGGAGAGAATGAAATTAATGATACGTAATTGTCCTACTCATGGTTTGAACTTGTGGATGATTATACAAAAAAATTATGCCGGGTTGAATTTTGCTTCTAGAAATCTTTTAGACTCGGACGCGGGAGGCACTTTTATGGAAATCACTCTAGGAGATGCTACTAAACTTATAGATAACATTATGGTAAATTATTCTCAATGGCATACTGAAAGATCTACTAATAAAAAAGTGCATGCAATAGAAGAAATTAATGTGGAAAGATGGATGAACTTATGAAATTATTTGCTAATAAGAGTGTTTCTTCTGATCCTAATGATATGCCCTTGTCTACTTTAATTGAGAATAATAATGAATCTATGGATGTGAATTTTGTTGGTAGGAATAATTTTGGTAACAACGCGTATAGAGGGAATTTTAATCCTAGGCCTTTTCCTAGTAATCCTTCTAATAATTATGGAAATTCTTGAAACAACTCTTATGGAAATTTTAATAAGACGCCCTCTGAATTTGAGAGTAGTGTTAAAGAGTTTATGAATTCACAAAAGAATTTTAATGCTTTGCTGGAAGAGAAATTGCTTAAAGTTGATGATTTGGCTAGGAACGTTGATAGAATTTCTCTTGAAATTGATTCCTTAAAGCTTAAATCTATTCCTCATAAACATGATATCAATGAGTCTCTCAAAGCTATGAGAATTTCCATTGATGAGTGCAAGGAAAGAACCGCTAGGATGCGTGCTTCCAAAGATGCCTTTATTAAAGCATGTTCTTCCAATTCCTATGAGAATCAAGATGAAGATCTAAAAGTTATTGATGTGTCCCCTATTAAATCTTTGTTTTGCAATATGAATCTTGATGAAACTGAATATGACCTTCCTTTACCTAGAAGGAGAATTCAGAGTTTTTAGACCTTGATAATGAAATTGATGAAAGTGGGATTGAAAGAAATAAAAACTTAGATGTTGCTAAACCTACTATTTTGGATCTCAAGGAATTTAATTATGAAAATTGCTCTCTAGTTGATTGTATTTCCTTGTTGCAATCCGTGCTAAATTCTCCTCATGCTTATAGTCAAAATAAGGCCAACACATTGTTGATGCCTTGATGCAATCTTACGAAGAAAA
Source organism: Triticum dicoccoides (assembly GCF_002162155.2). Lineage (NCBI taxonomy): Eukaryota > Viridiplantae > Streptophyta > Magnoliopsida > Poales > Poaceae > Triticum > Triticum dicoccoides. The sequence continues at coordinate 5,101,637 of NC_041389.1, forward strand.
ACTTGACTTGAAAGTTTCTATCCCTAGAAAACTCTATGATGAGTGGGAACCTACTATCAAAATAAAAATTAAAAATTATGAGTTTCATGCCTTGTGTGATTTGGGTGCTAGTGTCTCCCCACTATTCCCAAAACTTTATGTGATTTGCTAGATTTCCGTGACTTTGAAGATTGCTCTTTAAACTTGCATCTTACGGATTCCACTATTAAAAAGCCTAAGGGAAGAATTAATGATGTTCTTATTGTTGCAAATAAGAATTATGTGCCCGTAGATTTTATCGTTCTTGATATAGATTGCAATCCTTCATGTCCTATTATTCTTGGTAGACCTTTCCTTAGAACGATTGGTGCGATTATTGATATGAAGGAAGGGAATATTAGATTCCAATTTCCCTTAAAGAAGGGCATGGAACACTTCCCTAGAAAGAAAATAAAATTACCTTATGAATCTATCATGAGAGCCACTTATGGACTGCCTACCAAAGATGGCAAAACCTAAATCTATCCTTGCTTTTATGCCTAGCTAGGGGCGTTAAACGATAGCGCTTGTTGGGAGGCAACCCAATTTTATATTTTGTTTTTTTGTTTTTGCTTCTGTTTAGGAATAAATAATCCATCTAGCCTCTGGTTAGGTGTGGTTTTATGTTTTAATTAGTGTTTGTGCCAAGTAGAACCTATAGGATAACCTACGATGATAGTTGATTTGATTCTGCTGAAAAACAGAAACTTTGCACGCACGAATATAATTTTGTTAAATCACAGGAACGTGATTTTGCATTGATTCTTTTTGCTTCTGTTCAATAGATAAATTTTCCAGGACTTCCTGTTTTGGTAGAATTTTTAGTGTTCCAGAAGTTTGCGTTAGTTACAGATTACTACAGACTATTCTGTTTTTGACAGATTCTGTTTTGCGTGTGTTGTTTGCTTATTTTGATGAATCTATGGCTAGTAAAATAGTTTATATTCCATGGAGAAGTTGTAATAAAGTAGGTTTAACACCAATATAAATAAAGAATGATTTCATTACAGTACCTTAAAGTAGTCTTTTGTTTTCTTTCACTAACGGAGCTCACGAGATTTCTATTGAGTTTTGTGTTGTGAAGTTTTCAAGTTTTGGGCTAATTCTTTTGATGGATTATGGAACAAGGACTGGCAAGAGCCTAAGCTTGGGGATTCCCATGGCACCCCCAAGATAATCCAAGGACACAAAAAAGTCAAAGCTTGGGGATGCCCCGGAAGGCATCCCCTCTTTCGTCTACTTCCATCGGTAATTTACTTGGAGCTATATTTTTGTTCACCACATGTTATGTGTTTTGCTTGGAGCGTCTTGTATTATTTGAGTCTTTGCTTGTTAGTTTACCACAATAATCCTTACTATACACACCTTTTGAGAGAGCCATACACAAATTGGAATTTGCTAGAATACTCTATATGCTTCGCTTATATCTTTTGAGTTTGATAGTTTTGCTCATAGTGCTTCACTTATATCTTTTGAGCGTGATAATTTTTACTCTAGTACTTCACTTAGATCTTTTAGAGCACGGTGGTGGATTTGTTTTAAAGAAACTATTGATCTCTCATGCTTCACTTAGATTATTTTGAGAGTCGTTAATAGCATGGTAATTTGCTTAATATTAATATACTTGGTATTCAGGATATGTGAAACTTTCTTTTGAGTATGTTGAATACTAAGATAAGTTTGATGCTTGATAATTGTTTTGAGATATGGAGGTGATAATATGAAAGTAATGCTAGTTGGGTGATTATGAATTTAAAGAATGCTTGTGTTTAAGTTTGTGATTCCCGTGGCATGCACGTATGGTGAACCACTTTGTGATGAAGTTGGAGCACAATTTTATTTATTGACTGTCTTCCTTATGAGTGGCGGTCGGGGACAAGCGATGGTCTTTTCCTACCAATCTATCCCCCTAGGAGCATGCGCGTAGTGCTTTTGTTTTTGATGACTTCTAAATTTTTGCAACAAGTGCATGAGTTCTATTGATTAATGTTGAGTCCATGGATTATACGCACCTTTTCATCCTTCCACCATTGTAGCCTCTCTAATACCACGCACTTTTCTCCGGTATCATACACCCACCATATGCCTTCCTCAAAACAGCCACCATACCTACCTATCATGGCATTTCCAAAGCCATTCCGAGATATATTGCCATGCAACTTTCCACCGTTCCGTTCATATGACACACATTACTTTTGCCATATTGCTTTTTGCATGAACATGTAGTTGACATTGTATTTTTGGCAAGTCCACCTTCATAATTCTTTCATACATGTCGCTCTTGATTTATTGCATATCCCGGTACACCGCCGGAGGCATTCATATAGAGTCATATTTTGTTCTAAGTATCGAGTTGTAATTGTTGAGTTGTAAGAAAAATAAAAGTGTGATGATCATTATTACTAGAGCATTGTCCCAGTGAGGAAAGGGTGATCGACACTATGATTCCCCCATAAGTCGGGATGAGACTCCGGATGGAAAAAAAATGAGAAAAAAAAGAGGCCATAAAAAAGGCCCAAATAAAAAAATGAGAGAAAAAGAGAGAAGGGACAATGCTACTATCCTTTTACCACACTTGTGCTTCAAAGTATCACCATGATCTTCATGATAGAGAGTCTCATATGTTGTCACTTTCATATACTAGTGGGAATTTTTCATTATAAAACTTGGCTTGTATATTCCAATGATGGGCTTCCTCAAAAGTACCCTAGGTATTCGTGAGCAAGCAAGTTGGATGCACACCCACTTAGTTTCTTTTGTTGAGCTTTCATCTATTTATAGCTCTAGTGCATCCGTTGCATGGAAACCCCTACTCACTCGCGTTGATATCTATTGATGGGCATCTCCATAGCCCGTTGATACGCCTAGTTGATGTGAGACTATCTTCTCCTTTTTGTCTTCTCCACAATCACCATTCTATTCCACATATAGTGCTATGTCCATGGCTCACACTCATGTATTGCGTGAAAGTTGAAAGAGTTTGAGATTACTAAAGTATGAAACAATTGCTTGGCTTGTCATCGGGGTTGTGCATGATTAAGTACTTTGTGTGATGAAGATAGAGCAACAGCCAAACTATATGATTTTGTAGGGATAACTTTCTTTAGCCATGCTATTTTGAGAAGACATGATTGCTTTGATTAGTATACTTGAAGTATTATTACTTTTATGTCAATATGAACTTTTGTCTTGAATCTTTCAGATCTGAATATTCATACTACAATTAAGAAGATTTACATTGAAATTATGCCAAAGTATCACTCCGCATCAAAAATTCTTTTTTATCATTTACCTACTCGAGGACGAGCAGTAATTAAGCTTGGGGATGCCTGATACGTATCCAACGTATCTATAATTTTTTATTGCTCCATGCTACTTTATCTACTGTTTTGGACTATATTGGGCTTTATTTTCCACTTTTATATTATTTTTGGGACTAACCTATTAACCGGAGGCCCAGCCCAGAATTGTTGTTTTTTTCCTATTTCAGCGTTTCGAAGAAATGGAATATCAAACGGAGTCCAAACGGAATGAAACCTTCGGGAACGTGATTTTCTCACCGAACGTGATCCAGGAGACTTGGACCCTGCTCCAAGGAACAACCGAGGCGGTCATGAGGGTGGGGGCGCGCCCTCCCCCTGGGTGCGCCCCCTACCTCGTGGGCCCCCTGTTGCTCCACCGGCATAATCCTTCCTCCTATTTATACCTACGTACCCCCGACAGATCAAATACAGAGCCAAAAACCTAATTCCACCGCCGCAACTTTCTGTATCCATGAGATCCCATCTTGGGGCCTGTTCCGGAGCTCCGCCGGAGAGGGCATCCACCATGGAGGGCTTCTACATCAACACCATAGCCTCTCCGATGAAGTGTGAGTAGTTTACCACAGACCTACGGGTCCATAGTTAGTAGCTAGATGGCTTCTTCTCTCTTTTTGGATCTCAATACAATGTTCTCCCCCTCTCTTGTGGAGATCTATTCGATGTAATATTCTTTTTGTGGTGTGTTTGTTGAGACCAATGAATTGTAGGTTTATGATCCAGCTTATCTATGAATAATATTTGAACCTTCTCTGAGTTCTTTTATGTATGATTGAGTTATCTTTGCAAGTCTCTTCGAATTATCCGTTTGGTTTGGCCAACTAGATTGGTAGTTCTTGCAATGGGAGAAGTGCTTAGCTTTGGGTTCAATCTTGCAGTGTCCTTTCCCAGTGACAGAAGGGGCAGCAAGGCACGTATTGTATTGTTGCCATCGAGGATAACAAGATGGGGTTTTTATCATATTGCATGAAGTTATCCCTCTACATCATGTCATCTTGCTTAAGGCGTTACTCTGTTTTTAACTTAATACTCTAGATGCATGTTGGATAGCGGTCGATGACTGGAGTAATAGTAGTAGATGCAGAATCGTTTCGGTTTACTTGTCTCGGATGTGATGCCTATATACATGATCATACCTAGATATACTCATAACTATGCTCAATTCTATCAATTGCTCAACAGTAATTTGTTCACCCACCGTAGAATACTTATGCTCTTGAGAGAAGCCGCTAGTGAAACCTATGGCCCTCGGGTCTATTCTCATCATATCAATCTCCATTACTTTAATACTTGCTTTGTTTTTACTTTGCCTTTCACTTTTCACTTTGCATCTCTATATCAAAAATACCAAAAATATTAGTTATCATCTCTATCAGATCTCACCCTCGTAAGTGACCGTGAAGGGATTGACAACCCCTAATCACATTGGTTGCGAGTAGCTATCGTTTTGTGCAGGTACGAGGGACTTGTGCGTGATCTCCTACTGGATTGATACCTTGGTTCTCAAAAACTGAGGGAAATACTTACGCTACTTTGCTACATCATCCTCTCCTCTTCGGGGAAATCCAACACAGTGCTCAAGAGGTAGCACTCTACCTTCAAATACAACGGGTGCAAGCCAGTTTTGCACATGCGGAATACTCGGGTTAAACTTGATGAGACTAGCATGTACAGACATGGTCTCGAAACACTAGAGACTGAAAGGTCGAACGTGAATCACATAGTGGATATGATCAATATAGAGATGTTCACCATTGATGACTACTCCATCTCACGTGATGATTGGACATGGTTTAGTTGATCTGGATCACGTATCATTTAGATGACTTGAGAGATGTCTATCTAAGTGGGAGTTCTTAAGTAATATGATTAATTGAACTTAATTTATCATGAACGTAGTCCTGATAGTTTTTGCATATCTATGTTGTAGATCAATGGACTATGCTACCGTTCCCTTGAATTTTAATGTGTTCCTAGAGAAAGCTAAGTTGAAAGATGATGGTAACAACTACACGGACTGGGTCCGTAACTTGAGGATTATCCTCATTGCTGCACAAAAGAATTATGTCCTTGATGCACTGTTGGGTGAAAGGCCTGCTGCAGGAGCAGATGCTAACGTTATGAATGTCTGGCAAGCTCGATCTGATGACTACTGGATAGTTCATTGTGCCATGATTTACGGCTTAGGATCGGGACTTAAAGACGTTTTGAACATCATGGACCATATGAGATGTTCTAGGAGTTGAAGTTAATATTTCAAACAAATGCCCGAGTTGAGAGATATGAAGTCTCCAATAAGTTCTATAGCTGCAAGATGAAGGAGAATAGTTCTGTTAGTGAGCACATACTCAGAATGTCTGGGTTCCATAATCACTTGACTCAGTTGGGAGTTAACTTCTAGATGATTGTGTCACTACCACCAAGCTACAAAGGCTTCGTGATGAACTACAATATGAAGGGATGGAAAAGACTATTCCCAAGCTCTTCGCAATGTTAAAGCCGCGGAGGTAGAAATCAAGAAGGAGCATCAAGTGTTGATGGTTAACAAGACCACTAGTTTCGAGAAGAACGGCAAGGGTAAGAAGGGGAACTTCAAGAAGAATGACAAGCAAGTTGTCACTCCTAGGAAGAAACCCAAAGCTGGACCCAAGCTTGAAACTGAGTGCTTCTACTGCAAAGGGACTGGTCACTGGAAGCAGAACTTCCCCAAGTATTTGGCGGATAAGAAGGATGGCAAAGTGAACAAAGGTATATTTGATATACATGTTATTGATGTGTACCTTACTAATTCTCATAGTAGTGCCTGGGTATTTGATACTGGTTCGATTGCTCATATTTGTAACTCGAAATAGGGACTACGGATCAAACGAAGATTGGCTAAGGACGAGGTGACGATGTGCGTCGGAAATGGTTCCAAGGTCGATGTGATCGCCGTCGGCACGCTACCTCTACATCTACCTTCAGGATTAGTTTTAGACCTAAATAATTGTTATTTGGTGCCAGCATTGAGCATGAACATTATATCTGGATCTTGTTTAGTGTGAGATGGTTATTCATTTAAATCAAAGAATAATGGTTGTTCTATTTATATGAGTAGTATCTTTTATGGTCATGCACCCTTGAAGAGTGGTCTATTTCTGTTGAATCTCGATCGTGGTGATACACATATTCATAATATTAATGCCAAAACATGCAAAGTTGATAATGATAGTATAGCTTATTTGTGTCACTACCGTTTAGGTCATATCGGTGTAAAGCGCATGAAGAAACTCCATAAAGATGGACTTTTGGAATCACTTGATTATGAATCATTTGATACTTGCGAAACGTGCCTTATGGGCAAGATGACTAAAACTCCATTCTCCGGAACAATGGAACGAGCTAATGACTTATTGGAAATAATACATAGCGATGTATGCGGTCCGATGAGTGTTGAGGCTCGTGGCGGGTATCGTTATTTTCTGACCTTCACAGATGATTTGAGAAGATATGGGTATATCTACATAATGAAACACAAGTCTGAAACATTTGAAAAGTTCAAATAATTCAGAGTGAAGTGGAGAATCATCGTAACAAGAAAATAAAGTTTCTACGATCTGATCGTGGAGGTGAATATTTGAGTTACGAGTTTGGGCTTCATTTAAGACAATGTGGAATAATTTCACAGCTGACGCCACCTGGAACACTGATACGTCCATTTTGCATCATGCTTTTATATCAATATTTATTGCATTATGGGTTGTTATTACACATTATATCTCAATACTTATGGCTATTCTCTCTTATTTTACAAGGTTTACCATGAAGAGGGGGATTGCCGGTAGCTGGAATTCTGGCTGGAAAAGGAGCAAACGTTGGAAACCTATTCTGCACTGCTCCAAAAATCCTGAAACTCCACGAAACATGTTTTTGGAATTAGTAAGAATTATTGGGCGAAAGAAATACACTAAGGGGCCCACACTTTGGCCAGGAAAGTGGGGGGTGTGCCCCCCCCCTGCTGGGAGCGCCCCCTGTCTCCTGGGCCCCCTGGTGGGCCTATGATGTCCTTCTGCTATATGAGAGCTTTACCCTGGAAAAAATCATGGGCAAGCTTACGGGACGAAACTCCGCCGCTACAAGGCGGAACCTTGCCGGAACCAATCTAGGGCTCTAGCGGAGCTGTTCTGCCGGGGACACTTTCCTCCGGGAGGGGGAAATCATCACCAACGTCATCACCAACGATCCTCTCATCGAGAGGGGGTCAATCTCCATCAACATCTTCACCAGCACCATATCCTCTCAAAACCCTAGTTCATCTCTTGTATCCAATCTTGTATCAAAACCACAAATTGGTACCTGTGGGTTGCTAGTAGTGTTGATTACTCCTTGTAGTTGATGCTAATTGGTTTACTTGGTGGAAGATCATATGTTCAGATCCTTTATGCATATTATTACCCCTCTGATTATGAACATGAATATGCTATGTGAGTAGTTACGTTTGTTCCTGAGGACATGGGTGAAGTCTTGCTATTAGTAGTCATGTGAATTTGGTATTCGTTCGATATTTTGATGAGATGTATGTTGTCTTTTCCTCTAGTGGTGTTATGTGAACATCGACTACATGACACTTCACCATTATTTGGGCCTAGAGGAAGGCATAGGGAAGTAATAAGTAGATGATGGGTTGCTAGAGTGACAGATGTTTAAACCCTAGTTTATGCGTTGTTTCGTTAGGGGATGATTTGGATCCATATGTTTAATGTTGTGGTTAGGTTTACCTTAATACTTCTTTTGTAGTTGTGGATGCTTACAATAGGGGTTAATCATAAGTGGGATTCTTGTCCAAGTAAGGGTAGTACCCAAGCACCGGTCCACCCACATACCAGATTATCAAAGTACCGAACGCGAATCATATGAACGTGATGAAAACTAGCTTGACGATAATTCCCACGTGTCCTCGGGAGCTCCTTTCTCATTATTAGAAATTGTCCAGGCTTATCCTTTGCTACATAAAGGATTTGGCCACCTTGCTGCACTTTATTTACTTGTTACTGGTTACTATTTATCTTATCACAAAACTATCTATCACCTACAATTTCAGTGCTTGTAGAGAAAACCTTACCGAAAACCGCTTATCATTTCCTTCTGCTCCTCGTTGGGTTCGACACTCTTACTTGTCGAAAGGACTACGATTGATCCCCTACACTTGTGGGTCATCAAGACTCTTTTCTGGTGTAGAGCTTTTGGTGAGTGGAACTTGGTAAGGAAACATTTATATTGTGTGCTGAAATTTTCTGTTACTTGTCACTATGGAAACTAATCCTTTGAGGGGCTTGTTCGGGGTATCTTCACCCCGACCAGAAGAGCAAAGAGTTTCTCCTCAACCTACTGAACTTTATGAAAATATTTACTTTGAGATTCCTTCGGGTATGATAGAGAAACTGCTAGCTAATCCATTTGCAAGAGATGGAACTTTGCATCCTGATTTACACCTTATCTCTGTGGATGAAGTTTGTGGATTATTTAAGCTTGCAGGTATTCCCGATGATGTTGTCAAAAGGAAGGTCTTCCCTTTATCTTTGAAGGGAGATGCATTGACATGGTATAGGCTATGTGATGATACGAGATCTTGGAATTATAAGCGATTGAAGTTGGAATTTCACCAGAAGTTCTATCCTATGCATCTTGTTCATCGTGATCGTAATTACATATATAATTTCTGGCCTCGGAAAGGAGAATGCATCGCTCAAGCTTGGGGGAGGCTTAAGTCAATGTTATATTCATGCCCCAATCATGAGCTCTCTCGGGAAATGATTATTCAAAACTTTTATGCTCGGCTTTCTCTTGATAATCGCAACCTGCTCGATACTTCCTGTGCTGGTTCTTATATGCTGAAGACTATTGATTTCAAATGGGACTTATTGGAAAGAATTAAACGCAACTCTGAAGACTGGGGTTCCGACGATGGTAAGGAGTCATGTATGACACCTAAGTTCGATTGTGTTAAATCTTTTATGGATACCGATGCTTTTCGTGGATTTAGCACTAAGTATGGACTTGACTCTGAGATAGTAGCTTCTTTCTGTGAATCTTTTGCTACTCACGTTGATCTCCCTAAAGAGAAGTGGTTGAAATATAATCCTCCTGTTGAAGTGAAAGTAGTTGCACCTATTACAGTTGAAGAAAAGACTATCACCTATAGTGGTCCTATTGTTCCTACTACTTATGTTGAGAAACCTCCTTTTCCTGTTAGGATAAATAAAGGATCATGCTAAAGCTTTGACTGTTGTTTGTAAGAGTAATATTAGGACTTATACACCCCCTGAGCAAATAAATGTTGAACCTAGTATTGTTGTGGTTAAAGATCTCTTGGATGATGATTTAGATCGGCATGTTATTTATTTATGTGGTGAGACTGCTAATATTGCTAGACCAGATACTAAGATACATAGACCTCTCGTAGGCATGCATGTTATTTCTGTTAAAATAGGAGATCATTGTTATCATGGTTTGTGTGATATGGGTGCTAGTGTCAGTGCGATAACTTATGGTTTATATAAAGAAATTATGCACGACATTGCACCCATTGAATTAGAAGACATTGATGTTACTATTAAGCTTGCTAATAGGGATACCATTAAACCTATTGGGATTGTTAGAGATGTTGAAGTCTTGTGTGGGAAGGTTAAATACCCTGCTGATTTTTTTGTTCTTGGTTCCCCACAAGATGATTTTTGTCCCATTATTTTTGGTAGACCCTTCTTGAATACAGCTAGTGCTAAGATTGATTGTGAAAAAGATATTGTTACCGTTGGCTTAGATGGTATGTCTCATGAGTTTAATTTTGCTGAGTTTCGTAGACAACCTCGTGATAGAGAACCACCTAGTAAGGATGAAATTATTGGTCTTGCTTCCATTGCTGTACCTCCTACTAATACGTTAGAACAATATTTGCTAGACCATGAAAATGATATATTTATGAAGGAAAGAAGGGAAATAGATGAAGTGTTCTTCAAACAGGAACCTATGCTAAAATAGAACCTTCCCATTGAAATTCTTGGGGATCCCCCTCCACCCAAGGGTGATCCCGTGTTTGAACTCAAACCATTACCTGATAATCTTAAGTATCCTTATCTTGATGAAAAGGAAATATATCCTATTATTATTAGTGCTAACCTTTCAGAGCAAGAAGAAGAAAGATTATTGAAAACTCTGAAGAAGCACCGAGCAGCTATTGGATATACTCTGGATGATCTTAAGGGCATTAGTCCCACATTATGCCAACACAAAATTACAGTGGAGAAAGATGCCAAACCAGTTAGAGATCCTCAACGACGACTAAATCCCAAGATGAAAGAAGTGGTAAGAAAGGAGATACTGAAGCTCCTTGAGGCAGGTATAATGTATCCCGTTGCTAATAGTGAATGGGTAAGCCCTGTCCATTGTGTTCCTAAAAAGGGAGGTATTACCGTTGTTCCTAATGATAAAGATGAATTGATCCCGCAAAGAATTATTACAGGTTATAGGATGGTAATTGATTTCCGTAAGTTAAATAAAGATACTAAGAAAGATCATTACCCCTTACCTTTTATTGATCAAATGCTAGAAAGACTATCCAAACACACACATTTATTCTTTCTAGATGGCTATTCCGGCTTCTCTCAGATACCTGTGTCAGCGAAAGATCAATCTAAAACTACTTTTACTTGCCCTTTTGGTACTTTTGCTTAGAGACGTATGCCTTTCGGTTTATGTAATGCACCTGCTACCTTTCAAAGATGCATGATGGCTATATTCTCTGATTTTTGTGAAAAGATTTGTGAGGTATTCATGGATGACTTCTCCGTTTATGGATCCTCTTTTGATGATTGTTTGAGCAACCTTGATCGAGTTTTGCAGAGATGCGAAGACACTAGTGTCATCCTGAATTGGGAAAAATGTCACTTTATGGTTAATGAAGGCATTGTCTTGGGACATAAGATTTCCGGGAGAGGTATTGAAGTTGACAAAGCAAAGGTTGATGCTATTGAAAAGATGCCATGCCCCAAGGACATAAAAGGTATAAGAAGTTTCCTTGGTCATGCCGGTTTTTATAGGAGGTTCATTAAGGACTTTTCTAAAATCTCTAGGCCCCTGACTAACTTATTGCAAAAAGATATTCCTTTTGTCTTTGATGATGATTGTGTAGAAGCATTTGAAATACTTAAGAAAGCTTTGATCACTACACCTATTGTTCAGCCACCTGATTGGAATTTACCTTTTGAAATTATGTGCGATGCTAGTGATTATGTTGTAGGTGTTGTTCTAGGGAAAAGAGTCAATAAGAAATCGAATGTTATCCAGTATGCTAGTAAGACTCTTGATACTACCCAGATAAATTATGCTACTACTGAAAAGGAGTTCTTAGTAGTTGTGTTTGCATGTGATAAGTTTAGACCGTATATTGTTGATTCCAAATTTACTATTCACACTGATCATGCTGCTATTAAATATCTTATGGAAAAGAAAGATGCTAAGCCTAGACTCATTAGATGGGTTCTCCTACTCCAAGAATTTGATTTGCACATTATTGATAGAAAGGGAGCTGAGAACCCCATTGCAGACAACTTGTCTAGGCTAGAGAATGTCCTTGATGACCCACTGCCTATTGATGATAGCTTTCCTGATGAACAATTAGCGGTCATTAATGCTTCTCGTACTGCTCCTTGGTATGCTGAATATGCTAATTACATTGTTGCTAAATTTATACAGCCTAGTTTCACATCCCAGCAAAAGAAAAAGTTCTTTTATGATTTAAGACATTACTTTTGGCATGATCCACACCTTTATAAAGAAGGAGTAGATGGTGTTATTAGACGTTGTGTGCCTGAGCATGAACAGGAACAGATTCTACGCAAGTGTCACTCTGAATCCTATGGAGGACACCACGCTAGAGATAGAACTGCACACAAGGTACTACACTCTGGTTTTTATTGGCCTACTCTATTCAAAGATGCTCGTAAGTTTGTCTTATCTTGTGATGAATGCCAAAGAATAGGTAACATTAGTAGACGTCAAGAAATGCCTATGAATTATTCTCTTGTTATTGAACTGTTTGATGTTTGGGGATTTGATTATATGGGACCTTTTCCTGCCTCTAATGGTTATACAAATATTTTAGTTCCTGTTGATTACGTTACTAAGTGGGTAGAAGCTATTCCAACTAGTAGTGCTTATCATAACACTTCTATTAAAATGCTTAAAGAAGTTATTTTTCTGAGGTTTGGAGTCCCTAGATATCTTATGACCGATAGTGGTTCACATTTTATTCATGGTGCTTTCCGTAAGATGCTTGCTAAGTATGATGTCAATCATAGAATCACATCTCCTTATCATCCGCAGTCTAGTGGTCAAGTAGAGTTGAGCAATAGAGAGCTCAAATTAATTTTGCAAAAGACTGTGAATAGATCTAGAAATAATTGATCCAAAAAACTTGATGATGCACTATGGGCCTATAGAACTGCATACAAAAATCCTATGGGTATGTCTCCATATAAGATGGTTTATGGAAAAGCGTGTCATTTACCTCTTGAACTTGAACATAAAGCAAATTGGGCTATTAAAGAGCTCAATTATGATTTCAAACTTGCTGGTGAGAAGAGGTTATTTGATATTAGCTCACTTGATGAGTGGAGAACCCAAGCATATGAGAATGCCAAGCTATTCAAAGAAAAAGTCAAACGCTGGCATGATAAGAGGATACAAAAGCGTGAGTTTAACGTAGGAGACTATGTATTATTATTCAACTCTCGTTTAAGAATTTTTTGCAGGAAAACTTCTCTCTAAATGGGAAGGTCCCTACGTTATCGAGGAGGTCTATTGTTCTGGTACCATAAAAATCAACAACTTCGAAGGCACAAGTCCGAGGGTGGTAAACGGTCAAAGAATTAAAGAATACATTTCAGGTAATCCTATCAATGTTGAAACTAATATTATTAAAATCGTAACCCTGAGGAATACATAAGGGACACTTTCCAGAACATTCCAGACTCCGAAAAGGAATAGGTATGTGGTACCCTAAGTAAACCGACTCCAAAATGACTCCAATGGCAATTTTTATCAGTTTTGGAATATTTAAGAATTTTAGGAAGAAAGAAGTAGTCCGAAAGGGACACGAGGCCCCCACGAGAGTGGAGGGCGCGCCCCCTCCTACTGGGCGCGCCCCTGTCTCGTGGGCACCTCGTGTGCCTCCTGGACTCCGTTTTCTTGCACATTATGTATTTTGGTCGGTAAAAATTCATTATATATACTCCCAAAGGTTTTGACCACCGTATCACACAAATATCCTCTGTTTTCGTTTCAAGTTGTTCCTGTTGCAGATTAAAAGCAGGATGTCTTCTCAGGAGTTAGTTGGGGAGAGTCGGGTGTCTCACCCGACACCACGTCCAGGAGCAAATAGCGATGCTTATCACTTCGGACCATCAACGGAGGATGAGATGGAGGCTGATTTGAAAAGGATAGATGCCATGGAGGAAGATCAAGAAGTTACCTCCCGTCTCCAAGCAGAATTCATGATGGGGGAACTACCTAGCTTGGCTATCCCAACTCCGGTCATCCCTTCCAACTTTAGATTTCTTTCCTATGAAAATATGAAAAAGAGCTTCACTTATTCTCCAGAAGCTATGCAACATCCATGGGTAAAGGGAGCTTTGGCCGTTACGGGCAAGCTCCGTAGAGAAATTATGGACCTCAAACAACAAGTCAATAAGCTCGAGGAGGAGAACCGTATCCTGAAGGGCATCATCGCCAAGAAGATCATAACCCCAACTGTGAAGAAGGAGAAATAATCACATGGGTATGGGCACTCCCCTTGGCAACTGCCAAGCTTGGGGGAGGTGCCCTAGTATCGTATCACCATCACACTCCTATCTTTACCGTTTTATTTAGTTTGATCCCTTTAGTAGTATCTTGCTCTAGTAGACTGAAGTTTTGATATCAAGTAGTTTTGAGTTTTGCTTTGTGATCTCTTTTTGTAATCGAGTCCGTGAGCTATCTATAATAAAGATTAGTGTTGAGTCAAGGGCTTTGCTATGTTGCTATGATCTTGAGAAAGTAGAAAGAATAAAAGAGTTCATATTGATCTTATGGATAGTGATGACTTCACATATAGAAAGTATGAGGCATAAAAGTTGTTGAGAGTTGATAAATGTAGTATTGGTCATCGTTGCAATTAATAGGAAGTGATAAGGAAAGAGAGGTTCACATATAAATATATTATCTTGGACACCTTTTATAGTTGGGAACACTCATTAAGTATGACATGCTAAAAGAGTTGACGTTGGACAAGGAAGACAACGTAATGGTTTGTGTTTTCGCACATCTCAGTTAAAGTATATTGTCATTGACCTTCCAAACATGTTGAGCTTGCTTTTCCCCCTCATGCTAGCCAAATTCCTTGCACCAAGTAGAGATACTACTTGTGCTTCCAAATATCCTTAAACCCAATTTTGCCATGAGAGTCCACCATACCTACCTATGGATTGTGTAAGATCCTTCAAGTAAGTTGTCATGTTACAGGCAATAAAAATTGCTATCTAAATATGTATGACTTATTAGTGCAGAGAAAATAAGCTTTGTACGATCTTGTTGTGGAAGTAATAAAAGCGACGGACTGCATAATAAAGGTCCACATACAAGGGGCAATATAAAGTGAAGTTCTTTTGCATTAAGAGTTTGTGCATCAACCCTAAACGCACATGACAACCTCTACTTCCCTCTGCGAAGGGCCTATCTTCTACTTTATGTTTTTACTTTATGCTAGAGTCAAGGTGATCCTCACCTTTCCCTTTTTCATTTTATCCTTTGGCAAGCTCCTCTGTTTGAAAGATCATGATATATATATATATATATATCCAATTGGATGTAAGTTAGCATGGGCTATTATTGTTGACATCACCTAAAGGTGAATACGTTGGGAGGCAACATAATAAGCCCCTATCTTTCTCGGTGTCTAGCTGAAACTCCATAACCACAAGTATTGCGTGAGTGTTAGCAATTATAGAAGGCTACAAGATAGTTGAGTATGTGAGCTTGCTGAAAAGCTCTATTGTTGACTCTTTCTGACGTTATGATAAATTGCAATTGCTTCAATGACTAAGATTATAGTTTGTTAGTTCCCAATGAAGTTTTCGAACCATACTTGACATTGTGAATTGATTGTCACTTGAACATAGGAAATCATATGACAAAATCTATATATGTTGCTGTTATAAGAATGATCATGATGCCCTCATGTCCGTATTTTATTTTTATCGACACCTCTATCTCTAAACATGTGGACATGTTTTTCGATTTCGGCTTCCGCTTGAGGACAAGCGAGGTCTAAGCTTGGGGGAGTTGATACGCCCATTTTGCATCATGCTTTTATATCAATATTTATTGCATTATGGGATGTTATTACACATTATATCTCAATACTTATGGCTATTCTCTCTTATTTTACAAGGTTTACCATGAAGAGGGGGAATGTCGGCAGCTGGAATTCTGGTTGGAACAGGAGCAAACATTGGAAACCTATTTTGCACTGCTCCAAAAATCCTGAAACTCCACGAAACATGTTTTTGGAATTAGTAAGAATTATTGGGCGAAAGAAATACACCAGGGGGCCCACACTTTGGCCAGGAGAGTGGGGGGCGCGCCACCCCTGTTGGGTGCGCCCCCATGTCTCCTGGCCCCCCTGGTGGGCCTCCGGTGTCCTTCTTCTGCTATATGAGAGCTTTTACCCTAGAAAAAATCATGGGCAAGCTTACCGGACGAAACTCCGCCGCCACGAGGCGGAACCTTGGCGGAACCAATCTAGGGCTCTAGCGGAGCTGTTTTGCCGGGGACACTTTCCTCCGGGAGGGGGAAATCATCACCAACGTCATCACCAACGATCCTCTCATCGGGAGGGGGTCAATCTCCATCAACATCTTCATCAACACCATATCCTCTCAAAACCCTAGTTCATCTCTTGTATCCAATCTTGTATCAAAACCACAAATTGGTACCTGTGGGTTGCTAGTAGTGTTCATTACTCCTTGTAGTTGATGCTAATTGGTTTACTTGGTGGAAGATCATATGTTCAGATCCTTTATGCATATTATTACCCCTCTGATTATGAACATGAATATGCTATGTGAGTAGTTACATTTGTTCCTGAGGACATGGGTGAAGTCTTGCTATTAGTAATCATGTGAATTTGGTATTCGTTCGATATTTTGATAAGATGTATGTTTAATGTGTTGCTTCGTTAGGGGCTAATTTGGATCCATATGTTTAATGCTATGGTTAGGTTTACCTTAATACTTCTTTTGTAGTTGCGGATGCTTGCAATAGGGGTTAATCATAAGTGGGATGCTTGTCCAAGTAAGGGCAGTACCCAAGCAACGGTCCACCCACATACCAGATTATCAAAGTACCGAACGTGAATCATATGAACGTGATGAAAACTAGCTTGACGATAATTCCCATGTGTCCTCGGGAGCTCCTTTCTCATTATTAGAAATCGTCCAGGCTTATCCTTTGCTACATAAAGGATTGGTCAGGTTTAGGGTTTAGGACTATGATTGATCCCCTACACTTGTGGGTCATCAAACACCACAACGTAATGGTGTGTCCAAATGTCGTAACCGCACTTTATTAGATATGGTGTGATCTATGATGTCTCTTACCGATTTACCACTATCATTTTGGGATTATGCATTAGAGACAGCTGCATTCACCTTAAACAAGGCACCGTAAAAATCCGTTGAGACGACACCGTATGAACTGTGGTTTGGCAACAAACCTAAGTTGTCGTTTCTTAAAGTTTGGGGATGAGATGCTTATTTCAAAAGGCTTCAGCCTGATAAGCTCGAACCCAAATCGGAGAAGTGTGTCTTCATAGGATACCCTAAGGAAACAATTGGGTACACCTTCTACCACAAGTCAGAAGGCAAGATCTTTGTTGCTAAGAACGAAACCTTTCTAGAGAAGGAGTTTCTCTCGAAAGAAGTGAGTGGGAGGAAAGTAGAACTTGATGAGGTAATTGTACCTTCTCTCAATTTGGAAAGTAGCTCATCCGAGAAATCTGTTCCTGTGATGCCTACACCAACTGGAGAGGAAGCTAATGATAAAGATCATAAAACTTCAGATCAAGTTGCTACAGAACCTCGTAGGTCAAACCAAGCATGATCCGCACCAGAGTGGTATGTAATCATGTTCTGGAAGTCATGTTACTTGACCATGATGAACCTACGAACTATGAAGAAGCTATGATGAGCCCAGATTCCGATAAATGGCTTGAGGCCATCAAATCTGAGATAGGATCCATGTATGAGAATAACGTGTAGACTTTGGTGGATCTGCCCGATGATCGGCGACCCATAGAGAATAAATGTTTTCGAAAAGTCAAGAAGAAGTCTGACGCTGATGGTAATGTTACTATCTATAAAGCTCGACTTGTCGCAAAAGTTTTTTGACAAGTTCAAGGAGTTGACTACGATGAGACTTTCTCACCTGTAGCTGCTTAAGTCTGTCTGAATCATGTTAGCAATTGCCGCATTTTATGATTATGAAATCTGGCAAATGGATGTCAAAACTGCATTCCTTAATGGATTTCTTAAAGAAGAGTTGTATATTATGCAACTAGAAGGTTTTTTCAATCCTAAAGGTGCTAACAAAGTGTGCAAGCTCCAGCGATCCATTTATGGACTGGTGCAAGCATCTCGGAGTTGGAATATAGGTTTTGATGAGGTGATCAAAGCATATGGTCTTATACAGACTTTTGGAGAAGCCTGTATTTACAAGAAAGTGAGTGGGACCTCTATAGCATTTTCAAATATTATATGTGGATGACATATTGTTGATTGGAAATGATGTAGAATTTCTGGATAGCATAAAAGGATACTTGAATAAAAGTTTTTCAATGAAAGACCTTGGTGAAGCTGCTTATATATTGCGCATCAAGATCTATAGAGATAGATCAAGACGCTTGATAGGACTTTCACAAAGCACATACCTTGATAAAGTTTTGAAGAAGTTAAAAATGGATCAGTCAAAGAAAAGGTTCTTGCCTGTGTTACAAGGTATGAAGTGTTGGGGAACGTAGTAATTTCAAAAATTTCCTACGCACACGCAAGATCATGGTGATGCATAGCAACGAGAGGGGAGAGTGTGTCCACGTACCCTTGTAGACCAAAAGCGGAAGCGTTAGCACAATGTGGTTGATGTATTCGTACATCTTTATGATCTGACCGATCAAGTACCGAACACACGGCACCTCTGAGTTCAGCACACGTTTAGCTCGATGACGTCCCTCGAACTCTGATCCAGCCGAGCTTTGAGGGAGAGTTCCGTCAGCATGACGGCGTGGTGACGACGATGATGTTCTACCGACACAGGGCTTCGCCTAAGCACCGCTATGATATTATCGAGGTGGATTATGGTGGAGGGGGCACCGCACACGGCTAATAGATCTCAAGGGGTCAATTATTGTGTCTAGAGGTGCCCCCTTGCCCCAGTATATAAAGGAGCAAGGGGGAGGGAGCGGCCATCCAGGAAGGGCGCACCAGGGAGGAGTCCTACTTGTCCAAGTAGGAGAGGGGAAGGAAGGGGAGAGAGAAGAGGAAGGAAAGGGGGGCGCCACCCCCCCCCCTCCTTGTCCTATTCGGACTAGAGGGGGAGGGGGCATGCGGCCTGCCCTGGCCGCCCCTCCTCTTCTCCACTTTGGGCCCATGTGGCCCATTAACCCCCCTAGGGGGTTCCAGTAACCCCCCGGTACTCCGGTATTTATCTGATAACCCCCGGAACCATTCCGGTGTCCGAATATAGTCGTCCAATATATCAATCTTCATGTCTCGACCATTTCGAGACTCCTCGTCATGTCCGTGATCACATCCGGGATTCCGAACTATCTGCAGTACATCAAAACACATAAACTCAAAATATAACTGTCATCTAACTTTAAGCATGCGGACCCTACGGGTTCAAGAACTATGTAGACATGACCGAGACGCGTCTCCGGTCAATAACCAATAGCGGAACCTGGATGCTCATATTGGCTCCCACATATTCTACGAAGATCTTTATCAGTCAAACCGCATAACAACATACGTTGTTTCCTTTGTCATCGGTATGTTACTTGCCCGAGATTCGATCGTCGGTATCTCAATACCTAGTTCAATCTCGTTACCGGCAAGTCTCTTTACTCGTTCCGTAATACATCATCCCACAACTAACTTATTAGTTACAATGCTTGCAAGGCTTATAGTGATGTGCATTACTGAGTGGGCCCAGAGATACCTCTCCGACAATTGGAGTGACAAATCCTAATCTCGAAATACGCCAACCCAACAAGTACCTTTGGTGACACCTGTAGAGCACCTTTATAATCACCCAGTTACTTTGTGACGTTTGGTAGCACACAAAGTGTTCCTCCGGTAAACGGGAGTTGCATAATCTTATAGTTATAGGAACATGTATAAGTCATGAAGAAAGCAATAGCAGAATACTAAACGATCAAGTGCTAAGCTAACGGAATGGGTCAAGTCAATCACATCATTCTCCTAATGATGTGATCCCGTTAATCAAATGACAACTCATGTCTATGGTTAGGAAACATAACCATCTTTGATCAACGAGCTAGTCAAGTAGAGGCATACTAGTGACACTCTGTTTGTCTATGTATTCACACATGTATCATGTTTCTGGTTAATACAATTCTAGCATGAATAATAAACATTTATCACGAAATAAGGAAATAAATAGTAACTTTTTATTGCCTCTAGGGCATATTTCCTTCAGTCTCCCACTTGCACTAGAGTCAATAATCTAGTTCACATCATCATGTGATTTAAGACCAATATTCGCATCTGTATGTGATTACTACCCATAGTTCACATCGTCATGTGACCAACACCCAAAGGGTTTACTAGAGTCAATAATCTAGGTCACATCGCTATGCGATTAACACCCAAAGAGTACAAAGGTACGATCATGTTTTTTGCTCGTGAGAGAAGTTTAGTCAACAGGTCTATCACATTCAGAGCCGTATATATTTTGCAAATATTCTATGTCTACAATGCTCTGCACGGAGCTACTCTAGCTATTTGCTCCCACTTTCAATATGTATCCAGATTGAGAATTAGAGTCATCTGGATTAGTGTGAAAACTTGCATCGACGTAACCCTTTACGACGAACCACTTGTCACCTCCATAATCGAGAAACACATCCTTATTCCACTAAGGATAATTTTGTCCAATGTCAAGTGATCTACTCCTAGATCACTATTGTACTCCCTTGCCAAACCAGGGCAGGGTATACAATAGGTCTGGTCCATAGCATGGCATACTTTTATAGAACCTATGACTGAGGCATAGGGAATGACGTTCATTCTCTTTCTATTTTCTGCCATGGTCGGGATTTGAGTCTTACTCAATTTCACACCTTTGCAACACATGCAAGAACTCTTTCTTTGACTATTCCATTTTGAACTAATTCAAAATCTTGTCAAGGTATGTACTAATTGAAAATCTTATCAAGCATCTTGATCAATCTCAATAGATCTTGATGCTCAATATGTAAGTAGCTTTACTGAGGTCTTTCTTTGAAAAACTCCTTTCAAACACTCCTTTATGCTTTGCAGAATAATTCTTAGTGGTAGAATTGGCCAATTCTTAGTGGTAGAATTGGCAAGTGGGCTTATGCTTTGATTGAATATGATTTGGCTTATGAATCTCTAAAATCCATGAAAGGCCAAATTGTTGCTAATTTCATTGTTGAACATCGGATTAATGACAACCATGATGTTGATATGAACCTTGTTTCATTAGTGCCATTGAGATTATACTTTGATGGTTTAGTTTGTAACAATGGCCAAGGTGTTGGTATTGTTTATATATCTCCTCATGGTGCTGTTTTTGAAGCATCATGCCGCTTAGAATATATTTGCACAAACAATCAAGCCGAATATGAAGCATTGTTATTCGGCCTAGAGATGTTGCTTGCTATAGGTGTTACACATATTGAGGCTTATGGTGATTCGTTACTAGTGGTGCAGCAAGTATCCAAAGTCTTTCAGTGTTTGGACGAATCACTTAATGTTTACCTTGATAAATGTCTAGATATAATTTCTACTTTGGATTGTTTTAGCATTGCTCATATATCTAGGCATGACAATTGGAAAGCAAATGATCTGGCACAACAAGCATCTGGATATCATGTTGATCATGGCATGTTTCATATCTCTCAAAGACCGATGTCTTGTCTTGCCAATATGGGAGAGGCTGAACCTGAACTCACTGATTCGGCCATTAACAAAAAATCTAGTGCAGGTGATAATTCCGAGTGGAGAAAGCCCATTGTTGATTACTTGTGCAATCCGAGTGAAAGGGTGGACTGGGCTGTTCGGCATATGGCTTTCAAGTATACAATGAGAGATGATGGTTGAGGGAGTTCCGGACTAGGGGGTGTCCGGATAGCCGAACTATCATCATCGGCCGGACTCCAAGACTATGAAGATACAAGATTGAAGACGTTGTCCCGTGTCCGGATGGGACTTTCCTTGGCGTGGAAGGCAAGCTTGGCGATACGGATATGTAGATCTCCTACCATTGTAACCGACTCTGTGTAACCCTAGCCCTCTCCGGTGTCTATATAAACCGGATGGCTTTAGTCCATAGAACGAACAACAATCATACCATAGGCTAGCTTCTAGGGTTTAGCCTCCTTGATCTCGTGGTAGATCCACTCTTGTAACACACATCATCAATATTAATCAAGCAGGACGTAGGGTTTTACCTCCATCAAGAGGGCCCGAACCTGGGTAAAACATCGTGTCCCTTGTCTCCTGTTACCATCCGCCTAGACGCACAGTTCGGGACCCCCTACCTGAGATCCGCCGGTTTTGACACCGACAATGGTCTTTATCGCCGAACAGTCGATCATGTTCTTCTAAAGTGTTTGGATGAGGACCGGGCAAGAGTTGCTATGGGAGAAGTACATGAAGGTATTTGTGGCACTCACCAGTCGGCTCCCAAGATGAAATGGTTATTGCGACGTGCTGGGTTTTATTGGCCGACTATGATTAATGATTGCTTCAGATATTATAAAGGATGTGAAGCTTGTCAAAAGTTTGGTGATATTCAATTGCCTCCTGCTGTTATGTTACATCCTATTATCAAACCGTGGCCTTTCAGAGGATGGGGTTTAGATTTCATTGGACAAATCCACCCATCTTCCTCAAAAGGGCATCGGTTCGTATTGGTGGCAACTGATTATTTCACTAAATGGTCTGAAGCATTACCTCTCAAGAACATGACACATACGGAGGTAATTCAATTCATAACCGAACACATTATTCATAGATTTGGTATTCCTCAAATGTTAACTACAGATCAAGGTTCATCTTTTATGTCACACCAAGTCAGAGAGTTTGTCGAATCTTATAATATAAAGTTTCTCAATTCATCTCTGTATTATGCCCAAGCTAATGGACAAGCCGAGTCTAGCAATAAAATTTTAATCAAGCTCATCAAGAAGAAGATTGAGGATAATACGAGGAGATGGCATGAGTTGTTGTCCGAAGCTTTATGGCCACATAGAATTTCAAGGCATGGTGCTACGAGGGTAACTCCATATGAGCTAGTATATGGTCAAGAGGCCGTTTTACCTGTGGAAGTAAATTTGAATGCTTTGAGAATAGCCAAACAAAATGATTTATCGGCAGTAGACTTTTATAACTTGATGATGGACAATATTGATGAAGTTGCCGATAAACGTTTGGTTGCTTTCAAGTCCATAGAGAGAGACAAGTTGAGGGTTGCAAGAGCTTACAATAAGAAAGTTAAGTTGAAGAATTTTCAAGTTGGTGATCTCGTCTGGAAAGTGATTCTGCCGGTTGGTTCAAGAGATAGAAAATTCGGAAAGTGGTCTCCAAGTTGGGAAGGTCCTTTTAGGATTACAAGAGTTTTTCCCGGAAATTCATATTTGGTGGAATCAATACAAGGGGCATTGTTACCCCGAGCTCTCAACGGAAAATATTTGAAGAAGTACCACCCGAGTGTGTGGCAGGAAGCCTGAGTAGGCAATGGCTGATATACGACTATCGCCCTTAGCACAAACATGGTCGATACATAATTATCACCCTGAGGAAAATAAATGGCCGATGGAGTGTTGACATCGTCCTTAGAACGAACACTATGCATATTATTTTTCGGCGTGCAAGCTTTGCCGAAAAACAGGGGGGCATGTGTTGATGCCTGATTTTGGCAAGATACAGAGTGAAAGGGTTTTCAGCATGAAAAGTTTCACATCACCGAGTGGAACAACTTTGATGTTTAGGTTATCATCGTCCGACTCCATCTTAGGGGCCGAAATTATATTCCGAGTGGCAGAATTCAATATTCCGAGTGGTTTTCGGCCGATCATGCCTTCAAGACGACCTCGGATGAAGGAGTACTCTAAAGGAGTTGTCTTTGTCTCGTCGAAGCAATCAATTTTGATATATAAATCATCTCAATCCGAGTTTGTATGCAAAAGTTACAATCAATACAAACCCGCCCTACCAAAGACCAAAATATTACGCTTGACACCAGACACATGTTAATGAGTGTCTGATACAATGCGTGAGCAATTCGGCCTTCTGGATGGCCTTGAATGGAAAAACCTTCAACATGAAAAAGTTTCGTCTCGTCGAGCCAATTGATTTTCATATACAATTTGTCTCAATCCAAGATCATATGCAACCTGGAGAGGCAAATCAAGATCAGGCTATCTTTTCAGTCGGGAAATCCGAGTGGAAATTTTTACCATCCGAGTGAAAACCTACCGATCGAGTAAAAGGTCGAGTGAAAACTTACCGATCGAGTAAAAGGTCGAGTGAAAACCTACCGATCGAGTAAAAGTTTGTGAAAACCTACCAATCGAGTAAAAGGTCGAGTGAAAACCTAACGATCGAGTAAAAGGTCGAGTGAAAACCTACCGATCGAGTAAAAGGTTGAGTGAAAACCTAACGATCGAGTAAAAGGTCGAGTGAAAACTTATCGATCGAGTAAAAGTTTGTCTTCCGAGTGAGAATATAGTCATCCGAGTAAAAGATTGTTTTCCGAGTAAAAAGGTCGAGTCGGATGGTCCGAGTGAAAGTCTCTAATATCCGAGTGGATGAGCTCGAATCCGAGTGAAACTGAACATGTGCCCGAAAGTTTATCAAGATGACCTCGGATGAAGAAGTGTTCAATACAGAAGTTATGCATATCATCAAGACGGTAAACTTTGGTTTTGGAGTCATCATCATCAAAGATAGTATATGGCCTACAAGTTCAGTACGAGACTCGGATAATCCAGTCTACTGCAAGACCGAGTCCGACTGGAAGGTAAAGATGACCTCTAAGAGTATTCAAGATGACCTTATTTGAAAAAGTAATCAACATGAGAGTTGTTCGTATCATCGAGGCGCACAAGTTTGATATTTGGGCCGTCTTGATCGGAGATCATATGCAAGCTCGGCGGCCCGCGCAAGAAGGAAGACAGAGTTTGGGCCAGATTCGGACTGAATCCGAGTTGGAATAGAACTAGGACTCTAGGATGCGAATTGATGTAATTTTTTTTGTAAGGAAAGCCTAGATGAATCCTTTACTTGTACGAGAAGTCCAGCCGCCTCTTATATATGTTGGGGATGACGACCGATTGAACAACACACAATCGAACAAATCAACATACTACTTTTCCTGTCTACGTTTTATCTCTTCATCATTTTTCTCTCTCATTCTTCGTTGTTCTTCGTGTTTGAGAGCTGCGAATCCCGAGGCTCTAGGGGCGAGCGAATCGACCTAGGGAAGCCCATAGCCGCCGCACTCCCTGACGGGGTCCCTCCTGGGGGTGTGGGGTTTTCGGGTCTGCAAAAGCGCCCGTCGACTGTCTTGCGTATCGCGTTGTCGGTCGGGTCTCCTTCGACGTGAGCTGCGGTGCATCACCCCCGGCATCGAGGGTACACGTGACGTGTTCGTGTGTCAACACTATCAGCGTCCGTCTTCCTCTTGAAGATCCATTTATTCACAATGGCTTGCCAATCATCGGGCAAGTCAACCAAAGTCCACACTTTGTTCTCATACATGGATCCCATCTCAGATTTCATGGCCTCAAACCATTTTGCGGAATCTGGGCTCACCATTGCTTCTTCATAGTTTGTAGGTTCGTCATGGTCTAGTAACATAACTTCCAGAACAGGATTACCGTACCACTCTGGTGCGGATCTTACTCTGTTTGACCTCTCACCCTCGTAAGTGACCGTGAAGGGATTGACAACCCCTAATCACATTGGTTGCGAGTAGCTATCGTTTTGTGCAGGTACGAGGGACTTGTGCGTGATCTCCTACTGGATTGATACCTTGGTTCTCAAAAACTGAGGGAAATACTTACGCTACTTTACTACATCATCCTCTCCTCTTCGGGGAAATCCAACGCAGTGCTCAAGAGGTAGCACTCTACCTTCAAATACAACGGGTGCAAGCCAGTTTTGCACATGCGGAATACTCGGGTTAAACTTGATAAGACTAGCATGTATAGACATGGTCTCGAAACACTGGAGACTGAAAGGTCGAACGTGAATCACATAGCGGATATGATCAATATAGAGATATTCACCATTGATGACTACTCCATCTCACGTGATGATCGGACATGGTTTAGTTGATCTGGATCACGTATCATTTAGATGACTTGAGAGATGTCTATCTAAGTGGGAGTTCTTAAGTAATATGATTAATTGAACTTAATTTATCATGAACTTAGTCCTGATAGTTTTTGCATATCTATGTTGTAGATCAATGGACTATGCTACCGTTCCCTTGAATTTTAATGCGTTCCTAGAGAAAGCTAAGTTGAAAGATGATGGTAACAACTACACGGACTGGGTCCGTAATTTGAGGATTATCCTCATTGCTGCACAAAAGAATTATGTCCTTGATGCACTGTTGGGTGAAAGGCCTGCTATAGGAGCAGATGCTAACGTTATGAATGTCTGGCAAGCTCGATCTGAGAACTACTGGATAGTTCATTGTGCCATGATTTACGGCTTAGGATCGGGACTTAAAGACGTTTTGAACATCATGGACCATACGAGATGTTCCAGGAGTTGAAGTTAATATTTCAAACAAATGCCCGAGTTGAGAGATATGAAGTCTCCAATAAGTTCTATAGCTGCAAGATGAAGGAGAATAGTTCTGTTAGTGAGCACATACTCAGAATGTCTGGGTACCATAATCACTTGACTCGGTTGGGAGTTAACTTCTAGATGATTGTGTCATTGACAGAGTTCTTCAGTCACTACCACCAAGCTCCAAAAGGCTTCGTGATGAACTACAATATGCAAGGGATGGAAAAGACTATTCCCAAGCTCTTCGCAATGTTAAAGCCGCGGAGGTAGAAATCAAGAAGGAGCATCAAGTGTTGATGGTTAACAAGACCACTAGTTTCGAGAAGAACGGCAAGGGTAAGAAGGGGAACTTCAAGAAGAATGACAAGCAAGTTGTCACTCCTAGGAAGAAACCCAAAGCTGGACCCAAGCTTGAAACTGAGTGCTTCTACTGCAAAGGGACTGGTCACTGGAAGCAGAACTTCCCCAAGTATTTGGCGGATAAGAAGGATGGCAAAGTGAACAAAGGTATATTTGATATACATGTTATTGATGTGTACCTTACTAATTCTCGTAGTGGTGCCTGGGTATTTGATACCGGTTCAATTGCTCATATTTGTATCTCGAAATAGGGACTACAGATCAAACAAAGATTGGCTAAGGACGAGGTGACGATGTGCGTCGGAAATGGTTCCAAGGTCGATGTGATCACCGTCGGCACGCTACCTCTACATCTACCTTCAGGATTAGTTTTAGACCTAAATAATTGTTATTTGGTGCCAGCATTGAGCATGAACATTATATCTGGATCTTGTTTAGTGTGAGATGGTTATTCATTTAAATTAAAGAATAATGGTTGTTCTATTTATATGAGTAGTATCTTTTATGGTCATGCACCCTTGAAGAGTGGTCTATTTCTGTTGAATCTCGATCGTGGTGATACACATATTCATAATATTAATGCCAATGCAAAGTTGATAATGATAGTATAGCTTATTTGTGTCACTACCGTTTGGGTCATATCGGTGTAAAGCGCATGAAGAAACTCCATAAAGATGGACTTTTGGAATCACTTGATTATGAATCATTTGATACTTGCAAAATGTGCCTTATGGGCAAGATGACTAAAACTCCGTTCTCCGGAACAATGGAACGAGCTAATGACTTATTGGAAATAATACATAGCGATGTATGCGGTCCGATGAGTGTTGAGGCTCGTGGCGGGTATCGTTATTTTCTGACCTTCGCAGATAATTTGAGCAGATATGGGTATATCTACATAATGAAACACAAGTCTGAAACATTTGAAAAGTTCAAATAATTCAGAGTGAAGTGGAGAATCATCGTAACAAGAAAATAAAGTTTCTACGATCTGATCGTGGAGGTGAATATTTGAGTTACGAGTTTGGGCTTCATTTAAGACAATTTGGAATAATTTCACAGCTCACGCCACCTGGAACACTGATACATCCATTTTGCATCATGCTTTTATATCAATATTTATTGCATTCTGGGTTGTTATTACACATAATATCTCAATACTTATGGTTATTCTCTCTTATTTTACAAGGTTTACCATGAAGAGGGGGATTGCCGGCAACTGGAAATCTAGCTGGAAAAGCAGCAAACGTTGGAAACCTATTCTGCACTGCTCCAAAAATCCTGAAACTCCACGAAACATGTTTTTGTAATTAGTAAGAATTATTGGGCGAAAGAAATACACTAGGGGGCCCACACTTTGGCCAGGAGAGTGGGGGGCGTGCCCCCCTGCTGGGAGCGCCCCCTGTCTCCTGGGCCCCCTGGTGGGCCTACGGTGTCCTTCTTCTGCTATATGAGAGCTTTACCCTGGAAAAAATCATGGGCAAGCTTACAGGACGAAACTCCGCCGCCACGAGGCGAAACTTTGGCGGAACCAATCTAGGGCTCTGGCGGAGCTGTTCTGCCGGGGACACTTTCCTCCGGGAGGGGGAAATCATCACCAACGTCATCACCAATGATCCTCTCATCGGGAGGGGGTCAATCTCCATCAACATCTTCACCAGCACCATATCCTCTCAAAACCCTAGTTCATCTCTTGTATCCAATCTTGTATCAAAACCACATATTGGTACCTGTGGGTTGCTAGTAGTGTTGATTACTCCTTGTAGTTGATGCTAATTGGTTTACTTGGTGGAAGATCATATGTTCAGATCCTTTATGCATATTATTACCCCTCTGATTATGAACATGAATATGCTATGTGAGTAGTTACGTTTGTTCCTGAGGACATGGGTGAAGTCTTGCTATTAGTAGTCATGTAAATTTGGTATTCGTTCGATATTTTGATGAGATGTATGTTGTCTTTTCCTCTAGTGGTGTTATGTGAACATCGACTACATGACACTTCACCATTATTTGGGCCTAGAGGAAGGCATAGGGAAGTAATAAGTAGATGATGGGTTGCTAGAGTGACAGAAGCTTAAACCCTAGTTTATGCGTTGTTTCGTTAGGGGCTGATTTGGATCCATATGTTTAATGTTGTGGTTAGGTTTACCTTAATACTTCTTTTGTAGTTGTGGATGCTTGCAATAGGTGTTAATCATAAGTGGGATGCTTGTCCAAGTAAGGGCAGTACCCAAGAAACGGTCCACCCACATACCAGATTATCAAAGTACCGAACGCAAATCATATGAACGTGATGAAAACTAGCTTGACGATAATTACCATGTGTCCTCGGGAGCTCCTTTCTCATTATTAGAAATTGTCCAGGCTTATCCTTTGCTACATAAAGGATTGGGTCACCTTGCTGCACTTTATTTACTTTATTTACTTGTTACTCGTTAGTATTTGTCTTATCACAAAACTATCTATCACCTACAATTTCAGTGCTTGTAGAGAAAACCTTACCGAAAACCGCTTATCATTTCCTTCTGCTCCTCGTTGGGTTCGACACTCTTACTTATCGAAAGGACTACGATTGATCCCCTACACTTGTGGGTCATCAAGACTCTTTTCTGGCGCCATTTCCGGGGAGTGTAGAGCTTTTGGTGAGTGGAACTTGGTAAGGAAACATTTATATTGTGCGCTGAAATTTTCTGTTACTTGTCATTATGGAAACTAATCCTTTGAGGGGCTTGTTCGGGGTATCTTCACCCCGACCAGAAGAGCAAAGAGTTTCTCCTCAACCTACTGAACTTTATGAAAATATTTACTTTGAGATTCCTTCGGGTATGATAGAGAAACTGCTAGCTAATCCATTTGCAAGAGATGGAACTTTGCATCCTGATTTACACCTTATCTCTGTGGATGTAGTTTGTGGATTATTTAAGCTTGCAGGTATTCCTGATGATGTTGTCAAAAGGAAGGTCTTCCCCTTATCTTTGAAGGGAGATGCATTGACATGGTATAGGCTATGTGATGATACGAGATCTTGGAATTATAAGCGATTGAAGTTGGAATTTCACCAGAAGTTCTATCCTATGCATCTTGTTCATCGTGATCGTAATTACATATATAATTTCTGGCCTCGGGAAGGAGAAAGCATCGCTCAAGCTTGGGGGAGGCTTAAGTCAATGTTATATTCATGCCCCAATCATGAGCTCTCTCGGGAAATGATTAATCAAAACTTTTATGCTCGGCTTTCTCTTGATAATCGCAACCTGCTCGATACTTCATGTGCTGGTTCTTATATGCTGAAGCCTATTGATTTCAAATGGGACTTATTGGAAAGAATTAAATGCAACTCTGAAGACTGGGGTTCCGACGATGGTAAGGAGTCATGTATGACACCTAATTTCGATTGTGTTAAATCTTTTATGGATACCGATGCTTTTCGTGGATTTAGCACTAAGTATGGACTTGACTCTGAGATAGTAGCTTCTTTCTGTGAATCTTTTGCTACTCACGTTGATCTCCCTAAAGAGAAGTGGTTTAAATATAATCCTCCTGTTGAAGTGAAAGTAGTTGCACCTATTACAGTTGAAGAAAAGACTATCACCTATAGTGGTCCTATTGTTCCTACTACTTATGTTGAGAAACCTCCTTTTCCTGTTAGGATAAACAAAGGATCATGCTAAAGCTTCGACTGTTGTTCGTAAGAGTAATACTAGGACTTATACACCCCTTGAGAAAATCAATGTTGAACCTAGTATTGTTGTGGTTAAAGATCTCTTGGATGATGATTTAGATCGGCATGTTATTTATTTCTGTGGTGAGATTGCTAATATTGCTAGACCAGATACTAAGATACATAGACCTCTCGTAGGCATGCATGTTATTTCTATTAAAATAGGAGATCATTGTTATCATGGTTTGTGTGATATGGGTGCTAGTGCCAGTGCGATAACTTATGGTTTATATAAAGAAATTATGCACGACATTGCACCCATTGAATTAGAAGACATTGATGTTACTATTAAGCTTGCTAATAGGGATACCATTAAACCTATTGGGATTGTTAGAGATGTTGAAGTCTTGTGTGGGAAGGTTAAATACCCTGCTGAATTTTTTGTTCTTGGTTCCCCACAAGATGATTTTTGTCCCATTATTTTTGGTAGACCCTTCTTGAATACATATAGTGCTAAGATTGATTGTGAAAAAGATATTGTTACCGTTGGCTTAGATGGTATGTCTCATGAGTTTAATTTTGCTAAGTTTCATAGACAACCTCATGATAGAGAACCACCTAGTAAGGATGAAATTATTGGTCTTGCTTCCATTGCTGTACCTCCTACTGATACGTTAGAACAATATTTGCTAGACCATGAAAATGATATATTTATGAAGGAAAGAAGGAAAATAGATGAAGTGTTCTTCAAACAGGAACCTATGCTAAAACATAACCTTCCCATTGAAATTCTTGGGGATCCCCCTCCACCCAAGGGTGATCCCGTGTTTGAACTCAAACCATTACCTGATAATCTTAAGTATCCTTATCTTGATGAAAAGGAAATATATCCTATTATTATTAGTGCTAACCTTTCAGAGCAAGAAGAAGAAAGATTATTGAAAACTCTGAAGAAGCACCAAGCAGCTATTGGATATACTCTGGATGATCTTAAGGGCATTAGTCCCACATTATGCCAACACAAAATTACAGTGGAGAAAGATGCCAAACCAGTTAGAGATCCTCAACGACGACTAAATCCCAAGATGAAAGAAGTGGTAAGAAAGGAGATACTGAAGCTCCTTGCGGCAGGTATAATGTATCACGTTGCTGATAGTGAATGGGTAAGCCCTGTCCATTGTGTTCCTAAAAAGGGAGGTATTACCGTTGTTCCTAATGATAAAGATGAATTGATCCCGCAAAGAATTATTACAGGTTATAGGATGGTAATTGATTTCCGTAAGTTAAATAAAGATACTAAGAAAGATCATTACCCCTTACCTTTTATTGATCAAATGCTAGAAATACTATCCAAACACACACATTTCTTCTTTCTAGATGGCTATTCCGGCTTCTCTCAGATACCTGTGTCAGCGAAGGATAAATCTAAAACTACTTTTACTTGCCCTTTTGGTACTTTTGCTTATAGATGTATGTCTTTCGGTTTATGTAATGCACCTGCTACCTTTCAAAGATGCATGATGGCTATATTCTCTGATTTTTGTGAAAAGATTTGTGAGGTATTCATGGATGACTTCTCCGTTTATGGATCCTCTTTTGATGATTGTTTGAGCAACCTTGATCGAGTTTTGCAGAGATGCGAAGACACTAGTCTCGTCCTGAATTGGGAAAAATGTCACTTTATGGTTAATGAAGGCATTGTCTTGGGACATAAGATTTCCGAGAGAGGTATTGAAGTTGACAAAGCAAAGGTTGATGCTATTGAAAAGATGACATGCCCCAAGGACATAAAAGGTATAAGAAGTTTCCTTGGTCATGCCGGTTTTTATAGGAGGTTCATTAAGGACTTTTCTAAAATCTCTAGGCCCCTGACTAACTTATTGCAAAAATATATTCCTTTTGTCTTTGATGATGATTGTGTAGAAGCATTTGAAATACTTAAGAAAGCTTTGATCACTACACCTATTGTTCAGCCACCTGATTGGAATTTACCTTTTGAAATTATGTGTGATGCTAGTGATTATGTTGTAGGTGATGTTCTAGGGAAAAGAGTCAATTAGAAATAGAATGTTATCCCGTATGCTAGTAAGACTCTTGATACTGCCCAGAGAAATTATGCTACTACTGAAAAGGAGTTCTTAGCAGTTGTGTTTGCATGTGATATGTTTAGACCTTATATTGTTGATTCCAAAGTTACTATTCACACTGATCATGCTGCTATTAAATATCTTATGGAAAAGAAAGATGCTAAGCCTAGACTCATTAGATGGATTCTCCTACTCCAAGAATTTGATTTACACATTATTGATAGAAAGGGAGCTGAGAACCCCATTGCAGGCAACTTGTTTAGGCTAGAGAATGTCCTTGATGACCCACTGCCTATTGATGATAGCTTTCCTGATGAACAATTAGCGGTCATTAATGCTTCTCGTACTGCTCCTTGGTATGCTGATTATGCTAATTACATTGTTGCTAAATTTATACCGCCTAGTTTCACATACTAGCAAAAGAAAAGGTTCTTTTATGATTTAAGACATTACTTTTGGGATGATCCACACCTTTATAAAGAAGGAGTAGATGGTGTTATTCGACGTTGTGTGCCTGAGCATGAACAGGAACAGATTCTACGCAAGTGTCACTCTGAATCCTATGGAGGACACCACGCTGGAGATAGAACTGCACACAAGGTACTACACTCTGGTTTTTATTGGCCTACTCTATTCAAAGATGCTCGTAAGTTTGTCTTATCTTGTGATGAATGACAAAGAATAGGTAACATTAGTAGACGTCAAGAAATGCCTATGAATTATTCTCTTGTTATTGAACTGTTTGATGTTTGGGGATTTGATTATATGGGACCTTTTCCTGCCTCTAATGGTTATACACATATTTTAGTTCATGTTGATTACGTTACTAAGTGGGTAGAAGCTATTCCAACTAGTAGTGCTTATCATAACACTTCTATTAAAATGCTTAAAGAAGTTATTTTTCTGAGGTTTGGAGTCCCTGGATATCTTATGACCGATGGTGGTTCACATTTTATTCATGGTGCTTTCCGTAAGATGCTTGCTAAGTATGATGTCAATCATAGAATCGCATCTCCTTATCATCCGCAGTCTAGTGGTCAAGTAGAGTTGAGCAATAGAGAGCTCAAATTAATTTTCCAAAAGACTGTGAATAGATCTAGAAATAATTGGTCCAAAAAACTTGATGATGCACTATGGGCCTATAGAACTGCATACAAAAATCCTATGGGTATGTCTCCATATAAGATGGTTTACGGAAAAGCATGTCATTTACCTCTTGAACTTGAACATAAAGCATATTGGGCTACTAAAGAGCTCAATTATGATTTCAAACTTGCCGATGAGAAGAGGTTGTTTGATATTAGCTCACTTGATGAGTGGAGAACCCAAGCATATGAGAATGCCAAGCTATTCAAAGAAAAATTCAAACGCTGGCATGATAAGAGGATACAAAAGCGTGAGTTTAACGTAGGAGACTATGTATTATTATTCAACTCTTGTTTAAGATTTTTTGCAGGAAACTTCTCTCTAAATGGGAGGGTCCCTACGTTATCGAGGAGGTCTATCATTCTGGTGCCATAAAAATCAACAACTTCGAAGGCACAAGTCCGAGGGTGGTAAACGGT
The DNA here is from genome assembly GCF_002162155.2 of Triticum dicoccoides. Taxonomy (NCBI): domain Eukaryota; kingdom Viridiplantae; phylum Streptophyta; class Magnoliopsida; order Poales; family Poaceae; genus Triticum; species Triticum dicoccoides. The sequence goes on from NC_041389.1 coordinate 5,135,783, forward strand.
CAAAGAATTAAAGAATACATTTCAGGTAATCCTATCAATGCTGAAACTAATATTATTGAAATCGTAACCCCTGGAGAATACATAAGGGACACTTTCTAGAACGTTCCAGACTCCGAAAAGGAATAGGTATGTGGTACCATAAGTAAACCGACTCCAAAACGGATCCAATGGCAATTTTTATCAGTTTTGGAATATTTAAGAATTTTAGGAAGAAAGAAGTAGTCTGAAAGGGACACGAGGCCCCCACGAGAGTGGAGAGCGCGCCCCCTCCTACTGGGTGCGCCCCTGTCTCGTGGGCACCTCGTGTGCCTCCTGGACTCCGTTTTCTTGCACATTATGTATTTTGGTCGGTAAAAATTCATTATATATACTCCCAAAGGTTTTGACCGCCGTATCACACAAATATCCTCTGTTTTCGTTTCGAGCTATTCCTGTTGTATATTAAAAGCAGGATGTCTTCTCAGGAGTCAGTTGGGGAGAGTCGGGTGTCTCACCCGACACCACGTCCAGGAGCAAATAGCGATGCTTATCACTTCGGACCATCAACGGAGGATGAGATGGAGGCTGATTTGAAAAGGATAGATGCCATGGAGGAAGATCAAGAAGTTACCTCCCGTCTCCAAGTAGAATTCATGATGGGGGAACTACCTAGCTTGGCTATCCCAACTCCGGTCATCCCTTCCAACTTTAGATTTCTTTCCTATGAAAATATGAAAAAGAGCTTCACTTATTCTCCAGAAGCTATGCAGCATCCATGGGTAAAGGGAGCTTTGGCCGTTACGGGCAAGCTCCGTAGAGAAATTATGGACCTCAAACAACAAGTCAATAAGCTCGAGGAGGAGAACCGTTTCCTGAAGGGCATCATCGCCAAGAAGATCATAACCCCAACTGTGAAGAAGGAGAAATAATCACATGGGTATGGGCACTCCCCTTGGCAACTGCCAAGCTTGGGGGAGGTGCCCCAGTATCGTATCACCATCACACTCCTATCTTTACCGTTTTATTTAGTTCGATCCCTTTAGTAGTATCTTGCTCTAGTAGACTGAAGTTTTGATATCAAGTAGTTTTGAGTTTTGCTTTGTGATCTCTTTTTGTAATCGAGTCCGTGAGCTATCTATAATAAAGATTAGTGTTGAGTCAAGGGCTTTGCTATGTTGCTATGATCTTGAGAAAGTAGAAAGAATAAAAGAGTTCATATTGATCTTATGGATAGTGATGACTTCACATATAGAAAGTATGAGGCATAAAAGTTGTTGAGAGTTGATAAATGTAGTATTGGTCATCGTTGCAATTAATAGGAAGTGATAAGGAAAGAGAGGTTCACATATAAATATATTATCTTGGACACCTTTTATAGTTGGGAACACTCATTAAGTATGACATGCTAAAAGAGTTGACATTGGACAAGGAAGACAACGTAATGGCTTATGTTTTCGCACATCTCAGTTAAAGTATATTGTCATTGACCTTCCAAACATGTTAAGCTTGCTTTTCCCCCTCATGCTAGCCAAATTCCTTGCACCAAGTAGAGATACTACTTGTGCTTCCAAATATCCTTAAACCCAATTTTGCCATGAGAGTCCACCATACCTACCTATGGATTGTGTAAGATCCTTCAAGTAAGTTTTCATGTTGCAGGCAATAAAAATTGCTATCTAAATATGTATGACTTATTAGTGCAGAGAAAATAAGCTTTGTACGATCTTGTTGTGGAAGTAATAAAAGCGATGGACTGCATAATAAAGGTCCACATACAAGGGGCAATATAAAGTGACGTTCTTTTGCATTAAGATTTTGTGCATCAACCCTAAACGCACATGACAACCTCTGCTTCCCTCTGCGAAGGGCCTATCTTCTACTTTATGTTTTTACTTTATGCTAGAGTCAAGGTGATCCTCACCTTTCCCTTTTTCATTTTATCCTTTGGCAAGCTCCTCTGTTTGAAAGATCATGATATATATATATCCAATTGGATGTAAGTTAGCATGGGCTATTATTGTTGACATCACCTAAAGGTGAATACGTTGGGAGGCAACACAATAAGCCCCTATCTTTCTCGGTGTCTGGCTGAAACTCCATAACCACAAGTATTGCGTGAGTGTTAGCAATTATAGAAGGCTACAAGATAGTTGAGTATGTGAGCTTGTTGAAAAGCTCTATTGTTGACTCTTTCTGATGTTATGATAAATTGCAATTGCTTCAATGACTAAGATTATAGTTTGTTAGTTCCCAATGAAGTTTTTGAACCATACTTGACATTGTGAATTGATTGTCACTTAAACATAGGAAATCATATGACAAAATCTATATATGTTGCTGTTATAAGAATGATCATGATGCCCTCATGTCCGTATTTTATTTTTATCGACACCTCTATCTCTAAACATGTGGGCATGTTTTTCGATTTCGGCTTCCGCTTGAGGACAAGCAAGGTCTAAGCTTGGGGGAGTTGATACGTCCATTTTGCATCATGCTTTTATATCAATATTTATTACATTATGGGATGTTATTACACATTATATCTCAATACTTATGGCTATTCTCTCTTATTTTACAAGGTTTACCATGAAGAGGGGGAATGCCGGCAGCTGGAATTCTGGTTGGAACAGGAGCAAACATTGGAAACCTATTCTGCACTGCTCCAAAAATCCTGAAACTCCACGAAACATGTTTTTGGAATTAGTAAGAATTATTGGGCAAAAGAAATACACCAGGGGGCCCACACTTTGGCCAGGAGAGTGGGGGGCGCGCCCCCCCTGTTGGGTGCGCCCCCCTGTCTCCTGGGCCCCCTGGTGGGCCTCCGGTGTCCTTCTTCTACTATATGAGAGCTTTTACCCTAGAAAAAATCGTGCGCAAGCTTACCGGATGAAACTCCGCCGCCACGAGGCGGAACCTTGGCGGAACCAATCTAGGGCTCTAGCGGAGCTGTTCTGCCGGGGACACTTTCCTCCGGGAGGGGGAAATCATCACCAACGTCATCACCAACGATCCTCTCATCGGGAGGGGGTCAATCTCCATCAACATCTTCATCAGCACCATATCCTCTCAAAACCCTAGTTCATCTCTTGTATCCAATCTTGTATCAAAACCACAAATTGGTACCTGTGGGTTGCTAGTAGTGTTGATTACTCCTTGTAGTTGATGCTAATTGGTTTACTTGGTGGAAGATCATATGTTCAGATCCTTTATGCATATTATTACCCCTCTGATTATGAACATGAATATGCTATGTGAGTAGTTACGTTTGTTCCTGAGGCCATGGGTGAAGTCTTGCTATTAGTAGTCATGTGAATTTGGTATTCGTTCGATATTTTGATGAGATGTATGTTGTCTTTTCCTCTAGTGGTGTTATGTGAACGTCGACTACATGACACTTCACCATTATTTGGGCCTAGAGGAAGGCATAGGGAAATAATAAGTAGATGATGGGTTGCTAGAGTGACAGAAGCTTAAACCCTAGTTTATGTGTTGCTTCGTTAGGGGCTGATTTGGATCCATATGTTTAATGATGTGGTTAGGTTTACCTACTTCTTTTGTAGTTGCGGATGCTTGCAATAGGGGTTAATCATAAGTGGGATGCTTGTCCAAGTAAGGGCAGTACCCAAGCACCGGTCCACCCACATACCAGATTATCAAAGTACCGAACGCGAATCATATGAACATGATGAAAACTAGCTTGACGATAATTCCCATGTGTCCTCGGGAGCTCCTTTCTCATTATTAGAAATTGTCCAGGCTTATCCTTTGCTACATAAAGGATTGGTCCACCTTGCTGCACTTTATTTACTTTATTTACTTGTTACTCGTTGCTATTTATCTTATCACAAAGCTATCTATCACCTACAATTTCAGTGCTTGCAGAGAAAACCTTACCAAAAACCGCTTATCATTTCCTTCTGCTCCTCGTTGGGTTCGACACTCTTACTTATCGAAAGGACTATGATTGATCCCCTACACTTGTGAGTCATCAAACACCACAGCGTAATGGTGTGTCCGAACGTCGTAACCGCACTTTATTAGATATGGTGTGATCTATGATGTCTCTTACTGATTTACCACTATCATTTCAGGATTATGCATTAGAGACAGCTGCATTCACCTTAAACAAGGCACCGTAAAAATCCGTTGAGACGACACCGTATGAACTGTGGTTTGGCAACAAACCTAAGTTGTCGTTTCTTAAAGTTTGGGGATGAGATGCTTATTTCAAAAGGCTTCAGCCTGATAAGCTCGAACCCAAATCGGAGAAGTGTGTCTTCATAGGATACCCTAAGGAAACAATTGGGTACACCTTCTACCACAAGTCAGAAGGCAAGATCTTTGTTGCTAAGAACGAAACCTTTCTAGAGAAGGAGTTTCTCTCGAAAGAAGTGAGTGGGAGGAAAGTAGAACTTGATGAGGTAATTGTACCTTTTCTCAATTTGGAAAGTAGCTCATCCGAGAAATCTGTTCCTGTGATGCCTACACCAACTGGAGAGGAAGCTAATGATAAAGATCATAAAACTTCAGATCAAGTTGCTACAGAACCTCGTAGGTCAAAGAAAGCACGATCCGCACCAGAGTGGTATGTAATCATGTTCTGGAAGTCATGTTACTTGACCATGATGAACCTACGAACTATGAAGAAGCTATGATGAGCCCAGATTCCAATAAATGGCTTGAGGCCATCAAATCTGAGATAGGATCCATGTATGAGAATAACATGTAGATTTTAGTGGATCTGCCCGATGATCGACGACCCATAGAGAATAAATGTTTTCGAAAAGTCAAGAAGAAGTCTGACACTGATGGTAATGTTACTATCTATAAAGCTCGACTTGTCGCAAAAGTTTTTCGACAAGTTCAAGGAGTTGACTACGATGAGACTTTCTCACCTGTAGCGATGCTTAAGTCTGTCTGAATCATGTTAGCAATTGCCGCATTTTATGATTATGAAATCTGGCAAATGGATGTCAAAACTGCATTCCTTAATGGATTTCTTAAAGAAGAGTTGTATATTATGCAACTAGAAGGTTTTTTCAATCGTAAAGGTGCTAACAAAGTGTGCAAGCTCCAGCGATCCATTTATGGACTGGTGCAAGCATCTCGGAGTTGGAATATAGGCTTTGATGAGGTGATCAAAGCATATGGTCTTATACAGACTTTTGGAGAAGCCTGTATTTACAAGAAAGTGAGTGGGACCTCTATAGCATTTTCAAATATTATATGTGGATGACATATTGTTGATTGGAAATGATGTAGAATTTCTGGATAGCATAAAAGGATACTTGAATAAAAGTTTTTCAATGAAAGACCTTGGTGAAGCTGCTTATATATTGCGCATCAAGATCTATAGAGATAGATCAAGACGCTTGATAGGACTTTCACAAAGCACATACCTTGATAAAGTTTTGAAGAAGTTAAAAATGGATCAGTCAAAGAAAAGGTTCTTGCCTGTGTTACAAGGTATGAAGTGTTGGGGAACGTAGTAATTTCAAAAATTTCCTACGCACACGCAAGATCATGGTGATGCATAGCAACGAGAGGGGAGAGTGTGTCCACGTACCCTTGTAGACCAAAAGCGGAAGCGTTAGCACAACGTGGTTGATGTAGTCGTACATCTTTACGATCCGACCGATCAAGTACCGAACACACGGCACCTCCGAGTTCAGCACACGTTTAGCTCGATGACGTCCCTCGAACTCCGATCCAGCCGAGCTTTGAGGGAGAGTTCCGTCAGCACGACGGTGTGGTGATGATGATGATGTTCTACCGATGCAGGGCTTCGCCTAAGCACCGCTATGATATTATCGAGGTGGATTATGGTGGAGGGGGGCACCGCACACGGCTAATAGATCTCAAGGGATCAATTATTGTGTCTAGAGGTGCCCCCTTGCCCCCGTATATAAAGGAGCAAGGGGGAGGGAGCGGCCAGCCAGGAAGGGCGCGCCAGGGAGGAGTCCTACTTGTCCAAGTAGGAGAGGTGAAGGAAGGGGAGAGAGAAGAGGAAGGAAAGGGGGCGCCACCCCCCCCCCCTCCTTGTCCTATTCGGACTAGAGGGGGAGGGGGCATGCGGCCTGCCCTGGCCGCACCTCCTCTTCTCCACTTTGGGCCCATGTGGCCCATTAACCCCCCTGGGGGGTTCCGGTAACCCCCCGGTACTCCGGTATTTATCTGATAACCCCCGGAACCATTCCGGTGTCCGAATATAGTCGTCCAATATATCAATCTTCATCTCTCGACCATTTCGAGACTCCTTGTCATGTCTGTGATCACATCTGGGACTCCGAACTATCCGCAGTACATCAAAACACATAAACTCAAAATATAACTATCATCTAATTTTAAGCATGCGGACCCTACGGGTTCGAGAACTATGTAGACATGACCGAGACGCGTCTCCGGTCAATAACCAATAGCGGAACCTGGATGCTCATATTGGCTCCCACATATTCTACGAAGATCTTTATCAGTCAAACCGCATAACAACATACGTTGTTTCCTTTGTCAACGGTATGTTACTTGCCCGAGATTCGATCGCTCAATACCTAGTTCAATCTCGTTACCAACAAGTCTCTTTACTCGTTCCGTAATAAATCATCCCACAACTAACTTATTAGTTACAATGCTTGCAAGGCTTATAGTGATGTGCATTACTGAGTGGGCCCAGAGGTACCTCTCCGACAATCGGAGTGACAAATCCTAATCTTGAAATACGCCAACCCAACAAGTACCTTTGGTGACACCTGTTGAGCACCTTTATAATCACCCAGTTACGTTGTGACGTTTGGTAGCACACAAAGTGTTCCTCCGGTAAACGGGAGTTGCATAATCTTATAGTTATAGGAACATGTATAAGTCATGAAGAAAGCAATAGCAGAATACTAAACGATCAAGTGCTAAGCTAACGGAATGGGTCAAGTCAATCACATCATTCTCCTAATGATGTGATCCCGTTAATCAAATGACAACTCATGTCTATGGTTAGGAAACATAACCATCTTTGATCAACGAGCTAGTCAAGTAGAGGCATACTAGTGACACTCTGTTTGTCTATGTATTCACACATGTATCATGTTTCTGGTTAATACAATTCTAGCATGAATAATAAACATTTATCATGAAATAAGGAAATAAATAATAACTTTTTTATTGCCTCTAGGGCATATTTCCTTCAGTCTCCCACTTGCACTAGAGTCAATAATCTAGTTCGCATCATCATGTGATTTAAGACCAATATTCACATCTGTATGTGATTAATACCCATAGTTCACATCGTCATGTGACCAACACCCAAAGGGTTTACTAGAGTCAATAATCTAGGTCACATCACTATGCGATTAACACCCAAAGAGTACAAAGGTATGATCATGTTTTTTGCTCGTAAGAGAAGTTTAGTCAACAGGTCTATCACATTCAGAGCCGTATGTATTTTGCAAATATTCTACGTCTACAATGCTCTGCATGGAGCTACTCTAGCTATTTGCTCCCACTTTCAATATGTATCCAGATTGAGAATTAGAGTCATCTGGATTAGTGTGAAAACTTGCATCGACGTAACCCTTTACGATGAACCTCTTGTCACCTCCATAATCGAGAAACATATCCTTATTCCACTAAGGATAATTTTGTCCAATGTCCAGTGATCTACTCCTAGATCACTATTGTACTCCCTTGCCAAACCATGGCAGGGTATACAATAGGTCTGGTCCATAGCATGGCATACTTTTATAGAACCTATGACTGAGGCATAGGGAATTACGTTCATTCTCTTTCTATTTTCTGCCATGGTCGGGATTTGAGTCTTACTCAATTTCACACCTTTGCAACACATGCAAGAACTCTTTCTTTGACTATTCCATTTTGAACTAATTCAAAATCTTGTCAAGGTATGTACTAATTGAAAATCTTATCAAGCGTCTTGATCAATCTCAATAGATCTTGATGCTCAATATGTAAGTAGCTTTACTGAGGTCTTTCTTTGAAAAACTCCTTTCAAACACTACTTTATGCTTTGCAGAATAATTCTTAGTGGTAGAATTGGCCAATTCTTAGTGGTAGAATTGGCAAGTGGGCTTATGCTTTGATTGAATATGATTTGGCTTATGAATCTCTAAAATCCATGAAAGGCCAAATTGTTGCTAATTTCATTGTTGAACATCGGATTAATGACAAGCATGATGCTGATATGAACCTTGTTTGATTAGTGCCATTGAGATTATACTTTGATGGTTCAGTTTGTAACAATGGCCAAGGTGTTGGTATTGTTTATATATCTCCTCATGGTGCTGTTTTTGAAGCATCATGCCGCTTAGAATATATTTGCACAAACAATCAAGCCGAATATGAAGCATTGTTATTCGGCCTAGAGATGTTGCTTGCTATAGGTGTTACGCATATTGAGGCTTATGGTGATTCGTTACTAGTGGTGCAGCAAGTATCCAAAGTCTTTCAGTGTTTGGACGAATCACTTAATGTTTACCTTGATAAATGTCTAGATATAATTTCTACTTTGGATTGTTTTAGCATTGCTCATATATCTAGGCATGACAATTGGAAAGCAAATGATCTGGCACAACAAGCATCTGGATATCATGTTGATCATGGCATGTTTCATATCTCTCAAAGACCGATGTCTTGTCTTGCCAATATGGGAGAGGCTGAACCTGAACTCACCGATTCGGCCATTAACAAAAAATCTAGTGCAGGTGATAATTCCGATTGGAGAAAGCCCATTGTTGATTAATTGTGCAATCCGAGTGAAAGGGTGGACTGGGCTGTTCGGCGTATGGCTTTCAAGTATACAATGAGAGATGATGGTTGAGGGAGTTCCGGACTAGGGGGTATCCGGATAGCCGAACTATCATCATCGGCCGGACTCCAAGACTATGAAGATACAAGATTGAAGACTTCGTCCCTTGTCCGGATGGGACTTTCCTTGGCGTGGAAGGCAAGCTTGGTGATACGGATATGTAGATCTCCTACCATTGTAACCGACTTTGTGTAACCCTAGCCCTCTCCGGTGTCTATATAAACCGGATGGCTTTAGTCCATAGAATGAACAACAATCATACCATAGGCTAGCTTCTAGGGTTTAGCCTCCTTGATCTCGTGGTAGATCCACTCTTGTAACACACATCATCAATATTAATCAAGCAGGATGTAGGGTTTTACCTCCATCAAGAGGGCCCGAACCTGGGTAAAACATCGTGTCCCTTGTCTCCTGTTACCATCCGCCTAGACGCACAGTTCGGGACCCCCTACCCGAGATCCGCCGGTTTTGACACCGACATTGGTGCTTTCATTGAGAGTTCCTCTGTGTCGTCACCGATAGGCTCGATGGCCTCTTCGATCATCAACAATGATGCAGTCCAGGGTGAGACCTTCCTCCCCAGACAGATCTTCGTATTCGGCGGCTTTGCACTGCGGGCCAATTCACTTGGCCATCTGGAGCAGATCGAAAGCCACGCCCCTGGCCGTCAGGTCAGATTTGGAAGTTTGAACTTCATGGCTGACATCCGCGGGGACTTGATCTTCGATGGGGTCGGGCCACAGCCAAGCGCGCCACACTGTCACGATGGGCATGATTTAGCTCTGCAGTCGGATAGTACCCTGGAGGCCGCACTCGAGTCCGCTCCGATCTTCAATTCAGAGCTGGCTGCACAGATCGAGGACGGATGGCTAGACACCGCCTCGGGGGCTGCATCCTCTACGACGATAGAGCCGAACACTGACCTTGTCCCTCATGAAGCTCGTGACTCCGAGGTGCCGGACTCCTTGCCGGACTCCGAACCTCCCGCGCCCCCTCCAATCGAATCCGATTGGGCGCCGGTCATGGAGTTCACCGCAGCGGACATCTTTCAACACTCACCTTTTGGCGACGTCTTGAGTTCGCTAAAGTATCTCTCGTTATCAGGAGAACACTGGCCGGACTGCGGTCAAGATGGTTGGGATGCGGACGATGAAGAAATTCAAAGCCCACCCACCACCCACTTAGTAGCCACTATCGACGATCTAACCGACATGCTAGACTACGACTCCGAAGACATCGACGGCATGGACGACGATGCCGGAGACGATCAAGAACCAGCGCCTACCGGGCACTGGAAAGCCACCTCATCATATGACATATACATGGTGGATATCCCAAAGGATGGGAATGGCGAAGCAACAGCGGAGGATGACCCCTCCAAGAAACAGCCCAAGCGTCGGCGTCAGCGGCGCCGCTCTAAATCCCGCCACAGCAAGAATGAAGATTCCGGCACCGGAGATAATAATACACCGGACAGTGCCAAAGACAACCCACTCCAGCAAGATCCAGCGCAGGAGGACGGAGAAGCCAGCCCTCATGAGAGAGCAGCAGAAGAAGAGGTAGAGGATTATATGCCTCCCTCCGGAGACGAGGCAAGCCTCGACGATGATGAATTCATCGTGCCTGAGGATCCCGTTGAACAAGAGCGTTTTAAACGCAGGCTTATGGCCACGGCGAACAGCCTCAAGAAAAAGCAGCAACAGCTTAGAGCTGATCAAGATCTGCTAGCCGACAGATGGACTGAAGTCCTCGCGGCCGAAGAGCATGAGCTCGAACGCCCCTCCAAAAGCTACCCTAAACGCAAGTTGCTCCCCCGATTAGAGGAGGAGGCGTATGAACCCGCATCACCAGGAGACAATACGGCTGACCGACCACCCCGTGGTCGCGACAGAGAGGCCTCTAGGCCCTTCACTAGATCCGTACGCCGGCATCGCTCGAAAAGCACAAGGCCACAGGGGAACGCTCCGGACTTGCGAGATATATTGGAGGATAGGGCAAGACAACCAAGATCGATCTATGGATCGCGTGGGCGCCCCATGATACATGACGACAACCGTCGCACCGGACATAGTAAGTCCGGCCGGGCCGAACAAAATAGACAAAGCCCTTTCGAGCTCCGTCGTGATATCGCCCAGTACAGAGGCGCCGCACACCCACTATGCTTCACAGACGAAGTAATGGATCATCAAATCCCCGAAGGGTTTAAACCCGTGAATATTGAATCTTACGATGGCACAACAGACCCCGCGGTTTGGATCGAAGACTATCTCCTTCACATCCACATGGCCCGCGGTGACGATCTTCACGCCATCAAATATCTCCCCCTCAAGCTTAAAGGACCAGCCCGACATTGGCTTAACAGCTTGCCAGCAGAGTCAATTGGGAGTTGGGAAGACCTGGAAGCCGCATTCCTCAATAACTTCCAAGGCACGTATGTGCGACCACTAGACGCTGATGACCTAAGCCACATAATTCAGCAGCTAGACGAATCGGCCAGACAATTCTGGACACGGTTCTTAACCAAGAAAAACCAAATCGTCGACTGTTCGGATGTGGAGGCCCTTGCAGCCTTCAAGCATAATATCCGCGACGAGTGGCTTGCCCGGCACCTGGGACAGGAAAAGCCGAAATCCATGGCGGCCCTCACATCACTCATGACCCGCTTCTGCGGGGTGAGGACAGCTGGCTAGCACGCAGCAACAACCTCAGCAAAAATTCTGGCAGTCCGGATATCAAGGACCGTAATGGAAGGTCGCGTCGTAACAAAAACAAACGCCGCATTAACGGCGACAATAGTGAGGATACGGCAGTCAATGCCGGATTCAGAGGCTCTAAATCCAGTCAGCGGAAAAAGCCATTCAAAAGAACTACTCCGGGTCCGTCTAATTTGGACCGAATACTCGACCGCTTGTGCCAGATACACGGCACCCCCGAAAAGCCAGCTAACCACACCAACAGGGACTGTTGGGTATTCAAGCAGGCAGGCAAGTTAATTGCCGAAAACAATGACAAGGGGCTGCATAGCGATGACGAGGAAGAGACCCGACCGCCGAACAATAGAGGACAGAAGGGTTTCCCCCCACAGGTGCGGACGATGAACATGATATACACAACGCACATACCCAAAAGGGAGCGGAAGCGTGCACTCAGGGATGTATACGCGATGGAGCCAATTGCCCCGAAGTTCAATCCATGGTCCTCCTGCCCGATCACTTTTGACCGAAGGGACCACCCCACCAGCATCTGCCACGGCGGATTCGCCGCATTGGTCTTAGACCCAATCGTCGATGGATTTCACCTCACCAGAGTCCTGATGGATGGCGGCAGCAGCCTGAACCTGCTTTATCAGGATACAGTGCGCAAAATGGGCATAGACCCCTCAAGGATTAAACCTACCAAGACGACCTTTAAAGGCGTCATACCAGGTGTAGAAGCCAATTGTACAGGCTCAGTTACACTGGAAGTGGTCTTCGGATCCCCGGATAACTTCCGAAGCGACGAGTTAATCTTCGACATAGTTCCGTTCCGCAGCGGCTATCATGCCCTGCTCGGACGTACCGCATTTGCAAAGTTCAACGCGGTGCCGCACTACGCATACCTCAAGCTCAAGATGCCAGGCCCTCGAGGAGTCATCACAGTCAATGGAAACACTGAACGTTCTCTTCGCACGGAGGAACATACAGCGGCTCTCGCGGCAGAAGTACAATGCAGCCTCTTAAGGCAATTCTTGAGTCCGGCCGTTAAGCGGCCGGACACAGCTAAGCGCGCCCGGAGTAACCTACAACAAGACCACCTGGCACGTTCCGAGCACGCGTAGCAGTGCGGCCCCAACCCCAGCCCCTGTAAAACGTCAAGACAGGTCCTTCGCGTACACCATTACGCTCTGAAGATACCATGGGCATGGGGAGAGGGGCGCGACCACGATAGGCCCAGACTGCGGCTCAACCACACCAAGGGCTCTCAAGTGTGTCGTTCTTCTTTTTCTTTTTCCTTTTTATTTTTACCCACAGGACTCCGTTCGTCAGAGGCCCTGTCCGGCAGTAGACCTGCCGAACTCACGCTGCAACAACCAGGGAAGAAGAAAGGCTACAACGAATATCCAGGTGGTCTCCATTACGAGCATTAAATCTGTTTTATGCACCATTCCGCAGCCTACCCCTGGAGGGGGACATGTTTAACAGTCCCATCCCTTGATTATCGCACCATTTGTATCGTTCTGCACTTATAGCAGTTTTTCTTGAATAAGTAATGCAGCACCTTTTTGCTTCCAATTGCATTTCTCTTTTATACATATGTTCATTTGTGACATGTCGCATCCATACGTTTTGGTACGGCTAAATACACCAGGGGCTTATGTTTCCCGCATCATGGTGTGATAAGTCCGAACACTTTCACAAGTGCGGCACCCCGAACTTATAGCATTATATGCATCAGCTCCGAATCATGTCTTGGGTCAATAGTTGGGTTTGCCCGGCTCCCATGTTTTGGTACCTTACGTTCCGTTGTATCGGCTAAGGTAGCACTGGGAGAACCACTGCGATTGCGCCCCAGTTGAGCTGGGTTAATGCCTCAGTGGAGAAAGCTAAAACTGACCGTCATGATGAGGCGAGAGCTGGTCGCTGTTCGAGAGGTTTTTTGTGAGTCCCTAAAGACTTATGCCGCTTAGAGCGAGGAGCCGGTTTTTGTCCGGCCAGGCCTGGATAGCGCCCCAAATTCGGCCTTCCGAAGACTAGGGGCTTCGCCGAAATTTAAAATTATAGAATTCTATGGCTAAGTGAGAGTGTTCAAGCATTATAAGTCCGATTGCCTTGTTCGTTGTGTTGAACGCCTCCCTAGATGGACCCAAATATGGGAACAAGAGTGCTCAAATTTATCCCGAACACCCCAGCACTCGTGGCATGGGGGCTGAAGCCGACGACTTGCCATCTCTCAGATTTGATAAACAGCCGCACAGAAGGTAATATTTAAATTAAAATGCGTTGCTTAGCGCAAATGAACTAAGTTTTCAGCGCACAGGATAACAAAATGCGAGTCTACTCAAATATTACATCTTTGGAGCACTCACCCGCAATAGTGCGGGCGCCCTTCAGCACACTCTTATAATACATCTCGGGCGTGCGGTGCTCCTTGCCCTGCGGCGGCGGGTCCGTCACGAGCTTCTGGGCATCCAGCTTGCCCCAGTGCACCTTTGCGCAGGCAAGGGCCCGACGGGCACCCTCAATACAAGCGGAGTGCTTGATGACTTCAACCCACGGGCACGCATCCACCAGCCGCCGCACCAGGCCGAAGTAGCTCCCGGGCATGGCCTCCTTAGGCCATAGCCGAACTATGAGGCCCTTCATGGCCTGTTCGGCCACCTTGTGGAGCTCGACCAGCTGCTTCAGCTGGTCGCTAAGGGGCACCGGATGTCCGGCCTCAGCATACTGAGACCAGAAGACCTTCTCCGTCGAGCTCCCCTCCTCGGCCCGGTAGAATGCGGCGGCATCGGATACGCTACGAGGAAGATCTGCGAACGTTCCTGGAGAGCTCCGAATTCGGGTAAGTAACAGGTAATTAACACTCACATGCTTACTTTGCATGAAAAATGCCTTACCCGCCGCTATTTTCTTCAATTCCTCGATTTCTTGGAGGGCCTTGTAGGCTTCGGCCTTAGCGGCTTTGGCACTCTCAAGAGCCATTGCAAGCTCAGACTCTCGAGTCTTCGAGTCACGCTCCAGGCTCTCATGTTTTTTCACGAGATCCTGGAGCTCTTGATGTACCTCCGCCACCCACGCCTCCTGTTTCTCTCGCTCGGTGCGCTCCGTGGCCGCATTGCGTTCGGCCACGGCCACCGCCTCTTTCAGGATCGCCACCTCGTTAGTGGCCCCTGCAATACCCACGTTATCCTTGTCATTCTTTTTGCAACCAAAATCCTTTTCTGTAAGGTACAATTTTAATAAGGTGTTACTCACCTTCCTTGTCCTCGAGCTGCTTCTTGGCACGGCCGAGCTCGTTCTCGGACCGCTCGAGGCTTTCCTTCAAAGTATTGACCTCCGCAGTCAGTGCGGCAGAGGTCAACAGCGCAGCCTGCAATCCCATATTGACATATTTTTTATGACTCCTGCGTATATCTTCTTAAGATCCTCAGTCCGGCTTTTCTTTCCGAACACCGAACCGAGCATCAGGGGCTACTGTCTATGCGGTACTATTTTACATATATCAAAAAAATTACCTCAAAGCCTGTTAAAAGGCTGCTGCAGGCTTCGGTCAGCCCGCTCTTGGCGAGCTGCACCTTCTGAATCACCGCACTTATAACAGTGCGGTGTTCCTCTTCGATGGAGGCGCCATTAAGCGCCTCTAGCAAGCTATCCAGCGCCTCCGGTTGGACGGAGGCTACCGGCGTCACGGTCTTGCCCTTCTTACGAAGGGGCCGCCCGCCGGACTCCGGAGCCACTATGGGATCCGGGGCCGAGTCCGGTGAAAAGTCCGGGAGGTTGTCCTGCGACACCTCTGGGGCCTCCTCCTCCTGGCGGGTCCCTTCCTGGGATCCTACCTCGGCATCGTCCGTGTCACGGGGGGTGGAGGCGGTCGGAAGAGAATCCATATCCGACGCACCTAAGGACCCGCTCGACGAAGCGGGAAGATCGTCCTTGGGCGGACTGCAGGGTTGTATGCGGCATTAGAAAGACATTGTGTGGCAAAAAATAAAAACCATGAAGTTATTCGGGAGTCCGGATACTCACGATCTCGCCAGGGGCTTGGCCCTTGGAGGCCAGTCCTCGTCGTCATCACTAGCGTTGGTAGAGCAGTCCGGGGGAAGAGTTTTTCCCTTCTTGGACCCTTCGGCCTCCCTCGTTGGGGAGGCCTTCCTTTTCTTCTCTCCCCCCTCTGGGGGAGAGGCTTTCTTCTTCTCCTCCTCACCTTGGTGAGAGGAGTCGGCCTCGGAGTCGTCATCCGATAGCACCTAAAAACAGGAACTCTTCCGAGTCCCCGTGGCCTTCTTCTTGGCCTTCTGGGTCCTCTGTGGTGCCGGAGCCAGCAGCCCCGTTAGGCGGGCGTCCGCTGGGTCCTCTGGCAATGAGGACGGAAAGATAGTCTGTTCGGCCTTCGCCAGCCAGTCCTGTCAAAGGTAAAGGGAGTTTAGATCCCGCATAGAGTCAAACTATAGAAAACGAGCGTTCCGTAAAGGACAAAATCACTTACCTCATCAGCCGGACGCTGCGAGCTGAATCCGCGATCTTCGGTAGCGGATGCGGGAGCCTCGGCGCCCTTGAACAGCACCTTCCAGACATCTTCGATACGTAGTGTCGAAGAGCCCGCTCAGAGTCTGGTGCTGCGCTGGATCGAACTCCCACATGTTGAAACCCCGTCGTTGGCACGGGAGAATCCGGCGGATGAGCATGACCTGGACTACGTTGACAAGCTTGAGCTTCTTGTCCACCAGCTTTTGGATACAGGCTTGGAGTCCGGTCAGCTCCTCCAAATCACCCCAAATCCAGCCACTCTCTTTCCAGGAGGTGAGCCGTGTAGGGATGCCGGATCTGAATTTGGGGGCCGCTGCCCATTCAGGGTCACGTGGCTTGGTGATGTAGAACCACCCCGATTGCCACCCCTTAATGGTTTCCACGAAAGTGCCCTCCAGCCAAGTAACGTGGGACATCCTGCCCACCATGGCGCCTCCGCACTCCGCTTGGCTGCCCTTCACAACCTTCGGCTTGACGCTGAAGGTCTTGAGCCACAAACCGAAGTGGGGCTGGATGCAGAGGAAGGCCTCGCACACGACGATAAACGCCGAGATGTTGAGGATGAAATTCGGGGCCAGATCATGGAAATCCAGGCCGTAGTAGAACATGAGCCCCCGGACAAAGGGACGAAGTGGGAAGCCCAGTCCGCGGAGGAAATGGGGAAGAAATACTACCCTCTCATGGGGCCTGGGGGTGAAGATGAGCTCTCCCTCGTCGGGGAGCCGGTGTGCGATGTTGCTGGACAAATATCCGGTGTTGCGCAGCTTCTGGATCTGCCCCTCCGTGACGGAGGAGGCCATCCACTTGCCTCCCGCTCCGGACATAGTTGGAGAAGGCTGAGGTGAGAAGTGCGGACTTGGGCACTGGAGCTCGAGTTCGCGGAGTTGGATAAGCCAAGGAGGAAGAAGGCGCATGTAAAAGGGTTGGATCTTTATCCCCTTATATGGGCGGACACAAACATGCGTCCCCACCGGCCTGATAAAACTCGCTTATCCCCCAAGCGCCGCAATCAATGGTGCGGTTGGGTTACCCACGTCCATATTGATGGGAATCCCGGAATAAGGGGAACACGATCTCTGCTTCGACAAGACGTGCCAAAGAAACCGCTTCGCTAAACGCGCTAAGGTGGTACAATAAAAACGATTCTAGTAAAGGCTTGGTAGTGGTGTGACGTCACGCCGCAAAATACGTTAGCAGATTGAACTTGTGTAATATTATTCTCTCTACGGTGGTGCGTGGAATTTATTTTTGCAGAGCCAGACACTATCCTGGTGTTCACAATCTTCTATAAATTATTCGAAGGAAGAACCCGCCTTGCAATGCCGAAGACAACATGCGCGCCAGACTCGTCGTCATTGAAGCATGGTTCAGGGGCTACTGAGGGAGTTCCGGACTAGGGGGTGTCCGGATAGCCGAACTATCATCATCAGTCGGACTCCAAGACTATGAAGATACAGGATTGAAGACTTCGTCCCGTGTCCGGATGGAACTTTCCTTGGCGTGGAAGGCAAGCTTGGCGATATGGATATGTAGATCTCCTACCATTGTAACCGAGTCTGTGTAACCCTAGCCCTCTCCGGTGTCTATATAAACCGGATGGCTTTAGTCCATAGAACGAACAACAATCATACCATAGGCTAGCTTCTAGGGTTTAGCCTCCTTGATCTCGTGGTAGATCCACTCTTGTAACACACATCATCAATAGTAATCAAGCAGGACGTAGGGTTTTACCTCCATCAAGAGGGCCCGAACCTGGGTAAAACATCGTGTCCCTTGTCTCCTGTTACCATCCGCCTAGACGCACAGTTCGGGACCCCCTACCCGAGATCCGCAGGTTTTGACACCAACAACAGTCTTTTTCGCCGAACAGTCGATCATGTTCTTCTAAAGTGTTTGGATGAGGACCAGGCAAGAGTTGCTATGGGAGAAGTACATGAAGGTATTTGTGGCACTCACCAGTCTGCTCCCAAGATGAAATGGTTATTGCGACGTGCTGGGTTTTATTGGCCGGCTATGATTAATGATTGCTTCAGATATTATAAAGGATGTGAAGCTTGTCAAAAGTTTGGTGATATTCAATTGGCTCCTGCTGTTATGTTACATCCTATTATCAAACCGTGGCCTTTCAGAGGATGGGGTTTAGATTTCATTGGACAAATCCACCCATCTTCCTCAAAAGGGCATCGGTTCGTATTGGTGGCAACTGATTATTTCACTAAATGGTCTGAAGCATTACCTCTCAAGAACATGACACATACGGAGGTAATTCAATTCATAACCGAACACATTATCATAGACTCGGTATTCCTCAAACGTTAACTACAGATCAAGGTTCATCTTTTATGTCACACCAAGTCAGAGAGTTTGCCGAATCTTATAATATAAAGTTGCTCAATTCATCTCCGTATTATGCCCAAGCTAATGGACAAGCCGAGTCTAGCAATAAAATTTTAATCAAGCTCATCAAGAAGAAGATTGAGGATAATCCGAGGAGATGGCATGAGTTGTTGTCCGAAGCTCTATGGCCACATAGAATTTCAAGGCATGGTGCTACGAGGGTAACTCCATATGAGCTAGTATATGGTCAAGAGGCCGTTTTACCTGTGGAAGTAAATTTGAATGCTTTGAGAATAGCCAAACAAAATGATTTATCGGCAGTAGACTTTTATAACTTGATGATGGACAATATTGATGAAGTTGCCGATAAACGTTTGGTTGCTTTGAAGTCCATAGAGAGAGACAAGTTGAGGGTTGCAAGAGCTTACAATAAGAAAGTTAAGTTGAAGAATTTTCAAGTTGGTGATCTCGTCTGGAAAGTGATTCTGCTGGTTGGTTCAAGAGATAGAAAATTCGGGAAGTGGTCTCCAAGTTGGGAAGGTCCTTTTAGGATTACAAGAGTTTTTCCCAGAAATTCATATTTGGTGGAATCAATACAAGGGGCATTGTTACCCCGAGCTCTTAACGGAAAATATTTGAAGAAGTACCACCCGAGTGTGTGGCAGGAAGCCTGAGTAGGCAATGGCCGATATACGACTATCGCCCTTAGCAGAAACATGGCCGATACATAATTATCGCCCTGAGGAAAATAATTGGCCGATGGAGTGTTGACATCGTCCTTAGAACGAACACTATGCATATTATTTTTCGGCGTGCAAGCTTTGCCGAAAAACAGAGGGGCATGTGTTGCCGCCTGATTTTAGCAAGATACAGAGTGAAAGGGTTTTCAGCATGAAAAGTTTCACATCACCGAGTGGAACAACTTTGATGTTTAGGTTATCATCGTCCGACTCCATCTTAGGGGCCAAAATTATATTCCGAGTGGCAGAATTCAATATTCCGAGTGGTTTTCGGCCAATCATGCCTTCAAGACGACCTTGGGTGAAGGAGTACTCTAAAGGAATTGTCTTTGTCTCGTCGAAGCAATCAATTTTGATATATAAATCATCTCAATCCGAGTTTGTATGCAAAAGTTACAATCAATACAGACCAGCCCTACCAAAGACCAAAATATTACGCTTGACACCAGACACATGTTAATGAGTGTCTGATACAAAGCGTGATTAATTCGGCCTTCTGGATGGCCTTGAATAGAAAAACCTTCAACATGAAAAAGTTTCGTCTCGTCGAGTCGATCTATTTTCATATACAATTTGTCTCAATCCGAAGTCATATGCAACTTGGAGAGGCAAATCAAAATCAGGCTGTCTTTTCAGTCGGGAAATCCGAGTGGAAATTTTTACCATCCGAGTGAAAACCTACCGATCGAGTAAAAGGTCGAGTGAAAACTTACCGATCGAGTAAAAGGTCGAGTGAAAACCTACCGATCGAGTAAAAGTTCGTGAAAACCTACCGATCGAGTAAAAGGTCGAGTGAAAACCTAACGATCGAGTAAAAGGTCGAGTGAAAACCTACCGGTCGAGTGAAAGGTTGAGTGAAAACCTAACGATCGAGTGAAAGGTCAAGTGAAAACTTAGCGATCGAGTAAAAGTTTGTCTTCCGAGTGAGAATATAGTCATCCGAGCAAAAGATTGTTTTCCGAGTGAAAAGGTCGAGTCGGATGGTCCGAGCAAAAGTCTCTAATATCCGAGTGGATGAGCTCGAATCCGAGTGAAACTGAACATGTGCCCGAAAGTTTATCAAGATGACCTCGGATGAAGAAGTGTTTAATACAGAAGTTATGCATATCATCAAGACGGTAAACTTTGGTTTTGGAGTCATCATCATCAAAGATAGTATATGACCTACAAGTTCACTACGAGACTCGGATAATCCAGTCTACTGCAAGACCGAGTCCGACTGGAAGGTAAAGATGACCTCTAAGAGTATTCAAGATGGCCTTATTTGAAAAAGTAATAAACATGAGAGTTGTTCGTATCATCGAGGCGCACAGGTTTGATATTTGGGCCGTCTTGATCGGAGATCATATGCAAGCTCAGCGGCCCGCGCAAGAAGGAAGACAGAGTTTGGGCCAGATTCAGACTGAATCCGAGTTGGAATAGAACTAGGACTCTAGGACGCGAATTGATGTAATTTTTCTTGTAAGGAAAGCCTAGATGAATCCTTTACTTGTACGGGAAGTCCAGTCGCCTCTTATATATGTTGGGGGTGACGGCCGATTGAACAACACACAATCGAACAAATCAATATACTACTTTTCATGTCTACGTTTTATCTCTTCATCGTTTTTCTCTCTCGTTCTTCGCTGTTCTTCGTGTTTGAGAGCTGCGAATCCCGAGGCTCTAGGGACGAGCGAATCGACCTAGGGCAGCCCATAGCCGCCACACTCCCTGACGGGGTCCCTCCCGGGGGTGTGGGGTTTTCGGGTCTGCAAAAGCGCCCGTCGACTGTCTTACGTATCGCGCTATCGGTCAGGTCTCCTTCGACGTGAGCTGCGGTGCATCACCCCCGGCGTCGAGGGTACACGTGACATGTTCGTGTGTCAACACACTTTTTGGCGACTCCACTGGGGATCCGAAGATCAATCATCATCATCCACCATGTCCGATCTTCCCAAGCCATCCGAGGTAGACGCTGATAACATCATTAAGCCCAGTCTTGATGAGATATCGGCTGATCATCGCCAAGTCTATGAGGAGTACAAGAAGGTGCGCGAAGAGAAGGATTTGCAGGAGTTCCTTGCAAAGTTCAAGAAGGATCGCCAAGGCAACATCACTCCGATTGAAGAAATCAAGTCCCCTCCTCCTCAAGCCGAGCAGGTTAAACCTTCTGTGAGTACTACCTTTTCTCCTGAGCAGTGGGCTGAGATTGAAAGTCGTATTGCTGATGGTAACAATCTAGTCTATCAAACTTTCATAGAAAATACTAATGCTCAGAATAATACATCTCAATCGACTAGTGGTAATGATGGTGTAGCTGCTAGTGTGCAAAACCCTAATCAGGCTTTACCTATTGCATCGGCGCCTCCCGTGCCGATGGCTTATTATCCTACCCAAACAAATCAGATTGTGGCTGCACCCATTAATCCTATTATGAGCATGTCAGGTTCGGTGGCAACACCGAACCCAACTTTACCTACAGCTACAACCACTCGACCACTAGCAAATTATGGGTCGACATACCTGCCACAATTCCTACCTACAGCTAGTAACCATACTCCTCCTATGACACTGCCACAAGCTTCATCGTCCACTATGGATGATGGTCTAGCTAATCTTAGAGAGGACATGGCTAAGATGCTTCGAGAGAATTTTGGGGTTGAGTTACCTCGGAATCGGATTTACCAAAAGTCGTACCCCGAGTACTTTGATGCCATCCAGTGCCCTCCAGGATATAAAATTCCAGATTTTGTTAAGTTCAATGGAGAGGGCACAAAAACCACATGGGAGCATGTTAGTCAATACTTGGCACAATTAGGTGAAGCAGGTTCACTAAATGAGTTGAAAGTGCGTTTATTTCCTTTATCATTAACTGGTACCGCATTTTCATGGTTTTCTTCTTTACCACATGGTTCCATTCGAGTTTGGTCGCAGCTAGAGCAGAAATTTCATGATCACTTTTACAGCGGCGACAATGAACTCAAGTTGTCAAATCTAACATCGGTTAAACAGAAGCATGATGAATCGGTCTCCGATTACGTCAAGAGATTCAGAGAAACGAAAAACCGATGTTTTAGTTTGGTGATAACCGAGAGAGACTTGGCAGACCTAGTGCTGAGTGGTTTGAGAATTCCCATTAGAGAAAAGCTAGAAGGCTATGAGTTCTTAAATATTAACCAAGTCTTACAAAGGGATTTGGCTCAGGAAAGCCGAAGCAAAGATCTCAAAGAAGTGCATAGGTACAAAGCCGATCGTCCAAAGATGAATATGGCGGAATATGATAGTGATCACTCGGACGATGAGGGTGATGTTTTTGCTACTGAATTTGTTTGGCCATCTAAGGCCAAACCCTTTACTTGCAATGATCTGAAACCGATTCATAAGAATCGTGATGAAGATATGAAGTTTACTTTTAACATTGCTAAGTGTGATAGAATATTTGATGCTTTGCTGCAGGCTAAGATTATTAGAATATCTCATACTTTACCGCCGTTTGAAGAGCTGAAACGGCGTGCTTATTGCAAGTATCATAATTCTTTTTCTCATGCTACTAACGATTGCAATGTTTTTCGACGACAGATACAATCGGCTATTAATAACGGACGATTGAACTTTTCTGAGATGCAAGTTGATAAACAGCCCTTTCCAATGAACACCATGGATTTAGAAGGGAAGAAGCTGCTCATTCGACCGGAGGTAGCCGAATCTGCTAATAAAGCTAATGTCATTGTTGGTGAGCCCAGGAAAGACAAGGAGGGCGACAAGGTTTTGGGGAGACATGTTGTGCTTGATAAGCAACCCGATGGCAAGGAAGTGATCAAGATCACCATCAAGAATCCTACACTCGGCGGGCAAACACAGGTGCAGCAGGACACTTGAGTTAAATTTGTCAAGCCCAAGAGTCCAAAAGTTGGCAAATGGAAGAGGAATGAAGCTAAAGTGCAACGCAAGCGGATCAAGCCAACTTTTGATATGTTGCTGTCCAAATATGCTAATCAGTCGGCTGGTTCCAGCTCTAACCGGCCATCAAACTTGAAACGACCAAGGTCACCATCAGATGATATATTCAGTCAGTATGTGAAACCGAGTGGACCAAGGGCACAGTTTTCAGAAGAGCAGAGGCAATCTGTGTGGAATCGACTTCATTACTCATATAATGGCCGACTGAACATTGGTGACTATCAGTCGGCTGGTCAACATATGCGACCGAGTGGAAACTATCCTAGTGTAAGAATGCACCCAGGTGGAAGCTATCCAAATGAAAAATAATGGATGGGTAGATGTCATCCGAGTGAAATCCATCCGAGTGAGTTCCATCCGAGTGGATTCCATCAGAGTGACGCCCATCCGAGTGGATTCCATCTGAGTAAAAAGGTGCGCCTGAATGGAAATTTCATGCATCTGGAAAGTCGAAAAGAATGGCGTGTTAAGTCACCAAGTGTTGCAGCAGTTGAGTCGGGAAAAGGCAAGGAGAAAATGGATGTCGACTCACTTATCTTGGGCACCGAAACATTCCCCATACAGCAGTCGACTTTGCATAACCACTCGACTGAGCCGATACTTGCTATCGCGCCAAAGCACTCGGCTAATGACCATGAAGCAAGCACCATCCAAGTAAAGGTGAGAGATGCTAAATACACTCGACCAAAGTGGTGTCCTCCAGGGCTAACAAAGACACAGAAGAGGAAACTACATAGGTTAAGGAGTCAAGAGATGGCAGAGCAGGAGGCCGAGAAGCAAAGGGATAAGTTGTTCAATGACACTCGGCCCATGGTTCCAGCAAAACAAGTGTGGAGGCCTAAACAAATACAAGATACATCAGCTCCTACATCTATCACAAAAGTGCCTACACCACCCAAGGAGGACGATGCGACAGCTATTACATCGTCTGCAACACTTCTTACTTCTCCTTCACTCGACCAGATTTCAGAATCGGTCGATCCACTTGAAGAAGAGGCTGATATGTTGGACTATGAATCTACACCGGTCCATGAAGGTATGGATATCAATATGGTATATTACTTACCTACTGAGTTTCGTGTTGTAGATGAGGAAGGGGAAGTGGCTCAACTGGATTTTGGCCCTAAAAACGCAATATTCCAGAAGCCAAAAGAACCAGTAACACATTTGAAACCATTGTATCTCAGAGGTCATATTAATGGATCACCACTCAGTCGAATGCTTGTTGATGGTGGTGTTGTGGTAAATCTTATGCCCTATTCGGTCTTCAGGAAATTGGGTTTGCCTGATGAAGAATTGATCAAGACCAATATGGTGCTCAACGGGTTTGAAGGCAAAGAGAGAACTGAAGCCAAAGGTGTGATGTATGTGGAGCTTACAGTCGGAAGCAAAACTTTGGCTACTGCATTCTTTGTCGTTGAGGTGCAAGGTAACTACAACGTTATACTAGGCCGTGATTGGGTTCATGCAAACCAGTGCGTGCCATCCACTATGCACCAGTTTTTGATTCAGTGGGTTGATGATGAAGTGGAAGTCATTCATGCGGATAACTCGGTCTGTGTTGCTTTGGCCGATGCATCGGTGGATTGGCAACATCCCAATGCTACTTGCTTGACGGGACGTGACTTATTAGAGTTTGATTTTCTCAGCGCGACCAAGAATGGTTTTGTGCCCGTGTCTTTAAAGCCGACTGAATGCAATCGGCTCCAAGGTATGATATGTTTAAATGGATCCTAATTCCGAGTGGTTACAAAAATGTCTTGTAAAATATCGGTCTAGTGAGGACGATATGTATGAGTCTATAGAGGAGTTGGATGACATGGATAAACTTGGACAAGTTTTTACATCGGCTGATCCATTAGAAGAGATAGATATTGGAGATGGTTCAGCCACTCGACCGACATTTATAAACAAAAATTTGAAAGACGGTTGTAAGGCTAAATTAATCGAGCTATTGAAAGAATATGTTTGTTGCTTTGCATGGGAATATCATGAGATGCCAGGGTTGAGCCGAGAGCTAGTGGAGCATCGGTTGCCTATAAAGGCCGGTTTTAGACCTTATAAACAGTCGGCCAGAAAGTTTAATCCGAAAACATATGACCGGATCAAGGAAGAGATCGGTTGACTGCTTGAAGCTAATTTCATTCGACCTTGCAGGTATGCCAAGTGGATTTCTAACATTGTCCCAGTGGAGAAGAAGGGATCCGGCAAGTTGAGGGTGTGCATTGACTTCAGAGATTTGAATAGGGCTACACCCAAAGATGAGTATCCCATGCCAATAGCCGATATGCTTATTAATGATGCTTCTGGACATAAGGTTATTAGCTTTCTAGATGGTAATGCCGGGTACAATCAAATTTTTATGGCTGAAGAGGACATGTACAAAACAGCTTTCCGATGTCCTGGTTTCCTTGGTTTATTCGAGTGGACAGTGATGACATTTGGATTAAAAAATGCTGGAGCCACATATCAAAGGGCTATGAATTTGATTTTTCATGATTTACTCGGTATCATACTTGAAGTTTATATTGATGATATTGTTGTCAAATCGGATGCTTTTGAATCTCACTTGGCTGATTTGCGTTTAGCTTTTGAAAGAATGAAAAAGTATGGACTGAAGATGAATCCTTTGAAGTGTGCATTCGGCGTGTCAGCTGGCAAATTTTTGGGTTTCATTATTCATGAAGATGGCATCGAAATTCATCCCAAAAAGATAGAGGCCATACAGAAAGTGGAGGCTCCAACATGCAAGAGATATATGCAAAAGTTCCTTGGCAAGGTCAATTATTTGAGAAGGTTCATAGCTAATCTGCTAGGGAAAGTTGATGCATTTACTCCTATCCTTCGGTTAAAGAATGATGTTGATTTCACTTGGGGGGCAAAACAGCAAGAAGCCTTTGATATGATCAAGAATTATTTGTGCACTCCTCCGGTGATGAAAGCACCCAAGCATAGAGAGCCTTTTAAGCTTTATATCGCAGCAGAGGAAGGTGTTATTGGTGCTGTTTTGACTCAAGATACCGAAAGAAAAGAGCATGCCATTACGTATTTGAGCAGACGCTTATTGGACGCCGAGACAAGGTATACATTTATTGAAAAACTATGTCTATGCTTATATTATGCTTGCACAAAATTGAGACATTACCTAGTGCCGAGTGTTTGTGTAGTAGATTGTCAAACCAATGTCATTAAGTACATGTTGCATACGCCAATTCTTAGTGGTAGAATTGGCAAGTGGGCTTATGCTTTGATTGAATATGATTTGGCTTATGAATCTCTAAAATCCATGAAAGGCCAAATTGTTGCTAATTTCATTGTTGAACATCGGATTAATGACAAGCATGATGTTGATATGAACCTTGTTTCATTAGTGCCATTGAGATTATACTTTGATGGTTCAGTTTGTAACAATGGCCAAGGTGTTGGTATTGTTTATATATCTCCTCATGGTGCTGTTTTTGAAGCATCATGCCGCTTAGAATATATTTGCACAAACAATCAAGCCGAATATGAAGCATTGTTATTCGGCCTAGAGATGTTGCTTGCTATAGGTGTTACGCATATTGAGGCTTATGGTGATTCGTTACTAGTGGTGCAGAAAGTATCCAAAGTCTTTCAGTGTTTGGACAAATCACTTAACGTTTACCTTCATAAATGTCTAGATATAATTTCTACTTTGGATTGTTTTAGCATTGCTCATATATCTAGGCATGACAATTGGAAAGCAAATGATCTGGCACAACAAGCATCTGGATATCATGTTGATCATGGCATGTTTCATATCTCTCAAAGACCGATGTCTTGTCTTGCCAATATGGGAGAGGCTGAACCTGAACTCACTGATTCGGCCATTAACAAAAAATCTAGTGCAGGTGATAATTCTGACTGGAGAAAGCCCATTGTTGATTAATTGTGCAATCCGAGTGAAAGGGTGGACTGGGCTGTTCGGCGTATGGCTTTCAAGTATACAATGAGAGATGATGGTTGAGGGAGTTCCGGACTAGGGGGTATCCGGATAGCCGAACTATCATCATCGACCGGACTCCAAGACTATGAAGATACAAGATTGAAGACTTCGTCCCTTGTCCGAATGGGACTTTCCTTGGCGTGGAAGGCAAGCTTGGTGATACGGATATGTAGATCTCCTACCATTGTAACCGACTTTGTGTAACCCTAGCCCTCTCCGGTGTCTATATAAACCGGATGGCTTTAGTCCATAGAACGAACAACAATCATACCATAGGCTAGCTTCTAGGGTTTAGCCTCCTTGATCTCGTGGTAGATCCACTCTTGTAACACACATCATCAATATTAATCAAGCAGGATGTAGGGTTTTACCTCCATCAAGAGGGCCCGAACCTGGGTAAAACATCGTGTCCCTTGTCTCCTGTTACCATCCGCCTAGACGCACAGTTCGGGACCCCCTACCCGAGATCCGCCGGTTTTGACACCGACATTGGTGCTTTCATTAAGAGTTCCTCTGTGTCGTCACCGATAGGCTCGATGGCCTCTTCGATCATCAACAATGATGCAGTCCAGGGTGAGACCTTCCTCCCCAGACAGATCTTCGTATTCGGCGGCTTTGCACTGCGGGCCAATTCACTTGGCCATCTGGAGCAGATCGAAAGCCACGCCCCTGGCCGTCAGGTCAGATTTGGAAGTTTGAACTTCACGGCTGACATCCGCGGGGACTTGATCTTCGATGGGGTCGGGCCACAGCCAAGCGCGCCACACTGTCACGATGGGCATGATTTAGCTCTGCAGTCATATAGTACCCTGGAGGCCGCACTCGAGTCCGCTCCGATCTTCAATTCAGAGCTGGCTGCGCAGATCGAGGACGGATGGCTAGACACCGCCTCGGGGGCTGCAACCTCTACGGCGATAGAGCCGAACACTGACCTTGTCCCTCATGAAGCTCGTGACTCCGAGGTGCCGGACTCCTTGCCGAACTCCGAACCTCCCGTGCCCCCTCCAATCGAATCCGATTGGGCGCCGGTCATCGAGTTCACCGCAGCGGACATCTTTCAACACTCACCTTTTGGCGACGTCTTGAGTTCGCTAAAGTATCTCTCGTTATCAGGAGAACCCTGGCCGGACTGCGGTCAGGATGGTTGGGATGCGGACGATGAAGAAATTCAAAGCCCACCCACCACCCACTTAGTAGCCACTATCGACGATCTAACCGACATGCTAGACTACGACTCCGAAGACATCGACGGCATGGACGACGATGCCGGAGACGATCAAGAACCAGCGCCTACCGGGCACTGGAAAGCCACCTCATCATATGACATATACATGGTGGATATCCCAAAGGATGGGAATGGCGAAGCAACAGCGGAGGATGACCCCTCCAAGAAACAGCCTAAGCGCCGGCGTTAGCGGCGCCGCTCTAAATCCCGCCACAGCAAGAATGAAGATTCCGGCACCGGAGATAATAATACACCGGACAGTGCCGAAGACAACCCACTCCAGCAAGATCCAGCGCAGGAGGACGGAGAAGCCAGCCCTCATGAGAGAGCAGCAGAAGAAGAGGTAGAGGATTATATGCCTCCCTCCGGAGACGAGGCAAGCCTCGACGATGATGAATTCATCGTGCCTGAGGATCCCGTTGAACAAGAGCGTTTTAAACGCAGGCTTATGGCCACGGCGAACAGCCTCAAGAAAAAGCAGCAACAGCTTAGAGCTGATCAAGATCTGCTAGCCGACAGATGGACTGAAGTCCTCGCGGCCGAAGAGCATGAGCTCGAACGCCCCTCCAAAAGCTACCCTAAACGCAAGTTGCTCCCCCAATTAGAGGAGGAGGCGTATGAACCCGCATCACCAGGAGACAATACGGCTGACCGACCACCCCGTGGTCGCGACAGAGAGGCCTCTAGGCCCTTCACTAGATCCGTACGCCGGCATCGCTCGAAAAGCACAAGGCCACAGGGGAACGCTCCGGACTTGCGAGATATATTGGAGGATAGGGCAAGACAACCAAGATCGATCTATGGATCGCGTGGGCGCCCCATGATACATGACGACAACCGTCGCACCGGACATAGTAAGTCCGGCCGGGCCGAACAAAATAGACAAAGCCCTTTCGAGCTCCGTCGTGATATCGCCCAGTACAGAGGCGCCGCACACCCACTATGCTTCACAGACGAAGTAATGGATCATCAAATCCCCGAAGGGTTTAAACCCGTGAATATTGAATCTTACGATGGCACAACAGACCCCGCGGTTTGGATCGAAGACTATCTCCTTCACATCCGCATGGCCCGCGGTGACGATCTTCACGCCATCAAATATCTCCCCCTCAAGCTTAAAGGACCAGCCCGACATTGGCTTAACAGCTTGCCAGCAGAGTCAATTGGGAGTTGGGAAGACCTGGAAGCCGCATTCCTCAATAACTTCCAAGGCACGTATGTGCGACCACCAAACGCTGATGACCTAAGCCACATAATTCAGCAGCTAGACGAATCGGCCAGACAATTCTGGACACGGTTCTTAACCAAGAAAAACCAAATCGTCGACTGTTCGGATGTGGAGGCCCTTGCAGCCTTCAAGCATAATATCCGCCACGAGTGGCTTGCCCGGCACCTGGGACAGGAAAAGCCGAAATCCATGGCGGCCCTCACATCACTCATGACCCGCTTCTGCGGGGTGAGGACAGCTGGCTAGCACGCAGCAACAACCTCAGCAAAAATTCTGGCAGTCCGGATATCAAGGACCGTAATGGCAGGTCGCGTCGTAACAAAAACAAACGCCGCATTAACGGCGACAATAGTGAGGATACGGCAGTCAATGCCGGATTCAGAGGCTCTAAATCCAGTCAGCGGAAAAAGCCATTCAAAAGAACTACTCCGGGTCCATCCAATTTGGACCGAATACTCGACCGCTTGTGCCAGATACACGGCACCCCCGAAAAGCCAGCTAACCACACCAACAGGGACTGTTGGGTATTCAAGCAGGCAGGCAAGTTAATTGCCGAAAACAATGACAAGGGGCTGCATAGCGATGACGAGGAAGAGACCCGACCGCCGAACAATAGAGGACAGAAGGGTTTCCCCCCACAGGTGCGGACGATGAACATGATATACGCAACGCACATACCCAAAAGGGAGCGGAAGCGTGCACTCAGGGATTTATACGCGATGGAGCCAATTGCCCCGAAGTTCAATCCATGGTCCTCCTGCCCGATCACTTTTGACCGAAGGGACCACCCCACCAGCATCTGCCACGGCGGATTCGCCGCATTGGTCTTAGACCCAATCGTCGATGGATTTCACCTCACCAGAGTCCTGATGGACGGCGGCAGCAGCCTGAACCTGCTTTATCAGGATACAGTGCGCAAAAATGGGCATAGACCCCTCAAGGATTAAACCTACCAAGACGACCTTTAAAGGCGTCATACCAGGTGTAGAAGCCAATTGTACAGGCTCAGTTACACTGGAAGTGGTCTTCGGATCCCCGGATAACTTCCAAAGCGAGGAGTTAATCTTCGACATAGTTCCGTTCCGCAGCGGCTATCATGCCCTGCTCGGACGTACCACATTTGCAAAGTTCAACGCGGTGCCGCACTACGCATACCTCAAGCTCAAGATGCCAGGCCCTCGAGGAGTCATCACAGTCGATGGAAACACTGAACGTTCTCTCCGCACGGAGGAACATACAGCGGCTCTCGCGGCAGAAGTACAATGCAGCCTCTTAAGGCAATTCTCGAGTCCGGCCGTTAAGCGGCCGGACACAGCTAAGCGCGCCCGGAGTAACCTACAACAAGACCACCTGGCATGTTCCGAGCACGCGTAGCAGTGCGGCCCCAACCCCAGCCCCTGTAAAACGTCAAGACAGGTCCTTCGCGTACACCATTACGCTCTGAAGATACCATGGGCATGAGGAGAGGGGCGCGACCACGATAGGCCCAGACTCGGCTCAACCACACCAAGGGCTCTCAAGTGTGTCGTTCTTCGTTTTCTTTTTCCTTTTTATTTTTACCCACAGGACTCCGTTCGTCAGAGGCCCTGTCCGGCAGTAGACCTGCCAAACTCACGCTGCAACAGCCAGGGAAGAAGAAAGGCTACAACGAATATCCAGGTGGTCTCCATTACGAGCATTAAATCTGTTTTATGCACCATTCCGCAGCCTACCCCTGGAGGGGGACATGTTTAACAGTCCCATCCCTTGATTATCGCACCATTTGTATCGTTCTGCACTTATAGCAGTTTTTCTTGAATAAGTAATGCAGCACCTTTTTGCTTCCAATTGCATTTCTCTTTTATACATATGTTCATTTGTGACATGTCGCATCCGTACGTTTTGGTACGGCTAAATACACCAGGGGCTTATGTTTCCCGCATCATGGTGTGATAAGTCCGAACACTTTCACAAGTGCGGCACCCCGAACTTATAGCATTATATGCATCAGCTCCGAATCATGTCTTGGGTCAATAGTTGGGTTTGCCCGGCTCCCATGTTTTGGTACCTTACGTTCCGTTGTATCGGCTAAGGTAGCACTGGGAGAACCACTGCGATTGCGCCCCAGTTGAGCTGGGTTAATGCCTCAGTGGAGAAAGCTAAAACTGACCGTCATGATGAGGCGAGAGCTGGTCGCTGTTCGAGAGGTTTTTTGCGAGTCCCTAAAGACTTATGCCGCTTAGAGCGAGGAGCCGGTTTTTGTCCGGCCAGGCCTGGATAGCGCCCCAAATTCGGCCTTCCGAAGACTAGGGGCTTCGCCGAAATTTAAAATTATAGAATTCTATGGCTAAGTGAGAGTGTTCAAGCATTATAAGTCCGATTGCCTTGTTCGTTGTGTTGAGCGCCTCCCTAGATGGACCCAAATATGGGAACAAGAGTGCTCAAATTTATCCCGAACACCCCAGCACTCGTGGCATGGGGGCTGAAGCCGACGACTTGCCATCTC
Organism: Triticum dicoccoides; assembly: GCF_002162155.2. Lineage (NCBI taxonomy): Eukaryota > Viridiplantae > Streptophyta > Magnoliopsida > Poales > Poaceae > Triticum > Triticum dicoccoides. Next base: position 5,167,718 of record NC_041389.1, read on the forward strand.
TCAGATTTGATAAACAGCCGCACAGAAGGTAATATTTTAAATTAAAATGCGTTGCTTAGCGCAAATGAACTAAGTTTTCAGCGCACAGGATAACAAAATGCGAGTCTACTCAAATATTACATCTTTGGAGCACTCACCCGCAATAGTGCGGGCGCCCTTCAGCACACTCTTATAATACATCTCGGGCGTGCGGTGCTCCTTGCCCTGCGGCGGCGGGTCCGTCACGAGCTTCTGGGCATCCAGCTTGCCCCAGTGCACCTTTGCGCAGGCAAGGGCCCGACGGGCACCCTCAATACAAGCGGAGTGCTTGATGACTTCAACCCACGGGCACGCATCCACCAGCCGCCGCACCAGGCCGAAGTAGCTCCCGGGCATGGCCTCCTTAGGCCATAGCCGAACTATGAGGCCCTTCATGGCCTGCTCGGCCACCTTGTGGAGCTCGACCAGCTGCTTCAGCTGGTCGCTAAGGGGCACCGGATGTCCGGCCTCAGCATACTGAGACCAGAAGACCTTCTCCGTCGAGCTCCCCTCCTCGGCCCGGTAGAATGCGGCGGCATCGGATATGCTACGAGGAAGATCTGCGAACGTTCCTGGAGAGCTCCGAATTCGGGTAAGTAACAGGTAATTAACACTCACATGCTTACTTTGCATGAAAAATGCCTTACCCGCCGCTATTTTCTTCAATTCCTCGATTTCTTGGAGGGCCTTGTAGGCTTCGGCCTTAGCGGCTTTGGCACTCTCAAGAGCCATTGCAAGCTCAGACTCTCGAGTCTTCGAGTCACGCTCCAGGCTCTCATGTTTTTTCACGAGATCCTGGAGCTCTTGATGTACCTCCGCCACCCGCGCCTCCTGCTTCTCTCGCTCGGTGCGCTCCGTGGCCGCATTGTGTTCGGCCACGGCCACCGCCTCTTTCAGGATCGCCACCTCGTTAGTGGCCCCTGCAATACCCACGTTATCCTTGTCATTCTTTTTGCAACCAAAATCCTTTTCTGTAAGGTACAATTTTAATAAGGTGTTACTCACCTTCCTTGTCCTCGAGCTGCTTCTTGGCACGGCCGAGCTCGTTCTCGGACCGCTCGAGGCTTTCCTTCAAAGTATTGACCTTCGCAGTCAGTGCGGCAGAGGTCAACAGCGCAGCCTGCAATCCCATATTGACATATTTTTTATGACTCCTGCGTATATCTTCTTAAGATCCTCAGTCCGGCTTTTCTTTCCGAACACCGAACCGAGCATCAAGGGCTACTGTCTATGCGGTACTATTTTACATATATCAAAATTTTTACCTCAAAGCCTGTTAAAAGGCTGCTGCAGGCTTCGGTCAGCCCGCTCTTGGCGAGCTGCACCTTCTGAATCACCGCACTTATAACAGTGCGGTGTTCCTCTTCGATGGGGGTACCATTAAGCGCCTCTAGCAAGCTATCCAGCGCCTCCGGTTGGACGGAGGCTGCCGGCGTCACGGTCTTGCCCTTCTTACGAAGGGGCCGCCCGCTTGACTCCGGAGCCACTATGGGATCCGGGGCCGAGTCCGGTGAAAAGTCCGGGAGGTTGTCCTGCGACACCTCCGGAGCCTCCTCCTCCTGGCGGGTCCCTTCCCAGGATCCTAACTCGGCATCGTCCGTGTCACGGGGGGTGGAGGCGGTCGGAAGAGAATCCATATTCGACGCACCTAAGGACCCGCTTGACGAAGCGGGAAGATCGTCCTTGGGCGGACTGCAGGGTTGTATGCGGCATTAGAAAGACATTGTGTGGCAAAAAATAAAAACCATGAAGTTATTCGGGAGTCTGGATACTCACGATCTCACCAGGGGCTTGGCCCTTGGAGGCCAGTCCTCGTCGTCATCACTGGCGTTGGTAGAGCAGTCCGGGGGAAGAGTTTTTCCCTTCTTGGACCCTTCGGCCTCCCTCGTTGGGGAGGCCTTCCTTTTCTTCTCTCCCCCCTCTGGGGGAGAGGCTTTCTTCTTCTCCTCCTCACCTTGGTGAGAGGAGTCGGCCTCGGAGTCGTCATCCGATAGCACCTAAAAACAGGAACTCTTTCGAGTCCCCGTGGCCTTCTTCTTGGCCTTCTTCTCCGGCACCACGTGGGGTGCCGGAGCCAGCAGCCCCGTTAGGCGGGCGTCCGCTGGGTCCTCTGGCAACGGGGCCGAAAAGATAGTCTGTTCGGCCTTCGCCAGCTAGTCCTGTCAAAGGTAAAGGGAGTTTAGATCCCGCATAGAGTCAAACTATAGAAAACGAGCGTTCCGTAAAGGACAAAATCACTTACCTCATCAGCCGGACGCTGCAAGCTGAATCCGCGATCTTCGGTAGCGGATGCGGGAGCCTCGGCGCCCTTGAACAGCACCTTCCAGACATCTTCGATACGTAGTGTCGAAGAGCCCGCTCAGAGTCTAGTGCTGCGCTGGATCGAACTCCCACATGTTGAAACCCCGTCGTTGGCACGGGAGAATCCGGCGGATGAGCATGACCTGGACTACGTTGACAAGCTTGAGCTTCTTGTCCACCAGCTTTTGGATACAGGCTTGGAGTCCGGTCAGCTCCTCCGAATCACCCCAGATCCAGCCACTCTCTTTCCAGGAGGTGAGCCGTGTAGGGATGCCGGATCTGAATTCGGGGGCCGCTGCCCATTCAGGGTCACGTGGCTTGGTGATGTAGAACCACCCCGATTGCCACCCCTTAATGGTTTCCACGAAAGTGCCCTCCAGCCAAGTAACATGGGACATCCTGCCCACCATGGCGCCTCCGCACTCCGCTTGGCTGCCCTTCACAACCTTCGGCTTGACGCTGAAGGTCTTGAGCCACAAACAGAAGTGGGGCTGGATGCAGAGGAAGGCCTCGCACACGACGATAAACGCCGAGATGTTGAGGATGAAATTCGGGGCCAGATCATGGAAATCCAGGCCGTAGTAGAACATGAGCCCCCGGACAAAGGGATGAAGTGGGAAGCCCAGTCCGCGGAGGAAATGGGGAAGAAATACTACCCTCTCATGGGGCCTGGGGGTGAAGATGAGCTCTCCCTCGCCGGGGAGCCGGTGTGCGATGTTGCTGGACAAATATCCGGTGTTGCGCAGCTTCTGGATCTGCCCCTCCGTGACGGAGGAGGCCATCCACTTGCCTCCCGCTCCGGACATAGTTGGAGAAGGTTGAGGTGAGAAGTGCGGACTTGGGCACTGGAGCTCGAGTTCGCGGAGTTGGATAAGCCAAGGAGGAAGAAGGCGCATGTAAAAGGGTTGGATCTTTATCCCCTTATATGGGCGGACACAAACATGCGTCCCCACCGGCCTGATAAAACTCGCTTATCCCCCAAGCGCCGCAATCAATGGTGCGGTTGGGTTACCCACGTCCATATTGATGGGAATCCCGGAATAAGGGGAACACAATCTCTGCTTCGACAAGATGTGCCAAAGAAACCGCTTCGCTAAACGCGCTAAGGTGGTACAATAAAAACGATTCTAGTAAAGGCTTGGTAGTGGTGTGACGTCACGCCGCAAAATACGTTAGCAGATTGAACTTGTGTAATATTATTCTCTCTACGGTGGTGCGTGGAATTTATTTTTGCAGAGCCAGACACTATCCTGGTGTTCACAATCTTCTATAAATTATTCGAAGGAAGAACCCGCCTTGCAATGCCGAAGACAACATGCGCGCCGGACTCGTCGTCATTGAAGCCTGGTTCAGGGGCTACTGAGGGAGTTCCGGACTAGGGGGTGTCCGGATAGCCGAACTATCATCATCAGTCGGACTCCAAGACTATGAAGATACAGGATTGAAGACTTCGTCCCGTGTCCTTGGCGTGGAAGGCAAGCTTGTTGATATGGATATGTAGATCTCCTACCATTGTAACCGACTCTGTGTAACCCTAGCCCTCTCCGGTGTCTATATAAACCGGATGGCTTTAGTCCATAGAACGAACAAAAATCATACCATAGGCTAGCTTCTAGGGTTTAGCCTCCTTGATCTCGTGGTAGATCCACTCTTGTAACACACATCATCAATAGTAATCAAGCAGGACGTAGGGTTTTACCTCCATCAAGAGGGCCCGAACCTGGGTAAAACATCGTGTCCCTTGTCTCCTGTTACCATCCGCCTAGACGCACAGTTCGGGACCCCCTACCCGAGATCCGCCGGTTTTGACACCAACAATGGTCTTTTTCGCCGAACAGTCGATCATGTTCTTCTAAAGTGTTTGGATGAGGACCAGGCAAGAGTTGCTATGGGAGAAGTACATGAAGGTATTTGTGGCACTCACCAGTCGGCTCCCAAGATGAAATGGTTATTGCGACGTGTTGGGTTTTATTGGCCGACTATGATTAATGATTGCTTCAGATATTATAAAGGATGTGAAGCTTGTCAAAAGTTTGGTGATATTCAATTGGCTCCTGCTGTTATGTTACATCCTATTATCAAACCGTGGCCTTTCAGAGGATGGGGTTTAGATTTCATTGGACAAATCCACCCATCTTCCTCAAAAGGGCATCGGTTCGTATTGGTGGCAACTGATTATTTCACTAAATGGTCTGAAGCATTACCTCTCAAGAACATGACACATACGGAGGTAATTCAATTCATAACCGAACACATTATTCATAGACTCGGTATTCCTCAAACGTTAACTACAGATCAAGGTTCATCTTTTATGTCACACCAAGTCAGAGAGTTTGCCGAATCTTATAATATAAAGTTGCTCAATTCATCTCCGTATTATGCCCAAGCTAATGGACAAGCCGAGTCTAGCAATAAAATTTTAATCAAGCTCATCAAGAAGAAGATTGAGGATAATCCGAGGAGATGGCATGAGTTGTTGTCCGAAGCTTTATGGCCACATAGAATTTCAAGGCATGGTGCTACGAGGGTAACTCCATATGAGCTAGTATATGGTCAAGAGGCCGTTTTACCTGTGGAAGTAAATTTGAATGCTTTGAGAATAGCCAAACAAAATGATTTATCGGCAGTAGACTTTTATAACTTGATGATGGACAATATTGATGAAGTTGCCGATAAACGTTTGGTTGCTTTGAAGTCCATAGAGAGAGACAAGTTGAGGGTTACAAGAGCTTACAATAAGAAAGTTAAGTTGAAGAATTTTCAAGTTGGTGATCTCGTCTGGAAAGTGATTCTGCTGGTTGGTTCAAGAGATAGAAAATTCGGGAAGTGGTCTCCAAGTTGGGAAGGTCCTTTTAGGATTACAAGAGTTTTTCCCAGAAATTCATATTTGGTGGAATCAATACAAGGGGCATTGTTACCCCGAGCTCTTAACGGAAAATATTTGAAGAAGTACCACCCGAGTGTGCGGCAGGAAGCCTGAGTAGGCAATGGCCGATATACGACTATCGCCCTTAGCACAAACATGGCCGATACATAATTATCGCCCTGAGGAAAATAAATGGCCGATGGAGTGTTGACATCGTCCTTAGAACGAGCACTATGCATATTATTTTTCGGCGTGCAAGCTTTGCCGAAAAACAGAGGGGCATGTGTTGCCGCCTGATTTTGGCAAGATACAGAGTGAAAGGGTTTTCAGCATGAAAAGTTTCACATCACCGAGTGGAACAACTTTGATGTTTAGGTTATCATCGTCCGACTCCATCTTAGGGGCCGAAATTATATTCCGAGTGGCAGAATTCAATATTCCGAGTGGTTTTCGGCCAATCATGCCTTCAAGACGACCTTGGGTGAAGGAGTACTCTAAAGGAATTGTCTTTGTCTCGTCGAAGCAATCAATTTTGATATATAAATCATCTCAATCCGAGTTTGTATGCAAAAGTTACAATCAATACAGACCAGCCCTACCAAAGACCAAAATATTACGCTTGACACCAGACACATGTTAATGAGTGTCTGATACAAAGCGTGATTAATTCGGCCTTCTGTATGGCCTTGAATAGAAAAACCTTCAACATGAAAAAGTTTCGTCTCGTCGAGTCGATCGATTTTCATATACAATTTGTCTCAATCCGAAGTCATATGCAACTTGGAGAGGCAAATCAAAATCAGGCTGTCTTTTCAGTCGGGAAATCCGAGTGGAAATTTTTACCATCCGAGTGAAAACCTACCGATCGAGTAAAAGGTCGAGTGAAAACTTACCGATCGAGTAAAAGGTCGAGTGAAAACCTACCGATCGAGTAAAAGTTCGTGAAAACCTACCGATCGAGTAAAAGGTCGAGTGAAAACCTAACGATCGAGTAAAAGGTCGAGTGAAAACCTACCGGTCGAGTGAAAGGTTGAGTGAAAACCTAACGATCGAGTGAAAGGTCAAGTGAAAACTTAGCGATCGAGTAAAAGTTTGTCTTCCGAGTGAGAATATAGTCATCCGAGCAAAAGATTGTTTTCCGAGTGAAAAGGTCGAGTCGGATGGTCCGAGCAAAAGTCTCTAATATCCGAGTGGATGAGCTCGAATCCAAGTGAAACTGAACATGTGCCCGAAAGTTTATCAAGATGACCTCGGATGAAGAAGTGTTTAATACAGAAGTTATGCATATCATCAAGACGGTAAACTTTGGTTTTGGAGTCATCATCATCAAAGATAGTATATGACCTACAAGTTCACTACGAGACTCGGATAATCCAGTCTACTGCAAGACCGAGTCCGACTGGAAGGTAAAGATGACCTCTAAGAGTATTCAAGATGGCCTTATTTGAAAAAGTAATAAACATGAGAGTTGTTCGTATCATCGAGGCGCACAAGTTTGATATTTGGGCCGTCTTGATCGGAGATCATATGCAAGCTCAGCGGCCCGCGCAAGAAGGAAGACAGAGTTTGGGCCAGATTCAGACTGAATCCGAGTTGGAATAGAACTAGGACTCTAGGACGCGAATTGATGTAATTTTTCTTGTAAGGAAAGCCTAGATGAATCCTTTACTTGTACGGGAAGTCCAGTCGCCTCTTATATATGTTGGGGGTGACGGCCGATTGAACAACACACAATCGAACAAATCAATATACTACTTTTTATGTCTATGTTTTATCTCTTCATCATTTTTCTCTCTCGTTCTTCGCTGTTCTTCGTGTTTGAGAGCTGCGAATCCCGAGGCTCTAGGGACGAGCGAATCGACCTAGGGCAGCCCATAGCCGCCACACTCCCTGACGGGGTCCCTCCCGGGGGTGTGGGGTTTTTGGGTCTGCAAAAGCGCCCGTCGACTGTCTTACGTATCGCGCTATCGGTCAGGTCTCCTTCGACGTGAGCTGCGGTGCATCACCCCCGGCGTCGAGGGTACACGTGACGTGTTCGTGTGTCAACACACTTTTTGGCGACTCCGCTGGGGATCCGAAGATCAATCATCATCATCCACCGTGTCCGATCTTCCCAAGCCATCCGAGGTAGACGCTGATAACATCATTAAGCCCAGTCTTGATGAGATATCGGCTGATCATCGCCAAGTCTATGAGGAGTACAAGAAGGTGCGCGAAGAGAAGGATTTGCAGGAGTTCCTTGCAAAGTTCAAGAAGGATCGCCAAGGCAACATCACTCCGATTGAAGAAATCAAGTTCCCTCCTCCTCAAGCCGAGCAGGTTAAACCTTCTGTGAGTACTACCTTTTCTCCTGAGCAGTGGGCTGAGATTGAAAGTCGTATTGCTGATGGTAACAATCTAGTCTATCAAACTTTCATAGAAAATACTAATGCTCAGAATAATACATCTCAATCGACTAGTGGTAATGATGGTGTAGCTGCTAGTGTGCAAAACCCTAATCAGGCTTTACCTATTGCATCGGCGCCTCCCGTGCCGATGGCTTATTATCCTACCCAAACAAATCAGATTGTGGCTGCACCCATTAATCCTATTATGAGCATGTCAGGTTCGGTGGCAACACCGAACCCAACTTTACCTACAGCTACAACCACTCGACCACTAGCAAATTATGGGTCGACATACCTGCCACAATTCCTACCTACAGCTAGTAACCATACTCCTCCTATGACACTGCCACAAGCTTCATCGTCCACTATGGATGATGGTCTAGCTAATCTTAGAGAGGACATGGCTAAGATGCTTCGAGAGAATTTTGGGGTTGAGTTACCTCGGAATCGGATTTACCAAAAGTCGTACCCCGAGTACTTTGATGCCATCCAGTGCCCTCCAGGATATAAAATTCCAGATTTTGTTAAGTTCAATGGAGAGGGCACAAAAACCACATGGGAGCATGTTAGTCAATACTTGGCACAATTAGGTGAAGCAGGTTCACTAAATGAGTTGAAAGTGCGTTTATTTCCTTTATCATTAACTGGTACCGCATTTTCATGGTTTTCTTCTTTACCACATGGTTCCATTCGAGTTTGGTCGCAGCTAGAGCAGAAATTTCATGATCACTTTTACAGCGGCGACAATGAACTCAAGTTGTCAAATCTAACATCGGTTAAACAGAAGCATGATGAATCGGTCTCCGATTACGTCAAGAGATTCAGAGAAACGAAAAACCGATGTTTTAGTTTGGTGATAACCGAGAGAGACTTGGCAGACCTAGTGCTGAGTGGTTTGAGAATTCCCATTAGAGAAAAGCTAGAAGGCTATGAGTTCTTAAATATTAACCAAGTCTTACAAAGGGATTTGGCTCAGGAAAGCCGAAGCAAAGATCTCAAAGAAGTGCATAGGTACAAAGCCGATCGTCCAAAGATGAATATGGCGGAATATGATAGTGATCACTCGGACGATGAGGGTGATGTTTTTGCTACTGAATTTGTTTGGCCATCTAAGGCCAAACCCTTTACTTGCAATGATCTGAAACCGATTCATAAGAATCGTGATGAAGATATGAAGTTTACTTTTAACATTGCTAAGTGTGATAGAATATTTGATGCTTTGCTGCAGGCTAAGATTATTAGAATATCTCATACTTTACCGCCGGTTGAAGAGCTGAAACGGCGTGCTTATTGCAAGTATCATAATTCTTTTTCTCATGCTACTAACGATTGCAATGGTTTTCGACGACAGATACAATCGGCTATTAATGACGGACGATTGAACTTTTCTGAGATGCAAGTTGATAAACAGCCCTTTCCAATGAACACCATGGATTTAGAAGGGAAGAAGCTGCTCATTCGACCGGAGGTAGCCGAATCTGCTAATAAAGCTAATGTCATTGTTGGTGAGCCCAGGAAAGACAAGGAGGGCGACAAGGTTTTGGGGAGACATGTTGTGCTTGATAAGCAACCCGATGGCAAGGAAGTGATCAAGATCACCATCAAGAATCCTACACTCGGCGGGCAAACACAGGTGCAGCAGGACACTTGAGTTAAATTTGTCAAGCCCAAGAGTCCAAAAGTTGGCAAATGGAAGAGGAATGAGCTAAAGTGCAACGCAAGCGGATCAAGCCAACTTTTGATATGTTGCTGTCCAAATATGCTAATCAGTCGGCTGGTTCCAGCTCTAACCGGCCATCAAACTTGAAACGACCAAGGTCACCATCAGATGATATATTCAGTCAGTATGTGAAACCGAGTGGACCAAGGGCACAGTTTTCAGAAGAGCAGAGGCAATCTGTGTGGAATCGACTTCATTACTCATATAATGGCCGACTGAACATTGGTGACTATCAGTCGGCTGGTCAACATATGCGACCGAGTGGAAACTATCCTAGTGTAAGAATGCACCCAGGTGGAAGCTATCCAAATGAAAAATAATGGATGGGTAGATGTCATCCGAGTGAAATCCATCCGATTGAGTTCCATCCGAGTGGATTCCATCAGAGTGACGCCCATCCGAGTGGATTCCATCTGAGTAAAAAGGTGCGCCCGAATGGAAATTTCATGCATCTGGAAAGTCGAAAAGAATGGCGTGTTACGTCACCATGTGTTGCAGCAGTTGAGTCGGGAAAAGGCAAGGAGAAAATGGATGTCGACTCACTTATCTTGGGCACCGAAACATTCCCCATACAGCAGCCGACTTTGCATAACCACTCGACTGAGCCGATACTTGCTATCGCGCCAAAGCACTCGGCTAATGACCATGAAGCAAGCACCATCCAAGTAAAGGTGAGAGATGCTAAATACACTCGACCAAAGTGGTGTCCTCCAGGGCTAACAAAGACACAGAAGAGGAAACTACATAGGTTAAGGAGTCAAGAGATGGCAGAGCAGGAGGCCGAGAAGCAAAGGGATAAGTTGTTCAATGACACTCGGCCCATGGTTCCAGCAAAACAAGTGTGGAGGCCTAAACAAATACAAGATACATCAGCTCCTACATCTATCACAAAAGTGCCTACACCACCCAAGGAGGACGATGCGACAGCTATTACATCGTCTGCAACACTTCTTACTTCTCCTTCACTCGACCAGATTTCAGAATCGGTCGATCCACTTGAAGAAGAGGCTGATATGTTGGACTATGAGTCTACACCGGTCCATGAAGGTATGGATATCAATATGATATATTACTTACCTGCTGAGTTTCGTGCTGTAGATGAGGAAGGGGAAGTGGCTCAACTGGATTTTGGCCCTAAAAACGCAATATTCCAGAAGCCAAAAGAACCAGTAACACATTTGAAACCGTTGTATCTCAGAGGTCATATTAATGGATCACCACTCAGTCGAATGCTTGTTGATGGTGGTGTTGTGGTAAATCTTATGCCCTATTCGGTCTTCAGGAAATTGGGTTTGCCTGATGAAGAATTGATCAAGACCAATATGGTGCTCAACGGGTTTGAAGGCAAAGAGAGAACTGAAGCCAAAGGTGTGATGTGTGGAGCTTACAGTCGGAAGCAAAACTTTGGCTACTGCATTCTTTGTCGTTGAGGTGCAAGGTAACTACAACGTTATACTAGGCCGTGATTGGGTTCATGCAAACCAGTGCGTGCCATCCACTATGCACCAGTTTTTGATTCAGTGGGTTGATGATGAAGTGGAAGTCATTCATGCAGATAACTCGGTCTGTGTTGCTTTGGCCGATGCATCGGTGGATTGGCAACATCCCAATGCTACTTGCTTGACGGGACGTGACTTATCAGAGTTTGATTTTCTCAGCGCGACCAAGAATGGTTTTGTGCCCGTGTCTTTAAAGCCGACTGAATGCAATCGGCTCCAAGGTATGATATGTTTAAATGGATCCTAATTCCGAGTGGTTACAAAAATGTCTTGTAAAATATCGGTCTAGTGAGGACGATATGTATGAGTCTATAGAGGAGTTGGATGACATGGATAAACTTGGACAAGGTTTTACATCGGCTGATCCATTAGAAGAGATAGATATTGGAGATGGTTCAGCCACTCGACCGACATTTATAAACAAAAATTTGAAAGACGGTTGTAAGGCTAAATTAATCGAGCTATTGAAAGAATATGTTTGTTGCTTTGCATGGGAATATCATGAGATGCCAGGGTTGAGCCGAGAGCTAGTGGAGCATCGGTTGCCTATAAAGGCCGGTTTTAGACCTTATAAACAGTCGGCCAGAAAGTTTAATCCGAAAACATATGACCGGATCAAGGAAGAGATCGGTTGACTGCTTGAAGCTAATTTCATTCGACCTTGCAGGTATGCCAAGTGGATTTCTAACATTGTCCCAGTGGAGAAGAAGGGATCCGGCAAGTTGAGGGTGTGCATTGACTTCAGAGATTTGAATAGGGCTACACCCAAAGATGAGTATCCCATGCCAATAGCCGATATGCTTATTAATGATGCTTCTGGACATAAGGTTATTAGCTTTCTAGATGGTAATGCCGGGTACAATCAAATTTTTATGGCTGAAGAGGACATGTACAAAACAGCTTTCCGATGTCCTGGTTTCCTTGGTTTATTCGAGTGGACAGTGATGACATTTGGATTAAAAAATGCTGGAGCCACATATCAAAGGGCTATGAATTTGATTTTCCATGATTTACTCGGTATCATACTTGAAGTTTATATTGATGATATTGTTGTCAAATCGGATGCTTTTGAATCTCACTTGGCCGATTTGCGTTTAGCTTTTGAAAGAATGAAAAAGTATGGACTGAAGATGAATCCTTTGAAGTGTGCATTCGGCGTGTCAGCTGGCAAATTTTTGGGTTTCATTATTCATGAAGATGGCATCGAAATTGATCCCAAAAAGATAGAGGCCATACAGAAAGTGGAGGCTCCAACATGCAAGAGATATATGCAAAAGTTCCTTGGCAAGGTCAATTATTTGAGAAGGTTCATAGCTAATCTTCCAGGGAAAGTTGATGCATTTACTCCTATCCTTCGGTTAAAGAATGATGTTGATTTCACTTGGGGGGCAAAACAGCAAGAAGCCTTTGATATGATCAAGAATTATTTGTGCACTCCTCCGGTGATGAAAGCACCCAAGCATAGAGAGCGTTTTAAGCTTTATATCGCAGCAGAGGAAGGTGTTATTGGTGCTGTTTTGACTCAAGATACCGAAAGAAAAGAGCATGCCATTACGTATTTGAGCAGACGCTTATTGGACGCCGAGACAAGGTATACATTTATTGAAAAACTATGTCTATGCTTATATTATGCTTGCACAAAATTGAGACATTACCTAGTGCCGAGTGTTTGTGTAGTAGCTTGTCAAACCGATGTCATTAAGTACATGTTGCATAGGCCAATTCTTAGTGGTAGAATTGGCAAGTGGGCTTATGCTTTGATTGAATATGATTTGGCTTATGAATCTCTAAAATCCATGAAAGGCCAAATTGTTGCTAATTTCATTGTTGAACATCGGATTAATGACAAGCATGATGTTGATATGAACCTTGTTTCATTAGTGCCATTGAGATTATACTTTGATGGTTCAGTTTGTAACAATGGCCAAGGTGTTGGTATTGTTTATATATCTCCTCATGGTGCTGTTTTTGAAGCATCATGCCGCTTAGAATATATTTGCACAAACAATCAAGCCGAATATGAAGCATTGTTATTCGGCCTAGAGATGTTGCTTGCTATAGGTGTTACGCATATTGAGGCTTATGGTGATTCGTTACTAGTGGTGCAGCAAGTATCCAAAGTCTTTCAGTGTTTGGACGAATCACTTAATGTTTACCTTGATAAATGTCTAGATATAATTTCTACTTTGGATTGTTTTAGCATTGCTCATATATCTAGGCATGACAATTGGAAAGCAAATGATCTGGCACAACAAGCATCTGGATATCATGTTGATCATGGCATGTTTCATATCTCTCAAAGACCGATGTCTTGTCTTGCCAATATGGGAGAGGCTGAACCTGAACTCACTGATTCGGCCATTAACAAAAAATCTAGTGCAGGTGATAATTCCGACTGGAGAAAGCCCATTGTTGATTAATTGTGCAATCCGAGTGAAAGGGTGGACTGGGCTGTTCGGCGTATGGCTTTCAAGTATACAATGAGAGATGATGGTTGAGGGAGTTCCGGACTAGGGGGTATCCGGATAGCCGAACTATCATCATCGGCCGGACTCCAAGACTATGAAGATACAAGATTGAAGACTTCGTCCCTTGTCCGGATGGGACTTTCCTTGGCGTGGAAGGCAAGCTTGGTGATACGGATATGTAGATCTCCTACCATTGTAACCGACTTTGTGTAACCCTAGCCCTCTCCGGTGTCTATATAAACCGGATGGCTTTAGTCCATAGAACGAACAACAATCATACCATAGGCTAGCTTCTAGGGTTTAGCCTCCTTGATCTCGTGGTAGATCCACTCTTGTAACACACATCATCAATATTAATCAAGCAGGATGTAGGGTTTTACCTCCATCAAGAGGGCCCGAACCTGGGTAAAACATCGTGTCCCTTGTCTCCTGTTACCATCCGCCTAGACGCACAGTTCGGGACCCCCTACCCGAGATCCGCCGGTTTTGACACCGACATTGGTGCTTTCATTGAGAGTTCCTCTGTGTCGTCACCGATAGGCTCGATGGCCTCTTCGATCATCAACAATGATGCAGTCCAGGGTGAGACCTTCCTCCCCAGACAGATCTTCGTATTCGGCGGCTTTGCACTGCGGGCCAATTCACTTGGCCATCTGGAGCAGATCGAAAGCCACACCCCTGGCCGTCAGGTCAGATTTGGAAGTTTGAACTTCACGGCTGACATCCACGGGGACTTGATCTTCGATGGGGTCGGGCCACATCCAAGCGCGCCACACTGTCACGATGGGCATGATTTAGCTCTACAGTCGGATAGTACCCTGGAGGCCGCACTCGAGTCCGCTCCGATCTTCAATTCAGAGCTGGCTGTGCAGATCGAGGACGGATGGCTAGACACCGCCTCGGGGGCTGCAACCTCTACGGCGATAGAGCCGAACACTGACCTTGTCCCTCATGAAGCTCGTGACTCCGAGGTGCCGGACTCCTTGCCGGACTCCGAACCTCCCGCGCCCCCTCCAATCGAATCCGATTGGGCGCCGGTCATCGAGTTCACCGCAGCGGACATCTTTCAACACTCACCTTTTGGCGACGTCTTGAGTTCGCTAAAGTATCTCTCGTTATCAGGAGAACCCTGGCCGGACTGCGGTCAGGATGGTTGGGATGCGGACGATGAAGAAATTCAAAGCCCACCCACCACCCACTTAGTAGCCACTATCGACAATCTAACCGACATGCTAGACTACGACTCCGAAGACATCAACGGCATGGACGACGATGCCGGAGACGATCAAGAACCAGCACCTACCGGGCACTGGAAAGCCACCTCATCATATGACATATACATGGTGGGTATCCCAAAGCAAATGATCTGGCACAACAAGCATCTGGATATCATGTTGATCATGGCATGTTTCATATCTCTCAAAGACCAATGTCTTGTCTTGCCAATATGGGAGAGGCTGAACCTGAACTCACTGATTCGGCCATTAACAAAAAATCTAGTGCAGGTGATAATTCCGACTGGAGAAAGCCCATTGTTGATTACTTGTGCAATCCGAGTGAAAGGGTGGACAGGGCTGTTCGGCGTATGGCTTTCAAGTATACAATGAGAGATAATGGTCTTTATCACCGAACAGTCGATCATGTTCTTCTAAAGTGTTTGGATGAGGACCAGGCAAGAGTTGCTATGGGAGAAGTACATGAAGGTATTTGTGGCACTCACCAGTCGGCTCCCAAGATGAAATGGTTATTGCGACGTGCTGGGTTTTATTGGCCGACTATGATTAATGATTGCTTCAGATATTATAAAGGATGTGAAGCTTGTCAAAAGTTTGGTGATATTCAATTGGCTCTTGCTGCTATGTTACATCCTATTATCAAACCGTGGCCTTTCAGAGGATGGGGTTTAGATTTCATTGGACAAATCCACCCATCTTCCTCAAAAGGGCATCGGTTTGTATTGGTGGCAACTGATTATTTCACTAAATGGTCTGAAGCATTACCTCTCAAGAACATAACACATACGGAGGTAATTCAATTCACAACCGAACACATTATTCATAGATTCGGTATTCCTCAAACGTTAACTACATATCAAGGTTCATCTTTTATGTCACACCAAGTCAGAGAGTTTGCCGAATCTTATAATATAAAGTTGCTCAATTCATCTCCGTATTGTGCCCAAGCTAATGGACAAGCCGAGTCTAGCAATAAAATTTTAATCAAGCTCATCAAGAAGAAGATTGAGGATAATCCGAGGAGATGGCATGAGTTGTTATCCGAAGCTTTATGGGCACATAGAATTTCAAGGCATGGTGCTACGAGGGTAACTCCATATGAGCTAGTATATGGTCAAGAGGCCGTTTTACCTGTGGAAGTAAATTTGAATGCTTTGAGAATAGCCAAACAAAATGATTTATCGGCAGTAGACTTTTATAACTTGATGATGGACAATATTGATGAAGTTGCCGATAAACATTTGGTTGCTTTGAAGTCCATAGAGAGAGACAAGTTGAGGGTTGCAAGAGCTTACAATAAGAAAGTTAAGTTGAAGAATTTTCAAGTTGGTGATCTTGTCTGGAAAGTGATTCTGCCGGTTGGTTCAAGAGATAGAAAATTCGGGAAGTGGTCTCCAAGTTGGGAAGGTCCTTTTAGGATTACAAGAGTTTTTCCCGGAAATTCATATTTGGTGGAATCAATACAAGGGGCATTGTTACCCCGAGCTCTCAACGGAAAATGTTTGAAGAAGTACCACCCGAGTGTGTGGCAAGAATCCTGAGTAGGCAATGGCCGATATATGACTATCGCCCTTAGCACAAACATGGCCGATACATAATTATCGCCCTGAGGAAAATAAATGGCTGATGGAGTGTTGACATCGTCCTTAGAACGAACACTATGCATATTACTTTTTGGCGTGCAAGCTTTGCCGAAAAACAGGGGGGCATGTGTTGACGCCTGATTTTGGCAAGATACAGAGTGAAAGGGTTTTTAGCATGAAAAGTTTCACATCACCGAGTGGAACAACTTTGATGTTTAGGTTATCATCGTCCGACTCCATCTTAGGGGCCGAAATTATATTCCGAGTGGCAGAATTCAATATTCCAAGTGGTTTTCGGCCGATCATGCCTTCAAGACGACCTCAGATGAAGGAGTACTCTAAAGGAATTGTCTTTGTCTCGTCGAAGGAATCAATTTTGATATATAAATCATCTCAATCCGAGTTTGTATGCAAAAGTTACAATCAACACAGACCAGCCCTACCAAAGACCAAAATATTACGCTCGACACCACACACATGTTAATGAGTGTCTGATACAATGCGTGAGCAATTCGGCCTTCTGGATGGCCTTGAATGGAAAAACCTTCAACATGAAAAAGTTTCGCCTCGTCGAGCCGATCGATTTTCAAATACAATTTCTCTCAATCCGAGGTCATATGCAACCTGGAGAGGCAAATCAAGATCAGGCTGTCTTTTCAGTCGGGAAATCCGACTGGAAATTTTTACCATCCGAGTGAAAACCTACCGATCGAGTAAAAGGTCGAGTGAAAACTTACCGATCGAGTAAAAGGTCGAGTGAAAACCTACCGATCGAGTAAAAGTTCATGAAAACCTATCGATCGAGTAAAAGGTCAAGTGAAAACCTAACGATCAAGTAAAAGGTCGAGTGAAAACCTACCGATCGAGTAAAAGGTTGAGTGAAAACCTAACGATCGAGTAAAAGGTCGAGTGAAAACTTATTGATCGAGTAAAAGTTTGTCTTCCGAGTGAGAATATAGTCATCCGAGTAAAAGATTGTTTTCCGAGTAAAAAGGTCGAGTCGGATGGTCCGAGTGAAAGTCTCTAATATCCGAGTGGATGAGCTCGAATCCGAGTGAAACTGAACATGTGCCCGAAAGTTTATCAAGATGACCTCGGATCAAGAAGTGTTCAATACAGAAGTTATGCATGTCATCAAGACGGTAAACTTTGGTTTTGGAGTCATCATCATCAAAGATAGTATATGGCCTACAAGTTCACTACGAGACTCGGATAATCCAGTCTACTGCAAGACCGAGTCCGACTGGAAGGTAAAGATGACCTCTAAGAGTATTCAAGATGGCCTTATTTGAAAAAGTAATCAACATGAGAGTTGTTCGTATCATCGAGGCGCACAAGTTTGATATTTGGGCCGTCTTGATCGGAGATCATATGCAAGCTCAGCAGCCCGCGCAAGAAGGAAGACAGAGTTTGGGCCAGATTCAGACTGAATCCGAGTTGGAATAGAACTAGGACTCTAGGACGCGAATTGATGTAATTTTTCTTGTAAGGAAAGCCTAGATGAATCCTTTACTTGTACGGGAAGTCCAGCCGCCTCTTATATATGTTGGGGATGACGACCGATTGAACAACACACAATCGAACAAATCAATATACTACTTTTCCTGTCTACGTTTTATCTCTTCATCGTTTTTCTCTCTCATTCTTCATTGTTCTTCGTGTTTGAGAGCTGCGAATCCCGAGGCTCTAGGGGCGAGCGAATCGACCTAGGGTAGCCCATAGCCGCCGCACTCCCTGACGGGGTCCCTCCTGGGGGTGTGGGGTTTTCGGGTCTGCAAAAGCGCCCGTCGACTATCTTGTGTATCGCCTGTCAGTCGGGTCTCCTTTGACGTGAGCTGCGGTGCATCACCCCCGGCGTCGAGGGTACACGTGACGTGTTCGTGTGTCAACACTATCAGCGTCCGTCTTCCTCTTGAAGATCCATTTATTCACAATGGCTTGCCAATCATCGGGCAAGTCAACCAAAGTCCACACTTTGTTCTCATACATGGATCCCATCTCAGATTTCATGGCCTCAAACCATTTTGCGGAATCTGGGCTCACCATCGCTTCTTCATAGTTCTTAGGTTCGTCATGGTCTAGTAACATAACTTCCAGAACAGGATTACCGTACCACTCTGGTGCGGATCTTACTCTGTTTGACCTACGAGGTTCAGTAACAACTTGATCTGAAGTTTCATGATCATCATCATTAACTTCCTCACTGATTGGTGTAGGTGTCACAGGAACCGGTTTCTGTGATGAACTACTTTCCAATAAGGGAGCAGGTATAGTTACCTCATCAAGTTCTACTTTCCTCCCACTCACTTCTTTCGAGAGAAACCCTTTCTCTAGAAAGGATCCAAATTTAGCAACAAAAGTCTTGCCTTCAGATCTGTGATAGAAGGTGTACCCAACTGTTTCCTTTGGGTATCCTATGAAGACACATTTCTCCGATTTGGGTTCGAGCTTATCAGGTTGAAGTTTTTTCACATAAGCATCGCAGCCCCAAACTTTAATAAATGACAACTTTGGTTTCTTGCCAAACCATAGTTCATAAGGCGTTGTCTCAACGGATTTAGATGGTGCCCTATTTAACGTGAATGCATCTGCCTCTAGAGCATAACCCCAAAACAATAGCAGTAAATCAGTAAGAGACATCATAGATCGCACCATATCTAATAAAGTACTATTATGACATTCGGACACACCGTTATGCTGTGGTGTTCCAAGTGGCATGAGTTTGTGAAACTATTCCACATTGTTTTAATTGAAGGTCAAACTCGTAACTCAAATATTCGTCTCTGCGATCAAATCGCAGAAAAACTTTATTTTCTTGTTACAATGATTCTCCACTTCACTCTGAAATTCTTTGAACTTTTCATCTGTTTCAGTTTCATTTAGATATACCCATATCTGCTCGAATCATCTGTGAAGGTCAAGAAATAACGATACCCACCGCGAGGCTCAACACTCATCGGACTGCATACATCGGTATGTACTATTTCCAATAAGTCAGTAGCTCCCTCCATTGTTCCGGAGAATGGAGTCTTAGTCATCTTGCCCATGAGGCATGGTTCGCAAGCATCAAGTGATTCCAAAAGCCCATCAGCATGGAGTTTCTTCATGCGCTTTACACCAATATGACCTAAACGACAGTGCCACAAATAAGTTGCACTATCATTATCAACTTTGCATCTTTTGGCATCAATATTATGAATATGTGTATCACTACGATCGAGATCCAACAAACTATTTTTATTGAGTGTATGACCATCGAAGGTTTTATTCGTGTAAATAGAACAACAATTATTCTCTGACTTTAAATGAATAACCGAATTGCAAGAAACATGATCAAATCATATTCATGCTCAACGCAAACGCCAAATAACATTTATTTAGGTTCAACACTAATCTCGAAAGTATAGGGAGAGTGTGATGATGATCATATCAATCTTGGAACTACTTCCAACACACATCGTCACTTCACCCTCAACTAGTCTATGTTTATTCTGTAACTCCTGTTTCGAGTTACTAATTTTTAGCAACCGAAAAAGTATCAAATACTCAGGGGCTACTATAAACACTAGTAAAGTACACATCAATAACATGTATATCAAATATACCCTTGTTCACTTTGCCATCCTTCTTATCCGCCAAATACTTGGGGCAGTTCCGCTTCCAGTGACCAGTCCCTTTGCAGTAGAAGCACTTAGTCTCAGGCTTAAGTCCAGGCTTGGGTTTCTTCACATGAGCAGCAACTTGCTTGTCGTTCTTCTTGAAGTTCCCCTTTCTTTCCCTTTGCCCTTTTCTTGAAACTAGTGGTCTTGTTAATCATCAACACTTGATGCTCTTTCTTGATTTCTACCTTCATCAATTTCATCATTATGATAAGCTCGGGAATCGTTTTCATCATCCCTTGCATACTATAGTTCATCACGAAGTTCTTCTAACTTGGTGATGGTGACTAGAGAACTCTGTCAATCACTATCTTATTTGGAAGATTAACTCCCACTTGATTCAAGCGATTGTAGTACCCAGACAAAGCACATGCTCACTACTTGAGCAATTCTCCTCCATCTTTAAGCTATAGAACATGTTGGAGACTTCATATCTCTCAACTGGGGTATTTGCTTGAAATATTAACTTCAACTCCTGGAACATCTCATATGGTCCATGACGTTCAAAACGTCTTTGAAGTCTTGATTCTAAGCCGTTAAGCATGGTGCACTAAACTATCAAGTAGTCATCATTTTGAGCTAGCCAAACATTCATAACGTCTGCATCTTCTCCTGCAATAGGTTTGTCACCTAGCGGTGCATCAAGGACATAATTCTTCTGTGCAGCAATGAGGACAATCCTCAGATCACGGATCCAATCCGCATCATTCCTACTAACATCTTTCAACACAGTTTTCTCTAGGAACATATCAAAATAAACATATGAAAGCAACAACGCGAGCTATTGATCTACAACATAATTTGCAAAATACTACCAGGACTAAGTTCATGATGAATTTAAGTTCAATTAATCATATTACTTAAGAACTCCCACTTAGATAGACATCCCTCTAATCCTCTAAGTGATCACGTGATGCAAATCAACTAAACCATGTCCGATCATCACGTGAGATGGAGTAGTTTCAATGGTGAACATCACTATGTTGATCATATCTACTATATGATTCACGCTCGACCTTTCGGTCTCAGTGTTCCGAGGCCATATATGTTATATGCTAGGCTCGTCAAGTTTAACCTGAGTATTCCGCATGTGCAGCTGTTTTGCACACGTTGTATTTGAACGTAGAGCCTATCACACCCGATCATCACATGGTGCCTCGGCATGAAGAACTTTTGCAACGGTGCATACTCAGGAAGAACACTTATACCTTGATAATTTAGTGAGAGATCATCTTATAATGCTACCGTCAATCAAAGCAAGATAAGATGCATAAAAGATAAACATCACATGCAATCAATATAAGTGATATGATATGGCTATCATAATCTTGTGCTTGTGATCTCCATCTCCGAAGCACCGTCATGATCACCATCGTCACCGGCGCGACACCTTGATCTCCATCATAGCATCATTGTCGTCTCGCCAACTTATGCTTCTATGACTATCGCTACCGCCTAGTGATAAAGTAAAGCATTATAGGGTGATTGCATTGCATACAATAAAGCGACAACCATATGGCTCATGCCAGTTGCCGATAACTCGGTTACAAAACATGATCATCTCATACAATAAAATTTAGCATCCTCCCTTAACCATATCACATCACAACATGCCCTGCAAAAACAAGTTAGACGTCCTCAACTTTGTTGTTGCAAGTTTTACATGGCTGTTACGGGCTGAGCAAGAACCGTTCTTACCTACGCATCAAAACCACAACGATAGTTCATCAAGTTAGTGATGTTTTAACCTTCTCAAGGACAGTCTCGCGTAAGCGTACGCGTAATGTCGGTCCGGGCCGCTTCATCCAACAATACCGCCGAACCGAAGTATGACATGCTGGTAAGCAGTATGACTTGTATCGCCCACAACTCACTTGTGTTCTACTAATGCATATAACATCTACGCATAAAACCAGGCTCGGATGCCACTATTGGGGAACGTAGTAATTTCAAAATTTCCTGTGCACACGCAAGATCATGGTGATGCATAGCAACGAGAGGGGAGAGTGTGTCCACGTACCCTCATAGACCAAAAGCGGAAGCGTTAGCACAACGCGGTTGATGTAGTCGTACGTCTTCACGATCCGACCGATCAAGTACCGAACGCACGGCACCTCCGATTTCAGCACATGTTCAGCTCGATGACGTCCCTCGAACTCCGATCCAGCCGAGCTTTGAGGGAGAGTTCCATCAGCACGACGACGTGGTGACGATGATGATGTTCTACCGACGCAGGGCTTCGCCTAGGAACCGCTACGATATTATCGAGGTGGATTATGGTGGAGGGGCACCGCACACGGCTAATAGATCTCAAGGATCAATTGTTGTGTCTAGAGGTGCCCCCTTGCCCCGTATATAAAGGAGAAAGGGGGAGGGGGCGGCCGGCCAGAAGGGGCGCGCCAGGGAGGAGTCCTACTCCCACCGGGAGTAGGACTCCCTCCTTTCCTTGTCCAAGTAGGAGAGGGGAAGGAAGGGGAGAGAGAAGAGGAAGGAAAGCCCCCCCCCCCTCCTTGTCCTATTCGGACTAGAGGGGGAGGAAGCGCGCGGCCTGCCCTGGACGGCCCTCCTCTTCTCCACTTTGGGCCCATGTGGCCCATTAACCCCCCGGGGGGTTCCGGTAACCCCCCGGTACTCCGGCATTTATCTGATAACCCCTGGAACCATTCTGGTGTCCGAATATAGTCGTCCAATATATCAATTTTCATGTCTCAACCATTTCGAGACTCCTCGTCATGTCCGTGATCACATCCGGGACTCCGAACTATCTTCGGTACATCAAAACACATAAACTCATAATATAACCGTCATCTAACTTTAAGCGTGCGGACCCTACTAGTTCGAGAACTATGTAGACATGACCGAGACACGTCTCCGGTCAATAACCAATAGCGGAACCTGGATGCTCATATTGGCTCCCACATATTCTACGAAGATCTTTATCGGTCAAACTGCATAACAACATACGTTGTTCCCTTTGTCATCGGTATGTTACTTGCCCGAGATTCAATCGTCGGTATCTCAATACCTAGTTCAATCTTGTTACCGGCAAGTGTCTTTACTCATTCCGTAATACATCTCCCGCAACTAACTTATTAGTTACAATGCTTGCAAGGCTTATAGTGATGTGCATTACTGAGTGGGCCCAGAGATACCTCTCCGACAATCGGAGTGACAAATCCTAATCTCGAAATACGCCAACCCAACAAGTACCTTTGGTGACACCTGTAGAGCACCTTTATAATCACCTAGTTACGTTGTGACGTTTGGTAGCACACAAAGTGTTCCTCCGGTAAACGGGAGTTTCATAATCTCATAGTCATAGGAACATGTATAAGTCATGAAGAAAGCAATAGCAGAATACTAAACGATCAAGTTCTAAGCTAACGGAATGGGTCAAGTCAATCGCATCATTCTCCTAATGATGTGATCCCGTTAATCAAATGACAACTCATGTCTAAGGTTAGGAAACATAACCATCTTTGATCAATGAGCTAGTCAAGTAGAGGCATACTAGTGACACTCTGTTTGTCTATGTATTCACACATGTATCATGTTTCCGGTTAATACAATTCTAGCATGAATAATAAACATTTATCATGAAATAAGGAAATAAATAATAACTTTATTATTGCCTCTAGGGCATATTTCCTTCATGAAGTTGAGTGAGACTTAATGCTCGACCACTGTAGAAGATAGAGAGAAAATGAAAGGCATTCTCTATGCTTCAGCCATAGGTTCTATCATGTATGCTATGATGTGTACCATACCTAATGTGTGTCTTGCTATAAGTTTAGCAGGGAGGTACCAAAGTAATCCGGGAGTGGATCACTGGACAGCGGTCAAGTACATCCTGAAGTACCTGAAAAGGACTAAGGATATGTTTCTCGTTTATGGAGGTGACAAAGAGCTTGTCGTAAGTGGTTACGTCGATGCTAGCTTTGACACAGATCCGGATGACTCTAAGTCACAAACCGGATACGTATTTTTATTGAATGGTGGAGCTATCAGTTGGTGCAGTTCCAAGCAGAGCATCCTGGCGGGATCTACGTGTGAAGCGGAGTACATAGCTGCTTCGAAAGCAGCTAATGAAGGAGTATGGATGAAGGAGTTCATATCCGTCTAGGTGTAATACCTAGTGCATTAGGTCCAATGAAAATCTTTTGTGACAATACTGGAGCAATTGCCTTGGCGAAGGAATCCGAATTTCACAAAAAGACCAAACACATCAAGAGATGCTTCAACTCCATCCGAGATTTGGTCAGGAGGGAGACATAGAGATTTGCAAAATACATATGGATCTGAATGTGGCAGACCCGTTGACTAAGCCTCTTCCACGAGCAAAACATGATCAGCACCAAGACTCCATGGGTGTTAGATTCATTACAATGTAATCTAGATTATTGACTCTAGTGCAAGTGGGAGACTGGACGAAATATGACCTAGAGGCAATAATCAAGTTGTTATTTTATATTTCCTTATTCATGATAAATGTTTATTATTCATGCTAGAATTGTATTAACCGGAAACTTGATACATGTGTGAATACATAGACAAAACACCGTGTTCCTAGTATGCCTCTACTTGACTAGCTCATTGATCAAAGATGGTTAAGTTTCCTAGCCATGGACATGTATTGTCATTTGATGAATGGGATCACATCATTCGGAGAATGATATGATGGACAAGACCCATCCGTTAGCATAGCATAATGATCGTTCAGTTTTATTGCTACTGCTTTCTTCATGTCAAATACATATTCCTCCGACTATGAGATTATGCAATAGCCGGACACCGGAGGAATGCCTTGTGTGCTATCAAACTTCACAACCTAACTGGGTGATTATAAAGATGCTCTTTAGGTATCTCTGAAGGTGTTTGTTGGGTTGTCATAGATCGAGATTAGGATTTTTCACTTCGAGTATCGGAGAGGTATCTCTGGGCCCTCTCAGTAATGCACATCATATGAAGCCTTGCAAGCAATGTGACTAATGAGTTAGTTACGAGATGATGCATTACGGAACAAGTAAAGAGACCTGCCGGTAAAGAGATTGAACTAGGTATGAAGATACCGACGATCGAATCTCGGGCAAGTTACGGGATGCACGTAGGATTTTTTTTTGAAATTGCATGCTACGTTTCCCAACAATCGGTACTAAAACCAGCAGACCTCGGGTAGGGGGTCCCAACCCGTGGATCTCGGATCTATGGGTAACATGAGACGAAGGGGACAATGTTTATCCAAGTTTGGGCCCTCTCAAAGAGGTAAAACCCCATGTCCTGCTTTGGTTGTATTGATGATGATGATGATGTATCGATTACAAGCTTGATCTACCTCAAAATCGTAAGTTGTGTTCTAACCCTAAGGCTAGATGGTTGTAATTGTGACCGTGGTCTCTACGGACTACCCCCCCCCCCCAGTTTATATAGACATTGGGGGTACCCAGGGTAACACATGGTCGGTTGTCAATCTAGGGATACACGCGTCGGCAGCCAACACAGTCCTTGGAGTGCACGTCAAGTCTTCGGCGAAGTCCACCTTGATCACACCAAAGTGCGAGGCTTCCAGAGTCTTTCCTTGTAAGAAAGATGGGCCGTAGGCTCAGCCTGTGGATTGTGGGCCAACTAGGTTGGTTCCCCTAGTCCAGGACACCGTCAGTAGCCCCTGAACTGGTCTTCGACGTCGGGGACGACAATCTTCCTTGGATACATGTCTTTGGCTCTAGAGTCTTCGGCTTGACAGGCGAGTTCCCTTCATCACTTTCAGTGTGGCATCTGAGCCCATATTACCTCCTCGGCCCCTTTTGTATCTAGCAGGCCACCCAGCCGGCTTTTGTGCCGGAGAAATGATCTTCCTGCTCATCGATGCTATCGAAAGGATGGAGAAAATGGTGGAAGGAGGAGATGGGGAGCGGAGTGGTGCGACTCTTGCCCGACATCTGACCTCCTTCAAATAGTGGGCAGACATGAGGAGCATGCCCGACGTTTTGTTTAATGTCGCCCGCTCGGGAACGGATGTGTGACCGGAGTAGATTCCTCGGCTTCCACGCAGGTTTAATGGAGGTGTTTGAATGCGGCGAGGAGGCACGTTTAGCAGGGTGTGCGGCGTCCTCGGTCGCGTGTCGCTTCAATGGTGGATGAAGTGAGAGGTCGCATCCGCCCTAAGTCATCTTCGATGTGGAGCCACGCTCTCTACAGCGGCATGAATCCGGACAGCTGATGTCGGGCGGGAACGCGCACATGTGAGAGAGTAGGGGGTTTGGGTGAGCTAGTGTGGTCAGAAGTGGGCTTGGGTGATGTTTGGACACCCGCAAAGCCTCCTCGCGTTTGTCTGCGATTTGCGGGAGAAAGTACATCTGAACCGCCCTACGGACCAATACAGGCACGCGTTGGATGGCACAACACGTTTGGACCGCAGTCCGGACGATTGCGTGAGTTTTTCGGGTCGGCCTTAGAGATGCCCTGAGTAGCAGGAAGGGAGAATCTAGAGATAGGAGTGCTCGGGCACTCTAAGTAGACCCCGACCATCACTGGTCACACCCTGACCACCCTTATTGTAAGATAGAAGCACTTGCATCACTCCCATTCATATCGGTACCAACTGGAACTATGGTATTACGCTCAGATAGCGCCCCGAACCTGTATAAAATACCTGTGTTTGTGCACGATCTTTTGGTCGTGATTTGGCAAAGTGTTTTTAGCCCCTAGCCGAACCAAGAAGAATACGGGTATCCTTGACCCCCGATGTCTTGATTACACACTCCGACACATGTTACATCTGATTGATCCGCTACACATAGTGTGAAAATGGACAAATATAGCTCTTTTTAAAAACTAGCACAGAATGAATAGGATCTAAACAGAATCATAAAGATGACTCATTTGCACGATGCTCGAGGCTGGGCGTCACGCTAGATAGCATGGTGCCCTAAGAGGCAATGCTAGATAGCATGACGCCTTGGCAGGAGGCGACATCCTAGATTGTGCGACAGCTGCCTTAACCTAGGGCCAGGGCCTAGATCGTCGTGCGCCCAGCCCCGAACGTCATGCAAATGGGTTATTTTGTGAACAAAAAATTTAAATCGAGTTTTAGAAAAATGGTAGATTTATTTATTTTCACACATGAAGGGAGGGCAGGGCCGCGTAATTAAGAAATTCTTATTAAATGCAGATGCAGCAGGAGCCTTTCTCTGCGTCCTCCTGCACTGGATGTCCATGCGTATAAAGGCATGCAGCAGCAGGCCAAGGCAGGTGGTGTGGGCTCGCTCGACCTGCTACTGCTACAGTCAGGAGCAAGCCACTTTTCGAAATCATCTTTGCATGGTGTGGAACTGGATCCTCTAACAATCACAAGGAATGATAAAGAAGCTACAGTATCCTAACTTTCCTTCTTTCTATTCATATGATTAAGGTTAAAATGATTTGAACTAATTTATAAATTGAGGATCTATTATGTACATTTATAGTAACTACATACAAAAAAATTGATGGTGAAATAAAATTAATTTTAAATTATTTATATCTACAGTAAATATCAACAGTAAACAACTTGCTAACAGTTCCTAACTTTCTTGAATTTACACTAGACTAGCACTGTAGCACGGTGACTTTTCTTGTGAATGTTAGAGGATCCGGTTCCGCATGGTGTGGGCTCAAGTTTCCAAGAAGGAAGAAAATGCTGCATGCTCCATCTTGAACATGGTGTCAATATCCATTCATTCATTCAGATCTCGCTTCCCATCCATCAAGTAAGAGGGTGCTTGAATTCAGGGGACTTATTTTACTCTAACTAAAAATAGTCTTTTAAGAGGCTAAAGTTCCAAGCACCCCTGACTAAAGAGAGGCTAAAACTAGTCTTGAGACTAAAATAATTTAGTCAGGGGTACCCCTACTAAAACGTGGAATAGTCCTCACTCTCCTCATTTAACTCCTCTCTTTTACCACATGCGAGTTCTGGATTGCAGGGTTTGAAGGATAATAAATATTCATTAACTTGATTTTAGTCTCTTTACTATTTAAATCTAAGCATTGTTGAGGCTAGCAAATTTTAGTCCCACTACTTTTAGTCATGGGAGTAAAACGTATCAAGCACCCTCTAAGCTGCTGCGATGGAGATTTCGAGTAGGATGGGCTCGTTTCTCCAAGTGTGACGTGGCGTGGACGGATGCGGCCAACGGTGAAAGTAATTTAATCTTGGAGCATTGTGCAGCAGCCAGGATTCCTGCTTGTCCAGCCCAAGAAAAGCTGGAATATTTGGAGCCACTCCATCAGCAACAGATTCTCCAACAGTCCTCTCATAAACTAATCATAAAGGCTAATGCCACTGCATGCCTCTCCTAAACTATATATAGTACTAATACCATTAAGCTGTTGACAAAAGGTGAGACTACTAGTACCACCCCTCTAATTTTTCCCACTTTGGTCTGAGTGTACCCCCTTTTCACCCTTGCCTCCGATGTATATGCACCTCATATAGAAAAAAATAATTGACAAAAATACAAAACAAAATGCAAAACTTTTTCAAAAACAATCTTCAACTTGTATAAAAAGTTTCACCAGGAAAAAACACCGTTGACTTCGGGGTAAAGAAACAATTTTTTTAGGACAATACATATGAATAGTAACTTGTATATATTGTTGACTTTTTTTTCCACCCAGAATACCATGAAAACCAATCATTCGTGAAACAAACTTTGTACACAATCACAATAGAAGGTGAAGTTTGTTTTCAAACAAGTTTCATGACTTTTGACTTTTTTTATTACAACTACTAAAAAAGATCATATCAAGTGCATATATACCCGAGAGTGTATGCCGGCTCAGTCTTTCGGAGGTGCTCATAGGGGGTAGGGTGTGCGTGTGTGCGTTCATAGGGGTGAGTGTATGCGCGTGTATACAAGCGCTTGTGTTAAAAAAAAAGTGCACACATACCCGAGAGCCAAAGACACTTGTCCATGGGCGCCCCAGAGGCAAGTGTATTTTCCACCAACCAGCTCCCAGTTTACTTTGCCTGTCCTACTTGTGTGATTTGGTTCAAAGTGGCCATGCAGTCAAAAATGCCAAAATGAAAAGGAAAATTCTGAAAGGAAGAAGCAACCGCAGAAAAGGAAAAGCGATATAAAAGAAAAGAAGAGGAAAAAAGCTCAAGATCTCGAACCCTATGTACAAAGCACAGCCAATTTACTACTTTGGTTCTGGTTCTGACCCAAGAACCACTCACTACCTGGGCACAGCGCATCTTAGAGATGACAACTAGTCCTCCTAACAAGGTGGTTCATCATCAAGTATCTACAAAAACCTGAGCTTCTTCTTCCATGAGCAGCAGTACCAGCACAACTGGTGCTGCTCCACTCACTCACTCACTCGCTCACCTAAACTCGAAGCTCTCAGAGCTCCAGGTGCTGCTCGTAGTAGAGCTCGCTGAGGCAGGGCGACAGGATCTCCTCCTCCAGCATCTTGAGCACCGCCCCCATCGACGGCCGCTGCCCCGGGTCCGCGTCCGTGCACATGGCCGCGATGTCCAGGATCCCCTCCACCGCCTCCACCTCCGCGTCGCCCGACCGCGAGTCCAATATCTCCTCCAGCCGGTGCTCCCCGCTCAGCGTGTTCAGCTGCATGCATTTCGACAGTAAACCAAATGTTCAGACATCAGAGTGCATTATTCATCAGAGTTGCTCGCTTCCTTTCTTGCTTTGGGATCCAGGGCATGGAGGGAGGCTTCTTTGGAGTAGAATATATCACTGGTTGCAACAGCTTTGGAACAAGACTGCTTTACTTACCCAGCCGACGATGTTGAGGCCCTTGTTGAGGAAGCAAGAATCCGTGGGCCGCTTTCCGGTCACCAGCTCCAGCAAAAGCACCCCGAAGCTATACACATCTGATTTCTCGGTCGAGTGCCCGTTTTGCAGGTACTCTGGCAATAAAGCTTTGTTAGTTTGGACTTTAAGGTACTACTAGAAGATAAGGTAAGCTATTGATTTTTTGAGAACACGAGATGTCTAAATTGCATTCTGTAAACTACTTTTAAGTAGAAACTACACAATCACCTTCAGTTAAAAGAGTTATTTCAGATGATGGCAGGAAAGGATTAATACAAACATGTCCTACAAACGTGTTAGAAAAATGAACACAACATATAACGTTAGCATCGAGAGAAGTAGAACAAGTACCTGGTGCTAGGTACCCGAAGGTACCCGCCACAACAGTGGTTACGTGGGTCTCGTTGTCTACCAGCAGCCTCGCAAGGCCAAAATCAGACACGCGCGGCTCCAAGCATCTGTCTAGGAGGATGTTGCTGGCTTTGATGTCCCGGTGGACGATCCCCGGTGAGCAATCATGGTGCAGATACGCCAAACCGCGGGCGGAGCCCAGGGCGATCTTCATACGCGCATTCCAGTTCAATGGCTGATCCTCCTGCGCATCACCTGCATTTGTAACACGATACAGTAGGCACCAGTTAACACAAGATGGCATTGCAACCACTATGACGAAATAGTAGCTACTAGTATGTCAGAGATATATAATGTGCATTACCATGGAGGTAGCTGTCCAAGCTGCCCAGCTCCATGAAATCATATATGAGCAGTTTGGCCGTGGAGAGCCGGCAGTATCCTCGCAGATTGACAAGGTTGATATGCCTAATGCTGCCCAGGATCTCGAGCTCCTTCTCGAAAGTCTTGTCTCGCCTCTCTCGGTTGAGGTCAATCCTCTTGACGGCAAACGCCGTGCCATCATCCATCACCATCTTGTACACCGTACCAAACCCGCCGCAACCAACCACATCCTCTTCGTCGAGCAGCTCCAGCCTTCTAATGATCTCTCCCGACGAATACGGAAGGTTCCATTGGTATGTCACAAGCTTTGCACCTAAGTCGTCAAGATATCACGCAGTTAGTTAGTGAGCCTGGACAAAATTATCGAGTGACATAGTTGGTGTCAGTTTTTCCATTACCATCCGGGACAGTTTGCTTGTCCATTTTCTCATAGTTGACACCATTCTTCTTCCTGGACAGCAAGCATACCCAGAGGAAGCCGAGCACCGCGACCAGCGCGACGGCCATGGTTGACATTGAACCGATCACAACACCATTCAGAAAGTGTGAAGTTTTGTTATTGTTGGTGATTGGAGAAACACCTATATGGTGACCAAAGATAAATGACCACATCAGTTAGTAACACAGATCCTACCAAGATTCAAAAATTAGTCCCCACATTGTGAAGGCAGCGTTAGAATTTAAGACTTGCCAGAGGAGGAGAGGGGGTCAGAGTGCGGCAGCACCGCAGGGAACCCGAGGGTTCCGCGGCAACCTTTCTGTATGGGCAGCCCACAAAGCTCCAGATTTCCGACATACCTGCAGCATTTGAATTGAAACACACCAGAGCATTAAAACCAAGCTGAAGCTGATACAGTGCAGCTGTGGTACAAACTAAAAGATAGTACCACTCATTCACATTTGCAACATCTACCGACAGCATAAAGAAAGACACACAAACTGGAAGGATGGAGATGAGGCCGGAGCTAAGCTTACGAGCTGCTCTTGAAGGTTCCGAGGACGCCGACATTCGGGATCTCTCCCGAGAAGAAGTTGGTGGAGAGGTTCCTACATTGCCAGTTCAAACTTTTCCATCAGCACCCTTGTGAACTGAAACTGTAGGCATTGTCAATGAGATTCAGATCACATCCCCAACAACTTACAGGAACCGCAGATGAGTTAGGCTCCCGATCGTCGCCGGTATCGCGCCCCGCAGCAGATTGCTGGACAGGTCCCTGCATTTTTTTTTTTTTGACAAGCATCATCAGACTGACAACACATTAGAGCGTCAAACCGTGTAACAAAGGGGAGGATGGTGGTGCCAAGGACCTACAGGATGGTGAGGTGAGTGAGGTCGCCGATCCCCGGCGGGATGCCGCCTTGCAGGTAGTTGGCTCTCAGGTAACTGAAGAAGATACAGACAATCAGAGCACCCACATCTTATTTCAGCAATCTGATTCATCAAATCTACTACTAGTAGTGTACCAACCAAACAAAAAAATATGCAATGAACCACTAGTAGTATAAACCAGAGAGAGGGTACACCATACTAGTGTTTTTACTTACATGGCTCTGAGCTCGGTGCAGCTCCTGATCTCGGCGGGGATGGGGCCGTGCAGGCTGTTCTGGTGCAGAGCTCTGAAGGAAGAAACAGGGGATCTGAGGCCAGTGCATATGCATCCATTGAACGGTGGATTTGTGGAGGTGGTAAAAAAGGAAAATGAAACTTACAGTCTCTGCAGCTTGGTGAGCCTGCCGATGCTGGGCGAGATGATGCCTCCGAGCTGCATATACGGCAGATTTCTGCCCACACAAAAATAAAGGGAGAGATTATTCATTCATTCACGGGCGGGGCTAAGGAATCCAAGAAGGAAGGAGCAGACGCATGCATGGGGAACCGTGGCAACCAGCACCCCCCGCAACAATCCAATGGAGAGAAACCAAAAATGCCGGACACTCAGTCTACTGAATCTGATCTAGAATGGAGGAGGAGGAGGAGGAAGGGGGAAGAAGAAGGAGGAGGAGGAGGCAGGATGAGGCGTACATGGCCTGGACCCTGAGGTCCGGGAAGGAGCAGGAGACGCCCTCCCAGCCGCAGGGGTTGGGGTCGGCGGCCCGCCAGCTGCCCAGCCGCTGCCCCGCCGTGGCGTTGAAGGCCAGCTTCAGCTCCAGCAGCGCCTCCCCTGCGACGAACCAGCACATCACGTCAGCTCTCTTGGTTCGGTAGATTTATTCAGTACAGTAGAGTAGATGGATTGGGAATGGAATGCGGCGGTGCCGTACCGTCCGGGGTGAGCGCCATGGACGCGGTGCAGCAGAGGAGGAGGAGGAGGGCCGCGGCGCCCCCATGGCCGCCGCCGGTCAGCCTCTTGGTCCCGCTCCGGGGGTTGGCGGCCATGGTGGCTGGCTGGGGTTTGGGATGGAGGGGTTTGAAGTGGGTGGGAGAGTGAGAGTGAGCTTGGGGAGTGAGGGAGTGAGGTGTGGGAGAAGCCAAGCCTTTGCTTTAATTATTGGACTGGATGCTGCCTGCGCATGTGTGCGGCTGACGGGGAGTCCCAGGCGCTGACCCGTGGGGCCGGGCGTGTCCGTGGTCCCGCCGCCCAGTCAGAGACCCCAGAAGCCCGCGTGGGTCGTGGCCGCTTTCGAAAAAGGCGGAGGCAGCAGGATAGACAAAAAAAAAACAAAAAAAAACAGTGAGGACTGGCGACAGCTCAAAACAAATGGGGCTCAGAGATTCTGAGAGAAGCTGGTTAGGGCCCCTACCTCGGATTCTCGCAAAAGAACTGGGCCTAGATAAGGCATGCAATCTCTTGTTTTCTTGCTGAAGGTGAAGCAAGCAAGCAAAACCAAACTTACGCAGCAAGAAATGAACGAGACGAACTAGCAAGAGAAAAGAGAGTGTGGACCAAGACAGTCGCAGATCCCCTTCATTTCTAGAGCCTGCCGATCCGCGGCGCGGTCCGAAAAAGGTGCTCCATTCAGCCGCCGCTCTACGCGCGGCGCGTCTTTCTTTCCACCATGCTCGGTTCCTTCTTCCTATTCTCCTAGCTGGACGAAGATCCAGTGACACGCCCATAACACGGCCGTTGGATCACAAACCAACAGCCCAGATCACGTGCCGTCGAAAAAAAACACTAAAACCACGACACTTATTTTGCAATAGAACCAACAAAAGAAAAAAGAATGATGACGTCTACGGCCACCACCGCTGGACGGGTAAAAGGCGAATGCAGCTCGTAAAATCCCCCGAATGTCCGGACTAACCGAAATCCTACAAACCCTCGTCAAATCGGGGGAGCTCTAAAGGGGTCCAAAAGCAGAAGAATCCGACCAACTTAGCCTGGCTAGGACCCATTTTATTTTTCTCTCCTCTCTTCTTTCTCCTCTCTACATTGCTCAATGGGTAGACAAATAGCCGGTGGCATTTCATGATGTCCATTTTGGTAACCACTAGTAGAGGGGAGCACTGAGGGGAGTGTGGAGGGTGTCGGAAGGGCGGGGAGCAAGATCCAAATCCAAAAACAACTCAACGGAACCGGATTGACTGACTCAGCTAGCCGTTGATGATGGGAATTGGATGGGATGGGATGGGATTGGATGGGAATTGGATGGGATGGGATGTGCGGTGGGTGGCCCACCACCGGGAAGCCTGAGCCAGCCACCACTTGAAAAATGACAAACAGACGAAAGAGCACCAGCTCCCCAATTCCATATACAAAAACTAAACTAAGCAATAATAGTAAGTGTAAACAATCTGCTTCCTTCTTCCTAAAACAAACATAAGGTGTGATCGGCTTTGCACGGTCTCTGATGCACGGCTTTGACCGTTCATTAATATATATATATATATATATATATCAAAGTACATGTATAAATGGCACTGTCATATTTGTCTTTCAAAACAATTTTGCTTCATATGTATGTACACTAATTTTGTAGACATATAATAATACATAAAAAAATCATAGTCAAAGTTGTGTAACGAAGACCAGAAAAGTCAGTTGGTGACTTATATTTTGGGAAGGATGGAGTATCATCTTAATAGCCCGTTCAACACTAGTGACTCGGCTCATTACAAAAAAAAATACAACATCCTTAGAGATTGCACTATGGCACACTCTGCTAAGTGTAAGAGCGTCTCCAAGACTCTCCATTTCCCCAATAAATTTCTTGTATTGTGGACTTTCTTTCCCCAAAAAATTAGCGGGATGTCCTGATAATCAGCCCCATCTCTCCCAATATTTTGAGGATTTTTCACCCTCCACCCAATGCCTCTTCCAATACAATGCCGGAAGCAACAACCTCCTCATCATGCTAAAAATTCATGGGCCTCTTTGTCTCTGCGCAGACAATCCCTCCTCCTGCCACCTCCTGATGGCGGCGGCGGTCGCGGCGGCCTCCTGCATAGCGCCTCCAATGCCTCCTTCACGACCATTC
This sequence comes from Triticum dicoccoides, assembly GCF_002162155.2. Lineage (NCBI taxonomy): Eukaryota > Viridiplantae > Streptophyta > Magnoliopsida > Poales > Poaceae > Triticum > Triticum dicoccoides. The sequence continues at coordinate 5,202,420 of NC_041389.1, forward strand.
CGTCGGCATTCAGCCCGGAGGCACCGCATTTTGTTCCGCCGTTCCCGAAGGCCGATGATGACAACATGATAGAGGAAGCCCACGATTTGTTCGGCGAAATGGAACAAAGGTTTTTTTTTGTTTCTCTTGTACTAGTTTTATACTTGCAAATTTCCACATTGCAAATGATGTAGTGAGCAATGGTTTGACGACATGATGAATGAATCGATAGGTATAGACAACCTTTCTTTGTCCACTCCTCTCGAGGTGAAGATAATGTCGTTGAGGTTGCCGCTCCAAAAACAAAGAGGTGGGCAAGGGGGAGTAACTTCAATACGACCAAGGATGCGGCATTAGTGATGGCATGGAAAAGTGTGAGCATTGATCTGGTAGGAGGGGTCAATCAAAGCATGAAGACCTACTCGAAGTGCATTGCAGAGCACTTTCATCGTAATTGGGAAATTTCCACAAATTAGTCAACTAATTCACTCATTGATGGAGCACAATTTAGGTAGGTGAAGCCTGTCAGCGTCCTGGATATGGGGGTATCCAGCCCTGCCTACCTGCGGCCCATCACGTGGCTCCATCGACGGCCTGGTACGGCCCAGATTCGACATCAACAACTCAAGACCCTCGCGAGGGGCCAAGCCTCGCGAGGCGGATGGCGCCAAGAACCCCAAGGGGATCAGCCTCCTCAGGCTAGCTCCCGAGGGGCGGAGAGTTCTATGCAAGGTTTACCTCACGAGGCTCAGCTGACGTGAGCCATGACGACCAAGGCCAGGCGGGCGCAGACCGCAGGTTTCCACTTCGGTGCAAAGGAGGCAAGCCACAGGCGCGGAGTCCCGAGGAATCAGCTAAAGGTTTTCATTCTGGTGCAACAAGACCAAGACCGCCAGGACGGCAGGACGGAGGTCATCGACGAGCCCACCGCAGTGCCACGAACAGAGGCTTTTTGCAGGCGAAGACTACTTTTGTCAGGATAAGTTGTACTATTTGTCCCCTTTCAAATCCAGCCGTTGTGGGATCCCTTCCCGCCAACATTTGGGAAGAGAACCAAGGCCACTATAAATAGGACTTAGCCACCACCATAGGACGGGGAGATCGAACTAGCTCACACCACACCAGCTCCCTCGAGCTCAAGAACACCTCACCTCCTGAGGCCAGTTCATCCATTATACTAGTTCATTCTCAGCCTACGAGGCAATCCACCACACCACACTGGATTAGGGTATTACATCGCAACGATGGCCCGAACCAGTATAAACGGTTGTGTCTCTTTGAGTTTGACGCACTAGGCTTAGAAGGATCGCGAGTAGGTAGGCTGGGTAGGTTAAGATCTCCGCACGCACCCCAGTGTTCGAACCTTTCAAGGGTTTGCGGAACCCGTAATCCGACATTTGGCGCACCGGGTAGGGGTGCATCGGATCCTCTCCTCCGTCGACCGGTCTCCTGCCACTCCGACGCCTTCATGGCTGACGCACGCCGAGCTCGCGCCGAGCGCCGGGCCGCAGTCGCCGCCCGCGTCGCTCAGAAAGCTTCGGCGGGCGATGGTTGTGCCCGTCGTGCTCTGTCTCCGGCGGCCAACTCCGCTACCGGCCTTGCCGGCCACGAGCAGCAAGCTTCATCGCTGCACCCGTCGGTGCACCTTGACGGGCGCACCGCTACTCCGTCATTGACCCCAGCAGCTTCGTCATCCCACACGCGTCGCGGCCAGGCGGACGCGCAGGCCGCTCTGCTCATGGTGCAATAGCTCCTTCTCTACCGCTCGGTGGGTGACCTCTACGAGGAGTGGCTCGAGCAGATCACTGAGCTCGTCAGCGTCGTGCACGGGGGCTCCGCCGAGCCGGCTCGCTCGCTGCCTCAGCAACCACCTGCAGCGGGCAACGTGGCACACGGGGATCCTCCACCACCTCCAGCCCAGGGCGTCATTGTCGGCCGAAGGCGTGCGACACCACGGCGCGACCCACCGCGCCCTACGCTGGCTCGGGAGGACGTGAGCTGCCAGGTGATGCAGTGACCACCAAGATAAACGTGCGTGCTTCCAGCACCCCAGCACCAGGCCCGCGTACCACCGCAGGAGGTGGCGGTGCGCGTGCACCAGGACCAGTGTCTCCCTCCTCGACGACCTCCAGCGGCCACGGCAGGATGCCGCACGTTCACCCAGGAGCTCCGCAACATCGTCTGGCCAAGCAAGTTCAAGCCCGACCTGCCTCCACGCTACGACGGCACCGCCGACCGCGCCGAGTTCATGCAGTTCTACAAGTTGAGCATCGAGGCGGCCAGCAACGATGAGAAGATCATGGCAAACTGATTTCCGATGGCCCTCAAGGATGGCGCGCGTTCTTGGATCCTGAACCTACCCGAGGGGTCGATCTCTTATTTGTAGGAGATGTGCAGCCGCTTCATCGCCAACTTCTAGGGCACTCGCTGAAGGAAATATGCCCTAGAGGCAATAATAAAGTTATTATTTATTTCCTTATAATCATGATAAATGTTTATTATTCATGCTAGAATTGTATTTACCGGAAACATAATACATGTGTGAATACATAGACAAACAGAGTGTCACTAGTATGCCTCTACTTGACTAGCTCGTTAATCAAAGATGGTTATGTTTCCTAACCATGAACAATGAGTTGTTATTTGATTAACGAGGTCACATCATTAGTAGAATGATCTGATTGACATGACCCATTCCATTAGCTTAGCACCCGATCGTTTAGTGTGTTGCTATTGCTTTCTTCATGACTTATACATGTTCCTATGACTATGAGATTATGCAACTCCCGTTTACCGGAGGAACACTTTGGGTACTACCAAACGTCACAACGTAACTGGGTGATTATAAAGGAGTACTACAGGTGTCTCCAATGGTCGATGTTGGGTTGGCGTATTTCGAGAATAGGATTTGTCACTCCGATTGTTGGAGAGGTATCTCTGGGCCCTCTCGGTAATACACATCACATAAGCCTTGCAAGCATTACAACTAATATGTTAGTTGTGAGATGATGTATTACGGAACGAGTAAAGAGACTTGCCGATAACGAGATTGAACTAGGTATTGGATACCGACGATCGAATCTCGGGCAAGTAACATACCGATGACAAAGGGAACAACGTATGTTGTTATGCGGTCTGACCGATAAAGATCTTCGTAGAATATGTAGGAACCAATATGGGCATCCAGGTCCCGCTATTGGTTATTGACCGGAGACGTGTCTCGGTCATGTCTACATTGTTCTCGAACCCGTAGGGTCCGCACGCTTAAGGTTACGATGACAGTTATATTATGAGTTTATGCATTTTGATGTACCGAAGGTTGTTCGGAGTCCCGGATGTGATCACGGACATGACGAGGAGTCTCGAAATGGTCAAGACATAAAGATTGATATATTGGAAGTCTATGTTTGGACATCGGAAGTGTTCCGGGTGAAATCGGGATTTTACCGGGTTACCGGGAGGTTACCGGAACCCCCCGGAAGCCATATGGGCCATCATGGGCCTTAGTGGAAAGGAGAAAGGGGCAGCCCAAGGGGGCTGCATGCCTCCCCCCTTCCCCTAGTCCTAGTAGGACTAGGAGAGGTGGCCGGCCACCCCTCTCCCTCTTTCCCCCTTGGGAATCCTAGTTGGAATAGGATTGGAGGGGAGTCCTACTCCCGGTAGGAGTAGGACTCCTCCTGCGCCACCTCCTCCTGGCCGGCGCCTCCTCCCCCCTTAGCTCCTTTATATACGGAGGCAGGGGCACCTCTAAACACACAAGTTGACACAAGTTGATCCACGTGATCGATTCCTTAGCCGTGTGCGGTGCCCCCTGCCACCATATTCCTCGATAATACTGTAGCGGAGTTTAGGCGAAGCCCTGCTGCTGTAGTTCATCAAGATCGTCATCACGCCGTCGTGCTGACGGAACTCATCCCCGACACTTTGCTGGATCGGAGTCCGGGGATCGTCATCGAGCTGAACGTGTGCTCGAACTCGGAGGTGCCGTAGTTTCGGTGCTTGATCGGTTGGATCGAGAAGACGTACGACTACTTCCCCTACGTCGTGTCATCGCTTCCGCAGTCGGTCTGCGTAGGGTACGTAGACAATACTCTTCCCCTCGTTGCTATGCATCACATGATCCTGCGTGTGCGTAGGAAATTTTTTGAAATTACTACGAAACCCAACAGTGGCATCCGAGCCAGGTTATTGATGTTGATGTTATATGCACGAGTAGAACACAAGTGAGTTGTGGACGATACAAGTCATACTGCCTACCAGCATGTCATACTTTGGTTCGGCGGTATTGTTGGACGAGACGACCCGGACCAACCTTACGCGTACGCTTACGCGAGACCGGTTCCCTCGACGTGCTTTGCACAGAGATGGCTTGCGGGCGACTGCCTCTCCAACTTTAGTTGAACCAAGTATGGCTACGCCCGGTCCTTGCGAAGGTTAAAACGGAGTCTATTTGACAAACTATCGTTGTGGTTTTGATGCGTAGGTGAGATTGGTTCTTACTTAAGCCCGTAGCAGCCACGTAAAACATGCAACAACAAAGTAGAGGACGTCTAACTTGTTTTTGCAGGGCATGTTGTGATGTGATATGGTCAAGGCATGATGCTGAATTTTATTGTATGAGATGATCATGTTTTGTAACCAAGTTATCGGCAACTGGCAGGAGCCATATGGTTGTCGATTTATTGTATGCAATGCAATCGCGATGTAATGCTTTACTTTATTACTAAACGGTAGTGATAGTCGTGGAAGCATAAGATTGGCGAGACGACAATGATGCTACGATGGAGATCAAGGTGTCGCGCCGGTGAAGATGGTGATCATGACGGTGCTTCGGAGATGGAGATCACAAGCACAAGATAATGATGGCCATATCATATCACTTATATTGATTGCATGTGATGTTTATCTTTTTATGCATCTTATCTTGCTTTGATTGACGGTAGCATTATAAGATGATCTCTCACTAAATTATCAAGAAGTGTTCTCCCTGAGTATGCACCGTTGCAAAAGTTCTTCGTGCTGAGACACCACGTGATGATCGGGTGTGATAGGCTCTACGTTCAAATACAACGGGTGCAAAACAGTTGCGCACGCAGAATACTCAGGTTAAACTTGACGAGCCTAGCATATGCAGATATGGCCTCGGAACACGGAGACCGAAAGGTCGAGCGTGAATCATATAGTAGATATGATCAACATAATGATGTTCACCGATGAAACTACTCCATCTCACGTGATGATCGGACATGGTTTAGTTGATTTGGATCACGTGATCACTTAGAGGATTAGAGGGATGTCTATCTAAGTGGGAGTTCTTTAGTAATATGATTAATTGAACTTAAAATTTATCATGAACTTAGTCCCTTAAAGTATCTTGCTTGTTTATGTTGATTGTAGATAGATGGCTCGTGCTGTTGTTCCGTTGAATTTTAATGCGTTCCTTGAGAAAGCAAAGTTGAAAGATGATGGTAGCAATTACACGGACTGGGTCCGTAACTTGAGGATTATCCTCATTGCTGCACAGAAGAATTACGTCCTGGAAGCACCGCTGGGTGCCAGGCCTGCTGCTGGAGCAACACCAGATGTTATGAACGTCTGGCAGAGCAAAGCTGATGACTACTCGATAGTTCAGTGTGCCATGCTTTACGTCTTAGAATCGGGACTTCAACGACGTTTTGAACGTCATGGAGCATATGAGATGTTCCAGGAGTTGAAGTTAATATTTCAAGCAAATGCCCGAATTGAGAGATATGAAGTCTCCAATAAGTTCTATAGCTGCAAGATGGAGGAGAACAGTTCTGTCAGTGAGCATATACTCAAAATGTCTGGGTATAATAATCACTTGATTCAATTGGGAGTTAATCTTCCGGATGATTGCGTCATTGACAGAATTCTCCAATCACTGCCACCAAGCTACAAGAGCTTCGTGATGAACTATAATATGCAAGGGATGAACAAGACTATTCCCGAGCTCTTCGCAATGCTGAAAGCTGCGGAGGTAGAAATCAAAAAGGAGCATCAAGTGTTGATGGTTAACAAAACCACTAGTTTCAAGAAAAAGGGCAAAGGAAAGAAGAAAGGGAACTTCAAGAAGAACAACAAGCCAGTTGCTGCTCAAGAGAAGAAACCCAAGTCTAGACCTAAGCCTGAAACTGAGTGCTTCTACTGCAAGCAGACTGGTCACTGGAAGCGGAACTGCCCCAAGTATTTGGCGGATAAGAAGGATGGCAAGGTGAACAAAGGTATATGTGATATACATGTTATTGATGTGTACCTTACCAATGCTCGCAGTAGCACCTGGGTATTTGATACTGGTTCTGTTGCTAATATTTGCAACTCGAAACAGGGGCTACGGATTAAGCGAAGATTGGCTAAGGACGAGGTGACGATGCGCGTGGGAAACGGTTCCAAAGTCGATGTGATCGCGGTCGGCACGCTACCTCTACATCTACCTTCGGGATTAATATTAGACCTAAATAATTGTTATTTGGTGCCAGCGTTGAGCATGAACATTATATCTGGATCTTGTTTAATGCAAGACGGTTATTCATTTAAATCAGAGAATAATGGTTGTTCTATTTATATGAGTAATATCTTTTATGGTCATGCACCCTTGAAGAGTGGTCTATTCTTACTGAATCTCGATAGTAGTAATACACATATTCATAATGTTGAAACCAAAAGATGCAGAGTTGATAATGAAAGTGCAACTTATTTGTGGCACTGTCGTTTAGGTCATATCGGTATAAAGCGCATGAAGAAACTCCATACCGATGGACTTTTGGAACCACTTGATTATGAATCACTTGGTACTTGCGAACCGTGCCTCATGGGCAAGATGACTAAAACACCGTTCTCCGGTACTATGGAGAGAGCAACAGATTTGTTGGAAATCATACATACCGATGTATGTGGTCCGATGAATATTGAGGCTCGTGGCGGATATCGTTATTTTCTCACCTTCACAGATGATTTGAGCAGATATGGATATATCTACTTAATGAAGCATAAGTCTGAAACATTTGAAAAGTTCAAAGAATTTCAGAGTGAAGTTGAAAATCATCATAACAAGAAAATAAAGTTTCTACGATCTGATCGTGGAGGAGAATATTTGAGTTACGAGTTTGGTGTACATTTGAAAAACTGTGGAATAGTTTCACAACTCACGCCACCCGGAACACCACAGCGCAATGGTGTGTCCGAACGTCGTAATCGTACTTTACTAGATATGGTGCGATCTATGATGTCTCTTACAGATTTACCGCTATCATTTTGGGGTTATGCTTTAGAGACGGCCGCATTCACGTTAAATAGGGCACCATCAAAATCCGTTGAGACGACGCCTTATGAACTATGGTTTGGCAAGAAACCAAAGTTGTCATTTCTTAAAGTTTGGGGCTGCGATGCTTATGTGAAAAAGCTTCAACCTGATAAGCTCGAACCCAAATCGGAGAAATGTGTATTCATAGGATACCCAAAGGAAACTGTTGGGTACACCTTCTATCACAGATCCGAAGGCAAAACATTCGTTGCTAAGAATGGATCATTTCTAGAGAAGGAGTTTCTCTCGAAAGAAGTGAGTGGGAGGAAAGTAGAACTTGACGAGGTAACTGTACCTGCTCCCTTACTGGAGAGTAGTTCATCACAGAAAACTGTTTCAGTGACACCTACACCGGTTAGTGAGGAAGCCAATGATAATGATCATGAAACTTCAGATCAAGATACTACTGAACCACGTAGATCAACCAGAGTAAGATCCGCGCCAGAGTGGTACGGAAATTCTGTTCTGGAAGTCATGCTACTAGATCATGATGAACCTACGAACTATGAAGAAGCGATGGTGAGCCCAGATTCCGCAAAGTGGCTTGAAGCCATGAAATCTGAGATGGGATCCATGTATGAGAACAAAGTATGGACTTTGGTTGACTTGCCCAATGATCGGCAAGCAATTGAGAATAAATGGATCTTTAAGAAGAAGACTGACGCTGATGGTAATGTTACTGTCTACAAAGCTCGACTTGTCGCAAAAGGTTTTCGACAAGTTCAAGGGATTGACTACGATGAGACCTTCTCACCTGTAGCGATGCTTAAGTCCGTCCGAATCATGTTAGCGATTGCCGCATTTTATGATTATGAAATTTGGCAGATGGATGTCAAAACTGCATTCCTGAATGGATTTCTGGAAGAAGAGTTGTATATGATGCAACCAGAAGGTTTTGTCGATCCAAAGGGAGCTAACAAAGTGTGCAAGCTCCAGCGATCCATTTATGGACTGGTGCAAGCCTCTCGGAGTTGGAATAAACGTTTTGATAGTGTGATCAAAGCATTTGGTTTTATACAGACTTTCGGAGAAGCCTGTATTTACAAGAAAGTGAGTGGGAGCTCTGTAGCATTTCTGATATTATATGTGGATGACATATTACTGATTGGAAATGATATAGAATTTCTGGATAGCATAAAGGGATACTTGAATAAAAGTTTTTCAATGAAAGACCTCGGTGAAGCTGCTTACATATTAGGCATTAAGATCTATAGAGATAGATCAAGACGCTTAATTGGACTTTCACAAAGCACATACCTTGACAAGATTTTGAAGAAATTCAAAATGGATCAAGCAAAGAAAGGATTCTTGCCTGTATTACAAGGTGTGAAATTGAGTAAGACTCAATGCCCGACCACTGATAGAGAGAATATGAAAGATGTTCCCTATGCATCAGCCATAGGCTCTATCATGTATGCAATGCTGTGTACCAGACCTGATGTGTGCCTTGCTATAAGTTTAGCAGGGAGGTACCAAAGTAATCCAGGAGTGGATCACTGGACAGCGGTCAAGAACATCCTGAAATACCTGAAAAGGACTAAGGATATGTTTCTCGTATATGGAGGTGACAAAGAGCTCATCGTAAAAGGTTACGTTGATGCAAGCTTTGACACTGATCCGGACGATTCTAAATCGCAAACCGGATACGTGTTTACATTAAACGGTGGAGCTGTCAGTTGGTGCAGTTCTAAACAAAGCGTCGTAGCGGGATCTACATGTGAAGCAGAATACATAGCTGCTTCGGAAGCAGCAAATGAAGGAGTCTGGATGAAGGAGTTCATATCCGATCTAGGTGTCATACCTAGTGCATCGGGTCCAATGAAAATCTTTTGTGACAATACTGGTGCAATTGCCTTGGCAAAGGAATCCAGATTTCACAAAAGGACCAAACACATCAAGAGACGCTTCAACTCCATCCGGGATCTAGTCCAGGTGGGAGACATAGAGATTTGCAAGATACATACGGATCTGAATATTGCAGACCCGTTGACTAAGCCTCTTCCACGAGCAAAACATGATCAGCACCAAAGCTCCATGGGTGTTAGATTCATTACAGTGTAATCTAGATTATTGACTCTAGTGCAAGTGGGAGACTGAAGGAAATATGCCCTAGAGGCAATAATAAAGTTATTATTTATTTCCTTATAATCATGATAAATGTTTATTATTCATGCTAGAATTGTATTTTCCGGAAACACAATACATGTGTGAATACATAGACAAACAGAGTGTCACTAGTATGCCTCTACTTGACTAGCTCGTTAATCAAAGATGGTTATGTTTCCTAACCATGAACAATGAGTTGTTATTTGATTAACGAGGTCACATCATTAGTAGAATGATCTGATTGACATGACCCATTCCATTAGCTTAGCACCTGATCGTTTAGTATGTTGCTATTGCTTTCTTCATGACTTATACATGTTCCTACGACTATGAGATTATGCAACTCCCGTTTACCGGAGGAACACTTTGGGTACTACCAAACGTCACAACCTAAATGGGTGATTATAAAGGAGTACTACAGGTGTCTCCAATGGTCGATGTTGGGTTGGCGTATTTCGAGATTAGGATTTGTCACTCCGATTGTCGGAGAGGTATCTCTGGGCCCTCTCGGTAATACACATCACATAAGCCTTGCAAGCATTACAACTAATATGTTAGTTGTGAGATGATGTATTACGGAACGAGTAAAGAGACTTGCCGATAACGAGATTGAACTAGGTATTGGATACCGACGATCGAATCTCGGGCAAGTAACATACCGATGACAAAGGGAACAACGTATGTTGTTATGCGGTCTGACCGATAAAGATCTTCGTAGAATATGTAGGAGCCAATATGGGCATCCAGGTCCCGCTATTGGTTATTGACCGGAGATGTGTCTCGGTCATGTCTACATTGTTCTCGAACCCGTAGGGTCCGCACGCTTAAGGTTACGATGACAGTTATATTATGAGTTTATACATTTTGATGTACCGAAGGTTGTTCGGAGTCCCGGATGTGATCACGGACATGACGAGGAGTCTCAAAATGGTCGAGACGTAAAGATTGATATATTGGAAGCCTATGTTTGGACATCGGAAGTGTTCCGGGTGAAATCGGTATTTTACCGGGTTACCGGGAGGGTTACCGGAACCCCCCGGGAGCCATATGGGCCTTCATGGGCCTTAGTGGAAAGGAGAAAGGGGCAGCCCAAGGTGGCTGCGCCTCTTCCCCCTCCCCTAGTCCTATTAGGACTAGGAGAAGGTGGCCGGCCCCCCTCTCTCCCTTCCCCTCCGAGGAATCCTAGTTGGACTAGGATTGGGGGGAGGAATCCTACTCCCAGAGGGATTAGGACTCTCCTGCGCCTCCCTCTATGGCCGGCCAGCCTTCCCCCCTCTACTCCTTTATATACGGAGGCAGGGGCACCTCTAAACACACAAGTTGACACAAGTTGATCCACGTGATCGATTCCTTAGCCGTGTGCGGTGCCCCCTGCCACCATATTCCTCGATAATACTGTAGCGGAGTTTAGGCGAAGCCCTGCTGCTGTAGTTCATCAAGATCGTCATCACGCCGTCGTGCTGACGGAACTCATCCCCGACACTTTGCTGGATCGGAGTCCGGGGATCGTCATCGAGCTGAACGTGTGCTCGAACTCGGAGGTGCCGTAGTTTCGGTGCTTGATCGGTTGGATCGAGAAGACGTACGACTACTTCCTCTACGTCGTGTCATCGCTTCCGCAGTCGGTCTGCGTAGGGTACGTAGACAATACTCTTCCCCTCGTTGCTATGCATCACATGATCCTGCGTGTGCGTAGGAAAATTTCTGAAATTACTACGAAACCCAACACTCGCGACCGCCCGCCGACCGCGGGTGACCTACGTCGCATCAAGCAGCAACCTGGAGAGACCCTGCTTCAACAACGTGCGCGTCAAGATTCCCAAGGTGTCGAACGAGGTCATCATTTCAACATTCTCTGATGGCGTCCAAGATGTCAAGATAAAGGAGGAGCTCGCCATCCATGAGGATCTCTGCACGGCTCTGAAGATGTTCAACATGTTGGAAATATGCCCTAGAGGCAATAATAAAAGTGTTATTATTATATTTCTTTGTTCATGATAATAGTCTTTTATTCATGCTATAACTGTATTATCCAGAAATCGTAATACAGTGTGAATACATAGACCATAATATGTCCCTAGTGAGCCTCTAGTTGACTAGCTCGTTGTGATCAACAGATAGTCATGGTTTCCTGGCTATGGACATTGGATGTCGTTGATAACGGGATCACATCATTAGGAGAATGATGTGATGGACAAGACCCAATCCTAAGCCTAGCACAAAGATCGTGTAGTTCGTATGCTAAAGCTTTTCTAATGTCAAGTATCTTTTCCTTAGACCATGAGATTGTGCAACTCCCGGATACCGTAGGAATGCTTTGGGTGTACCAAACGTCACAACGTAACTGGGTGGCTATAAAGGTGCATTACAGGTATCTCCGAAAGTATCTGTTGGGTTGGCACGAATCGAGACTGGGATTTGTCACTCCGTGTAAACGGAGAGGTATCTCTGGGCCCACTCGGTAGGACATCATCATAATGTGCACAATGTTACCAAGGGGTTGATCACGGGATGATGTGTTACGGAACGAGTAAAGAGACTTGCCGGTAACGAGATTGAACAAGGTATCGGTATACCGACGATCGAATCTCGGTCAAGTACAATACCGCTAGACAAAGGGAATTGTATACGGGATCGATTGAGTCCTTGACATTGTGGTTCATCCGATGAGATCATCGTGGAACATGTAGGAGCCAACATGGGTATCCAGATCCCGCTGTTGGTTATTGACCAGAGAACGTCTCGGTCATGTCTGCATGTCTCCCGAACCCGTAGGGTCTACACACTTAAGGTTCGATGACGCTAGGGTTATAAAGGAAGTTTGTATGTGGTTACCGAATGTTGTTCGGAGTCCCGGATGAGATCCCGGATGTCACGAGGAGTTCCGGAATGGTCCGGAGGTAAAGATTTATATATGGGAAGTCCTGTTTTAGTCACCGGAAAAGTTTCGGGCGATATCGGTAATGTACCGGGACCACCGGGAGGGTCCCGGGGGTCCACCAAGTGGGGCCACCTGCCCCAGAAGGCTGCGTGGGCCAAGTGTGGGAGGGGACCAGCCCCTAGGTGGGCTGGTGCGCCCCCCACAAGGGGCCAAGGCGCAAGGGAGAGTGGGAGGGGGCAAACCCTAGTCCAGATGGGCCTTAAGGCCCACCTAGTGGGCGCCTCCCCTCTCTCCCCCTCCTGGCCGCCTCCCCAAGTCCCATCTAGGGCTGGCCGCACCCCTTGGGGTGGGAAACCCTAAAGGGGGCGCAGCCCCCTTCTCCCCTATATAAATAGAGGCCTGGGGCTGCCCATAACACATGAGAACTTCTCCCTCTATTGGTGCAGCCCTGCCTCTCCTCCTCCTCCTCTCCCGCAAGTGCTTGGCGAAGCCCTGCAGGATTGCCACGCTCCTCCATCACCACCACGCCGTTGTGCTGCTGCTGGATGGAGTCTTCCTCAACCTCTCCCTCTCTCCTTGCTGGATCAAGGCATGGGAGACGTCACCGGGGCTGTACGTGTGTTGAACGCGGAGGTGCCGTCCGTTCGGCACTAGGATCTCCGGTGATTTGGATCACGACGAGTACGACTCCTTCAACCCCGTTCTCTTGAACGCTTCCGCTTAGCGATCTACAAGGGTATGTAGATGCACTCTCCTTCCCCTCGTTGCTGGTTTCTCCATAGATAGATCTTGGTGACACGTAGGAAAATTTTGAATTTCTACTACGTTCCCCAACAGTGGCATCATGAGCTAGGTCTATTGCGTAGATTCTTTGCACGAGTAGAACACAAAGTAGTTGTGGGCGTTGATGTTGTTCAATATGCTTACCGTTACTAGTCCAATCTTGTTTCGACGGTATTGTGGGATGAAGCGGCCCGGACCGACCTTACACGTACTCTTACGTGAGACAGGTTCCACCGATTGACATGCACTTGGTGCATAAGGTGGCTAGCGGGTGCCAGTCTCTCCCACTTTAGTCGGAATAGATTCGATAAAAAGGGTCCTTATGAAGGGTAAATAGCAATTGGCATATCACGTTGTGGTTTTGCGTAGGTAAGAAAAGTTCTTGCTAGAAACCCATAGCAGCCACGTAAAACATGCAAACAACAATTAGAGGACGTCTAACTTGTTTTTGCAGGGTATGCTATGTGATGTGATATGGCCAAGAAGAATGTGATGAATATATGTGATGTATGAGATTGATCATGTTCTTGTAATAGGAATCACGACTTGCATGTCGATGAGTATGACAACCGGCAGGAGCCATAGGAGTTGTCTTTATTTATTGTATGACCTGCGTGTCATTGAACAACGCCATGTAATTACTTTACTTTATTGCTAACCGGTAGCCATAGTAGTAGAAGTAATAGTTGGCGAGACAACTTCATGAAGACACGATGATGGAGATCATGGTGTCATGCCGGTGACGATGATGATCATGGAGCCCCGAAGATGGAGATCAAAAGGAGCAAAATGATATTGGCCATATCATGTCACTATTTGATTGCATGTGATGTTTATTATGTTTATGCATCTTGTTTACTTAGAACGACGGTAGTAAATAAGATGATCCCTTACACCAATTTCAAGAAGTGTTCTCCCCTAAATGTGCACCGTTGCTACAGTTCGTCGTTTCGAAGCACCACGTGATGATCGGGTGTGATAGATCCTTACGTTCACATACAACGGGTGTAAGACAGATTTACACATGCAATACACTTAGGGTTAACTTGACGAGCCTAGCATGTACAGACATGGCCTCGGAACACGGAGACCGAAAGGTCGAGCATGAGTCGTATAGTAGATACGATCAACATGAAGATGTTCACCGATGATGACTAGTCCGTCTCACGTGATGATCGGACACGGCCTAGTTGACTCGGATCATGTAATCACTTAGATGACTAGAGGGATGTCTATCTAAGTGGGAGTTCATAAGATGAACTTAATTATCCTGAACATAGTCAAAAGGTCTTTTGCAAATTATGTCGTAGCTCACGCTATAGTTCTACTGTTTAGATATGTTCCTAGAGAAAAATTAGTTGAAAGTTGATAGTAACAATTATGCGGACTAGGTCCGTAAATTGAGGATTGTCCTCATTGCTTCATAGAAGGCTTATGTCCTTAATGCACCGCTCAGTGTGCTGAACCTCGAACGTCGTCTGTGGATGTTGCGAACATCTGACATACACATTTTGATAACTACGTGATAGTTCAGTTAAACGGTTTAGAATTGAGGCACCGAAGACGTTTTTGAAACGTCGCGAAACATATGAGATGTTTTGAGGGCTGAAATTGGGATTTCAGGCTCGTGCCCACGTCAGGAGGTATAAGACCTCCGACGATTTTCTTAGCCTGCAAACTCAGGGAGAAAAGCTCAATCGTTGAGCTTGTGCTCAGATTGTCTGAGTGCAACAATCACTTGAATCGAGTGGGAGTTGATCTTCCAGATGAGATAGTGATGTTTCTCCAAAGTCATTGCCACCAAGCTGCAAGAGCTTCATAATGAACTATAACATATCAGGGACATATATGATGATCCTTGAAATACTTGCGATGTTTGACACCGCGAAAGTAGAAATCAAGAAGGAGCATCAATTGTTGATGGTTAGTGAAACCACTAGTTTCAAGAAGGGCAAGGGCAAGAAGGGATACTTCATGAAACGGCAAATCAGCTGCTGCTCTAGTGAAGAAACCCAAGGTTGAACCCAAACCCGAGACTAAGTGCTTCTGTAATAAGGGGAACAACCACTGAAGCAGAATTACCCTAGATACTTGGTAGATGAGAAGGCTGGCAAGGTCGATAGAAGTATATTGGATATACATTATGTTAATGTGTACTTTACTAGTACTCCTAGTAGCACCAGGGTATTAGATACCGGTTCGGTTGCTAAGTGTTAGTAACTCGAAATAAAGAGCTACGGAATAAACGGAGACTAGCTAAAGGTGAGATGACGATATGTGTTGAAAGTGTTTCCAAGTTTGATGTGATCAAACATCGCACACTCCCTCTACCATCAAGATTAGTATTAAACCTGAAACAAATGGTTTATTGAATCTCGATCGTAGTGATACACATTTTCATGCCAAAAATTATAAGATAGTAATGATAGTACCATTTACTTGTGGCACTGCCATGTAAGTCATATTGGTATAAAACGCATGAAGAAGCTCCATGTTGATGGATCTTTGGACTCACTCATTTTTGAAAAGTTTGAGACATGCAAACCATGTCTATTGGTGCATACGCATGAAGAAACTCCATGCAGATGGATCATTTAGACTCACTTGATTTTGAATCACTTGAGATATGCAAATCATACCACATGGACAATATGACTGAAAAGCCTCGGTTTCAGTAAGATGGAACTAGATAGCAACTTGTTGGAAGTAACACATTTTGATGTGTGCAGTCCAATGAGTGCTGAGGCATGCAGTGAATATCGTTATGTTCTTACTTCACAGATGATTCAAGTAGATGTTGAGAATATTTACTTGATAAAACACAAGTCTAAATTATTGAATGGTTCAAGTAATTCCAGAGTGAAGTAGAAGATCATTGTGACAAGAGGATAAAATGTCTATGATATGATCATAGAGATGAATATCTGAGTTACGAGTTTTGGCACACAATTAAGACATTGTGGAAATTGTTTCGCAATTAATACCGCCTAGAACACCATAGTTTGATGGTGTGTCCGAACATCATAGTTGCACCCTATTGGATATGGTGCGTACCATGATGTCTCTTATCGAATTACCACTATTGTTCATGGGTTAGGCATTAGAGACAACCACATTCACTTTAAATAGGGCACCACGTAATTCCATTGAGATGACACCGTATGAATTATGGTTTAGAGAAACCTAAGTTGTCGTTTCTTAAAGATTTGGGGCTGTGACGCTTATGTGAAAAAGTTTCAGGTTGATAAGCTCAAACCCAAAGCGAATAAAATGCATCTTCATAGGACACCCAAAACAGTTGGGTATACCTCCTAATTCAGATCCGAAAGCAATAGGGATTGTTTCTTGAATCAGGTCCTTTCTCGAGGAAAGGTTTCTCTCGAAAGAGTTGAATGGGAGGATGGTGGAGACTTGATGAGGTTATTGAACCATCACTTCAACTAGTGTGTAGCAGGGCATAGGAAGTTGTTCCTGTGGCACCTACACCAATTGAAGTAGAAGCTTATGATAGTGATCATGAAGTTTTGGATCAAGTCACTACTGTACCTCGTAGGGTGACAAGGATGCGTACCACTTCAGAGTGGTACGGTAATCCTGTCTTGAAGGTCATGTTGCTAGACAACAATGAACCTACGAGCTATGGAGAAGTGATGGTGGGCCCATATTCCAACAAATGTTTAGAAGACATGAAATCCGAGATAGGATCCATGTATCAGAACAAAGCATGGACTTTGGTGGACTTGCCCAATGATCGGCAAGCCATTGAGATAAATGGATCTTTAAGAAGAAGACGGACGTGGATGGTAATGTCACCATCTATTAAGCTCGACTTGTGGCGAAGAGTTTTTCACAAGTTCAAGGAGTTGACTACGATGAGATTTTCTCATCCGTAGCGATGCTTAAGTCCGTCAGAATCATGTTAGCATAAGCTGCATTTATGAAATCTGGCAGATGGATGTCAAAACGAGTTTCCTTACCAACTTTCATAAGGAAAGGTTGTATGTGATACAATCAGAAAGGTTTTGTCGATCCTAAGGATGCTAAAAGGTATGCTGGCTCCAGCGATCCTTCTAAGGACTGGAGTAAGCATCTCGGAGTTGGAATGTACACTTTGATGAGATGATCAAAGATTTTGGGTTTGTACAAAGTTTATGAGAAACTAGTATTTCCAAAGAAGTGAGTGGGAGCACTATAGAATTTCTGATGAGTATATGTTGTTGACATATTGATGATCAGAAATGATGTAGAATTTTCTGGAAAGCATATAGGGTTATTTGAAAGGTGTTTTTCAATAGAAAACCTGGATTAAGCAACTTGAACATTGAGCATCAAGATCTATGAGGATAGATCAAAAACGCTTAATGGTACTTTCAAATGAGCACATACCTTGACATGATCTTGAAGGTGTTCAAGATGGATCAGTCAAAGAAGAAGTTCTTGCCTGAGTTGTAAGGTACGAAGTTAAGACTTAAAGCTCGACCTCAGCAGAAAAGAGAGAAAGGACGAAGGTCGTCCCCTATGTTTTAGACGTAGGCTCTACAGTATGCTATGCTAAGTACCGCACCTGATGTGTGCCTTGCCACATATCTGGCAAGAGGGTACAAAGGCGATCAAGGAGTGGATCACCAGATAGCGGTCAAAATTATCCTTAGAGGAATAAGGATTTGTTTCTCGATTATGGAGGTGATAAAGAGTTCGGCGTAAAGGGTTACATCGATGCAAGCTTTAACACCTATCCGAATGACTCTGAGCAGCAAACCGGATACGTATAGTGGAGCAACCATTTGGAATAGCTCCAAGTGGAGCGTGGAAGCAGCATTTACAATATGACCTAGAGATTTGCGAAGTACATACGGATCTGAATGTTGCAGACCCGTTGACTAAAACCTCTCTTACAAGCAAAACATGATCAAACCCCAGAACTCATTGAGTCTTAATCACATGATGATGTGAACTAGTTTAATGACACTAGTAAACTCTTTGGATGTTGGTCATATGGTGATGTGACCTGTCAGTGTTAATCACATGGTGATGTGAACTAGATTATTGACTCTAGTGCAAGTGGGAGACTGTTGGAAATATGCCCTAGAGCCAATAATAAAAGTGTTATTATTATATTTCTTTGTTCATGATAATAGTCTTTTATTCATGCTATAACTGTATTATCCGGAAATCGTAATACACGTGTGAATACATAGACCACAATATGTCCCTAGTGAGCCTCTAGTTGACTAGCTCGTTGTGATCAACAGATAGTCATGGTTTCCTGGCTATGGACATTGGATGTCGTTGATAACGGGATCACATCATTAGGAGAATGATGTGATGGACAAGACCCAATCCTAAGCCTAGCACAAAGATCGTGTAGTTCGTATGCTAAAGCTTTTCTAATGTCAAGTATCTTTTCCTTAGACCATGAGATTGTGCAACTCCCGGATACCGTAGGAATGCTTTGGGTGTACCAAACGTCACAACGTAACTGGGTGGCTATAAAGGTGCATTACAGGTATCTCCGAAAGTATCTGTTGGGTTGGCACGAATCGAGACTGGGATTTGTCACTCCGTGTAAACGGAGAGGTATCTCTGGGCCCACTCGGTAGGACATCATCATAATGTGCACAATGTGACCAAGGGGTTGATCACGGGATGATGTGTTACGGAACGAGTAAAGAGACTTGCCGGTAACGAGATTGAACAAGGTATCGGTATACCGACGATCGAATCTCGGGCAAGTACAATACCGCTAGACAAAGGGAATTGTATACGGGATCGATTGAGTCCTTGACATCGTAGTTCATCCGATGAGATCATCGTGGAACATGTAGGAGCCAACATGGGTATCCAGATCCCGCTGTTGGTTATTGACCAGAGAACGTCTCGGTCATGTCTGCATGTCTCCCGAACCCGTAGGGTCTACACACTTAAGGTTCGATGACGCTAGGGTTATAAAGGAAGTTTGTATGTGGTTACCGAATGTTGTTCGGAGTCCCGGATGAGATCCCGGACATCACGAGGAGTTCCGGAATGGTCCGGAGGTAAAGATTTATATATGGGAAGTCCTGTTTTGGTCACCGGAAAAGTTTCGGGCGATATCGGTAATGTACCGGGACCACCGGGAGGGTCCCGGGGGTCCACCAAGTGGGGCCACCTACCCCAGAAGGCTGCGTGGGCCAAGTGTGGGAGGGGACCAGCCCCTAGGTGGGCTGGTGCGCCCCCCACAAGGGGCCAAGGTGCAAGGGAGAGTGGGAGGGGGCAAACCCTAGTCCAGATGGGCCTTAAGGCCCACCTAGTGGGCGCCTCCCCTCTCTCCCCCTCCTGGCCGCCTCCCCAAGTCCCATCTAGGGCTGGCCGCACCCCTTGGGGTGGGAAACCCTAAAGGGGGCGCAGCCCCCTTCTCCCCTATATAAATAGAGGCCTGGGGCTGCCCATAACACATGAGAACTTCTCCCTCTATTGGTGCGCCCTGCCTCTCCTCCTCCTCCTCTCCCGCAAGTGCTTGGCGAAGCCCTGCAGGATTGCCACGCTCCTCCATCACCACCACGCCGTTGTGCTGCTGCTGGATGGAGTCTTCCTCAACCTCTCCCTCTCTCCTTGTTGGATCAAGGCATGGGAGACGTCACCGGGTTGTACGTGTGTTGAACGCGGAGGTGCCGTCCATTCGGCACTAGGATCTCCGGTGATTTGGATCACGACGAGTACGACTCCTTCAACCCCGTTCTCTTGAATGCTTCCGCTTAGCGATCTACAAGGGTATGTAGATGCACTCTCCTTCCCCTCGTTGCTGGTTTCTCCATAGATAGATCTTGGTGACACGTAGGAAAATTTTGAATTTCTACTACGTTCCCCAACACAACATGGCGAACAAGTGCGCGAGGGCTGAGGAGGGGCGCCTTTCCCTCCTCGAGCTCCCAGATGCTAATCCAGAAGACAAGAAGACCAAGACCAAGGATGTGAAGCGCAAGGGGCCAGCCGTACTTGCGGCCGAACCTAAGACGAAGCGCGGTTGCGATCACCCCGGGTCATTCAAGAGCAAGCGGCCTTTCTACGTCTTCCACAATGTTTATAGCCATAACACCAACGACTGTCAGGAGCTCAGGGCCCTCCGCGATGGGCGCCTCGGTCGACGCCCTGAGCACAACGATCGAGGCTACGGTCGTGCAGGCGGCCGAAGTGGAGGATGCTGGGACGGACGCGACCATCATCAGGAGTGGCGCGACCAGACTCGTGAGGATTGCTGGCAAGGCTAGCCTCGCGAGGGCACCTGGAGGGAGCAGCCTCGTGAGGACCACCCTCAGGGCAACGCAACTCTGCCCCATCTGCCTCCACCGCCAAGAAGGAACGAGGACCACCACCAGGACGAGGGGGATGGGGGCTTCCAGGAGCCTCGAGCCATCGCCTGCATCTTGGGCGGCTCACAAGCCCCGACTTCCCATCACATCATCAAGCAGTTCGCGCGCGAGGTGAACGCAACGCTCCCCAAGCTCGAAGAAACTCACCCTCTCAGGTGGTTCAAGTGCATCATCACCTTCAGCTCCTCAGACCAGCTCAAGTGCGCGGCCACTACTGGCGCGCTCCCTATGCTCTGCTCCCCCTTCATCAGCAACGTGGTCCTCACTAAGACTCTCATCGACGGCAGAGCTGGGCTCAATGTGTTGTCTGTTCAGGCGTTCGACAGGCCCCAAGTACCATACTACCAGCTTCACCCAACCAAGCCATTTTTAGGAGTGACCGACGGTTCTACACACCCAATAGGGCAGGTCCGCCTCCCTGTCACCTTCGGCGAGCGCAACAATTACCGCACTGAGCTCATCGACTTCGACGTTGCCGACATCCGCCTGCCCTACAATGCCATCCTAGGGTATCCAGCACTGGCCAAGTTCATGGCAGCTACGCACCACGGCTACAACGTCATCAAGATGCCAGGAAGTGGCGGCATCATCATGGTCGCGTGCCAAGAGAAGGATGAGGTGTGCTCCCTCGAGCGCGCCTTCCAGGTTGCGGCGGTCGAGAACCCTGAAGACGATGGCGACGTCCTCCCTCCCGAGGTTGCCCCCAAGATGAAGAAGCTGCAGCTGGGACAAGGGTCTTGTGAAGGAGCATCGCTCGAGGACACCACGCTGAGCCTCGCGTCCTCGAACGCGGCACCTTCACCCATCGCATAGGAAGGCACACCCGGGGCCCCTCTCAGGTTGGGCTTGGGGGCTCTCCACAGGAGGGCCTCAGACCTAGCCAGGGTCACGAGGGAGGAGCTCGGGCACCATGTGGAGGCGCTCTTCAGAGCACGCTTCCCAGAAGAAGACATCAGGCATGAGGCACCAGGTGGTCAGGAGTTCATCAGCAAGGCGATCGAGGAGATACAAGGAGCAAGGGTTCTGCAAGGCGATCGTCGCCTGCCACGCGGCGCGCCTCACTGCCCTGGCGAGGGTAAGGAGTTCCGCATTTGCATCAACATCCCCGAGCTCAACAGGGCCGCGTCTTGGCAGCTCATCTAGCCGTCTCGCATTGGCCGCTACGAGGGACCACCTCACAGCTACGTCTGCATGCCCTTCGGCCTGCCGGGCGCGGCTGTGGTGTTCCAACACTACATGAGGGACGCCCTGGCGGCTCATGGGGCCAGGCATCAGGCGGTCCTGGTGGAGATGGAGGCGCACCTTTAGGAGCCTCCCGGGTCCTCTGAGCCTCCCGAGGCTCGGCACCGGAGGGGCTCGTGAGAAATGACTCCAGCAGCACGCGTTTTTTTGGCTACTTTAACACCTCTTCAACAACGGTATCAGGTGACATCTCTCTAGTGTGTTCAGTCTGGGGGCGCCCCTCGGGTTGCATTATCCCCAGGTCGTGTGGGTCCGTCCCTACAGCATGTATCATTTGCATTGACCAGGACTACTTAACCATTTTTGTGTGTTTACCTATGATTGTCACCCTATGACCGCCGCAAAGTAGCGTAAGTATTTCCCTCGGTTTTTGACAACCAAGGTATCAATCCAGTAGGAGGCTCCTCAAAAGTCCCACGCACCTACACAAACAAACAAGAACCTCGCAACCAACGCGATAAAGGGGTTGTCAATCCCTTCACGGTAACTTGCGAAAGTGAGATCTGGTAGAGATAATATGATAAGATAAATATTTTTGGTATTTTTATGATATAGATTGGAAAGTAAAAGATGAAAATAAAAGTAAATGGAAAACTTATATGATAAAAGATAGACCCGGGGGCCATAGGTTTCACTAGTGGCTTCTCTCAAGATAGCATGAGTATTACGGTTGGTAAACAAATTACTATCGAGCAATTGATAGAAAAGTGCATAGTTATGAGAATATCTCGGCATGATCATGTATATAGGCATCATGTCCGCAACAAGTAGACCGACTCCTACCTGCATCTACTACTATTACTCCACACATCGACCGACTCCTGCCTGCATCTAGAGTATTAAGTTCATAAGAACAGAGTAACACATTAAGCAAGATGACATGATGTAGAGGGATAAACTCATGCAATATGATATAAACCCCATCTTTTTATCCTCGATGGCAACAATACAATACGTGCCTTGTGATACGTCTCCAACGTATCTATAATTTTTTATTGTTCCATGCTATTATATTATCTGTTTTGAATGATTATGGGCTTTATTATATACTTTTATATTACTTTTGGGTAGTCCTGGCCATCTCAGGCCCAGCCCTGTCGGGCCACCCAGGCCTGGCCCTAAAATCCAGGGCCTAGGCCCGATGGACTTGCTCATGGGCCGGGCTTGGGCCTAAGTTTTGAGCCCACCAGCAGGGCCTGGACGAGCTTGGGCTTGGCATATTGACATTTTAAGGAAGATGCCCGGCCCATGGCCCTAAGCCCTAAGGGCTTTTGAGGGCTTTTGACCAGATGGGCCGGGCTTGGGCTTGAAAAGTAGGCCCAATGGTAGGGCCTGGGCCTCAGTTTTCTGCCGTGGGCTTTTTTAGGCCCGGCCCAAGCCCGGCCCGGCCCGGCCCATGGCCAGATATACTTTTGGGACTAACCTATTAACCGGAGGCCCAGCCCATATTGTTGTTTTATTATCTGTTTCAGTATTTCGAAGGAAAGGAATATCAAACGGAGTCCAAACGGAACGAAACCTTCGGCAGCGTGATTTTTGGGAAGATTATGATCCAGGGAACTTGGAGTGCACGTCAGAAGATCCTCGAGGAGGCCACGAGATAGGGGGGCGCCCACCCCCTGGGCGCGCCCTACCCTCTCGTGGGCCCCTCGAGGCTCCCCCGACCGACTTCTTTCGCCTATATAAGCCTACGTACCCTAAAAACATCGAATATCAAGATAGATCGGGAGTTTCGCCGCCGCAAGCCTCTGTAACCACCAGAAACCTCTCGGGAGCCCTTCCCGGCACCTTGCCGGAGGGGGGATCCTTCACCGTTGGCCATCTTCATCATCCCGGCGCTATCCATGACGAGGAGGGAGTAGTTCACCCTCGGGGCTGAGGGTATGTACCAGTAGCTATGTGTTTGATCTCTCTCTCTCTCGTGTTCTCTCTCGTGTTCCCTCTATGGCACGATCTTGATGTATCCCGAGCTTTGCTATTATAGTTGGATCTTATGATGTTTCTCCCCCTCTACTCTCTTGTGATGAATTGAGTTTTCCTCTTGAAGTTATCTTATCGGATTGAGTCTTTATTTGAGAACACTTGATGTATGTCTTGTCTTGATTATCTGTGGTGACAATGGGATATCATGTGCCACTTGATGTATGTTTTGGTGACCAACTTGCGGGTTCCGCCCATGAACCTATGCATAGGGGTTGGCACACGTTCTTGACTCTCCGGTAGAAACTTTGGGGCACTCTTTGAAGTACTTTGTGTTGGTTGAATAGATGTATCTGAGATTGTGTGATGCATATCGTATAATCATGCCCACGGATACTTGAGGTGACAATGGAGTATCTAGGTGACATTAGGGTTTTGGTTGATTTGTGTCTTAAGGTGTTATTCTAGTACAAACTCTTGAATAGATTGATCCGAAAGAATAACTTTGAGGTGGTTTCATACCCTACCATAATCTCTTCGTTTGTTATCCGCTATTAGTGGCTTTGGAGTGACTATTTGTTGCATGTTGAGGGATTATTATATGATCTATCTATATTATTATTGTTGAGAGAACTTGCACTAGTGAAAGTATGAACCCTATGCCTTGTTTCCTACTATTGCAATACCGTTTACGCTCACTTTTATCGCTTGCTACCTTGCTGTTTTTATAATTTCAGATTACAAATACCTTTATCTACCATCCATATTGCACTCGTATCACCATCTCTTCGCCGAACTAGTGCACCTATACAATTTTCCATTGTATTGGGTGTGTTGGGGACACAAGAGACTCTTTGTTATTTGGTTATAGGGTTGTTTAAGAGAGACCATCTTCATCCTACGCCTCCTACGGATTGATAAACCTTAGGTCATCCACTTGAGGGAAATTTGCTACTGTCCTACAAACCTGTGCACTTGCAGGCCCAACAACGTCTACAAGAAGAAGGTTGTGTAGTAGACATCACCTTGCTGCCCCTACTGTCACTGAGAAAGGACACCGCAAGATTGAACCCAAAGCTAAGCACTTCTCCCATGGCAAGAAAGATCAATCTAGTAGGCCAAACCAAACTGATAATTCGAAGAGACTTGCAAAGATAACCAATCATACATAAAAGAATTCAGAGGAGATTCAAATATTTCTCATAGATAAACTTGATCATAAACCCACAATTCATCAGATCTCGACAAACACACCGCAAAAAGAGTTACATCGAATAGATCTCAAAGAAGAGGAAGGAGAACTTTGTATTGAGAATCAAAGAGAGAAGAAGCCATCTAGCTAATAACTATGGACCCAAAGGTCTGTGGTAAACTACTCACAACTCATCGGAGAGGCCTTGGTGGTGATGGAGAGGCCCTCCGTGGTCGGTTCCCCCTCCGGTGGAGCGCCGACGAAGGCTCCATGATGGGATCTCGCGGATACAGAAGGTTGCGGCGGTGGAAATAATTTCTCGTGGTGCTCCTGGATGTTTTCGGGGTACGTAGATATATATAGGCGAAGGAAGTCGGTCAGGGGAGCCACGAGGGGCCCACGAGGCAGGGGGGCGCGCCCACCCTTACTGGGCGCGTCGGCCACCCTCGTGGCCGCCTCGGCTGCTTCTTGACATCCACTCCAAGTCTCGTGGATTGTGTTTGTTCCAAAAAGATTGCTCCTGAAGGTTTCATTCCGTTTGGACTCCGTTTGATATTCCTTTTCTTCGATATACTGAAATGGGCAAAAAACAGCAATTCGGGCTGGGCCTCCAGTTAGTAGGTTAGTCCCAAAAATGATATAAAAGTGTAAAGTAAAGCCCATAAACATCCAAAACAGGTAATATAATAGCATGGAACAATCAAAAGTTATAGATACGTTGGAGACGTATAAAGGACGGCTAAGCTGTTGGAGGAGGAGAGGAACCGGAACGATGCGTCTCACCGGGCCCTATACGAGCTCATCGTGGCGTTTCTTGTGCATATTAGCCCAATCATGCACGTAATGTTCGCATTACTAACTAATATGACTGACTCGTGAGAACCAAATGTGCAGACCATGTGCGAGAAAAGCGGTCAGGCCGCTCCGCCGATGCCCCAGATTGCTCCGGCGGGCACGGTGAGTTTGATTTGAATGGTCCTTAGTTACTACTATTGACATTTCAGTTTGCATCATGCTAACAATACATTATTGGAAATGATCTTTGTTTCAGCATGGCTCCCGACAAGCATCGACCAATCCTTCCGCGTCTGCCAATGTCAGAACCCCGACCGGTCCTTCACCTCCGTCTGCCAACAATGGCGCAGCCCCGACCATTCCTACACCTTTGTGATAATGGTATTTTTCTTCTTATTTAGCATGTTTAGTCCATTTATGACATAATTTAGCTTATTTAGTCCACAAATGACATAATAAGATAAAGAAAATCAAGAAAGAGGAAGGAAAGAAGGAATAGAAAGAAAAGAAGAAGAAGAAGATTCTTCTTCTTCTTCTTCTTCTTCTTCTTTTCCTCCTCTTGTTTTTATTTGTAAATGGCATCATAACCTTGCTAACCTCATAAATGTCATATACTTAGCTTGTTGTCCTCTAAAATGACACAATAAGCTTAGTTAGGTCAAAAATGGCATAATTTGCCACATTAGCTAAAAATGGCTTTTTTCTTCTTATTTAGCCTATTTAGTCCATTTATGACATAATTTAGCCTATTTAGTCCACAAATGACATAATAAGATGAAGAAAATCAAGGAAGAGGAAGGAAAGAAGGAATAGGAAGAAAAGAAGAAGAAGAAACTTCTTCTTCTTCTTCTTCTTCTTCTTCTTCTTCTTCTTCTTCTTCTTCTTCTTCTTCTTCTTTTCCTCCTCTTACTTGTTTTTATTCGTAAATGGCATCATAACCTTGCTAACCTCATAAATGTCATATAATTAGCTTGTTGCCCTCTAAAATGACACAATAAGCTTAGTTAGGTAAAAAATGGCATAATTTGCTATGTTAGCTCAAAAATGGCATTTTTCTTCTTATTTAGCCTATTTAGTCCATTTATGACATAATTTAGCCTATTTAGTCCACAAATGACATAATAAGATGAAGAAAATCAAGGAAGAGGAAGAAAAGAAGGAATATGAAGAAAAGAAGAAGAAGAACAAGAACAAGAAGAAGTTCTACTTCTTCTTCTTCTTCTTCTTCTTCTTCTTCTTCTAGTCTTCTTCTCCTTCTTCTAGTCTTCTACTCCTTCTTCTCCTTCTCCTTCTCCTTCTCCTTCTTCTTCTTCTTCTTCTTCTAGTCTTCTTCTCCTTCTTCTAGTCTTCTACTCCTTCTTCTCCTTCTTCTTCTTCTTCTTCTTCTTCTTCTTCTTCTTCTTCTTCTTCTTCTTCTTCTAGTTTTCTTCCTCTTCTTCTTCTAACTTTCTTGTTTCCCATTTTGCAGATTTAATTCACTATATGGAAGCTTGCATGGATGGAGTGCTTGTTTCTCTATTCTTCTTTTTGTTTTTATCGAAGAATAATGTGGAACTTGTTATATGGATGCATGGAACAATGTGTTGGATGAATATTGTGATAGTAGTGTAAGATGTATGGATAATACTATGTTTCTTATGTATGTATATATGTTGTCATGGATGGAGCTATATATGTGTTACATAGATCATATGTCTGCTCTGCCTGTGAAAAAAAATATGTATATCTGTGTGTGAATTCCAGTGAAATTAAATGGATATAAATATAAACAGGGGATATACAGCCTCTTTGTCGTCTGCTAGCGGACGGCAAAGATCTTTGCCGTCCGCTAGCAGACGGCAAAGAGTACATGTGTCAGCTTCCTGTAGACACTGGGAACACTGGCTGCCTATTTGGTCAGCTATGCCGTCTGTTGGCGGACGGCAAAGACCTTTGAATCTTTGTCGTCCGCTGGCGGACGGCATAGCTGTCACGTGGCAGCTTCCCCGTGTTGGCCTAACTGAGCTCTTTGCCGTTCGCTGGCGGACGGCAAAGACCTTTGAATCGTTGTCGTCTGCTGGCGGACGGTAAAGAGCGTTGTTAATGCTCTAACGACTCTGACGCCACCCCACTGCCGTCCGTAGTCTTTGCCGTCTGCTGGCCTCAGAGGGCGGACGACACAATTGTTTGCCGTCCGTTTCATGGAAGCGGACAGCAAAGAAGGCCTTTGCTGACACCTGTTCAGACGGACAGTTTGCCATCTGCTGGCGGACGGCAAAGATGTTTGCCGTCCGGGATCTATGCCTTTGCCGTCTGCCATGGCAGACGGCAAAGAAGATGTTTCCAATAGTGCTAATATATTTTGTTGTCACAATACATCTAGAACCTGGATTACTGTCTAGGCCAACCTGTAAATAATCCCTAATCCTGGTGTATTGGGCCTTCTGATCTTCTAAAACAACATTCTTTGCTGCCTTCCCAGCCCTGTAGGCCATGTGGGTTGACATATCCACTCCATACTTGCTCTTTGCAGTATTAATAATGGTTGTTATTGTTGTGCATGGGCCATTCCTCACTGCTTCCTCACAATATTTTGCAACCCACTTGGCGGTGACTGTGGTGCTCTCTGACACAAAAGGGCATGTGTGCACAAAATACTGCTTCCTAATAGTAAATGTCTTCTCATTTGCAATCTGAGAAGCTGCTACATAAAAAGGGCATTGCTCATCTATGGCGTATGCGACGCGGGGAGGGGGGAGAGAGCGGCTAGGGGCCAGAGGGGGGAAGAAGGGGAACCGCGGGCAGACATGGGGGGAGAAACAAACAGAGGGGGAGATGGAGGCACACAACGCCGTCTCATGCCGTCTAACGGCTGTCGTGACGGCTGACGGTGCCACGTATGCAAAAAAGGGCCCCACCTGTCATAAACTAGCTTAACTGAGCCCGATCCGCCGATCAGTGTTTTCTGCAAAAAGATTACCGAAAACACGGTGTTTTCTATTAAAAAAATTGCATTGTAGTGGTTTTTGCAAACCTAACATTCAAACTGGTGGTTTTCTGCAATTTACTCTTTGCGCTTCATGCTTGTTGTTGCTCCTTGGTGGCTCTCTCCCGAGCCAGAGCCCGCACTCTGGAGGCGGCGAGCGTGTTGTAGCTCCTCTTGTAGTGCTCCTCCTCCGTAACCGGTGCTTCTTGGGTGCTCCGCGAAGAATGTGGACCAGTCAGGGAGATATCAGCAGCCTCTTCCTTCTCGATAGATCCAGTGACCGGTGAATATTTCGTTCTAATATCTGTCACAGGTTCTTGAAAGCTTGTCCCTTCCTGAGCCTTCTCCGATCCTGCACCGGACTCTCTTCCGAGCCCTTCGGCACCAGACTTCCTGGTGCCTTGGACATCTTCTTCTTTGTTGTCTCATTTTTTTTTTGTGTTCGGCGAGTTCAGTGCCGCGCGCCAAAGGCGTCGTTGTTAGTAAGCCCAAAGTAGAAATCACTCATGTCTTTCTTTCTTAGTTACCTACATGAAAACAGACAGAGAAGCCAACTCAGTTAGTTATATGTTTCCTTTGCAAGGGACATAGACTTATTTGCACAGACCGGCTTTTATCGGATTCATGTTATGGACAAAGTTAATACGGAGTACTAAAAGGTTGTATGTCTTGTAAGCACAAAGACAAGCATATCACTTTATTTTTCTTTTTGCATGATCGGGAAAAGAAAAAGGAAACGAAGACAAATCGTTTAAAATGAAGGGAATAAATAGACTGTAAGGAGAA
Organism: Triticum dicoccoides; assembly: GCF_002162155.2. Classification (NCBI taxonomy): domain Eukaryota; kingdom Viridiplantae; phylum Streptophyta; class Magnoliopsida; order Poales; family Poaceae; genus Triticum; species Triticum dicoccoides. Next base: position 5,231,739 of record NC_041389.1, read on the forward strand.
ATGAATTCACAAAGGGGTATTGCATCATAATTCAAAGGCACCATTCCACAAAAGTCCTCTCGTTCTCCAACTCTTTAACGTAGGCAGATGTTAAAAGTCCCCTCGTTCTCCCATCTACACTAAAGGGAGGAGAAGGAGCAGCCAAGGGGGATGGAGAAGGGCCTGTTAGTCTCTAGTACTGAATAGTACTACACATCGTCTTCGGCCAAGGCCGCCGGGGGACGATGAGATGGATGGATGACCGGTGGGGCCCACGTGGCAGTTTCTCCGTGAATAAAAGCAACCCTTCGAATTTGTTTCCCTCCATTTCGAATTTATTCAAGTCTTATATTTGAAACCCCGTATATTTTACTACTAGTATAAATATATAAAAACTGTAATACCACTATATCAAAATTATACATGATAGAAATACATGTTTTATGATCACCATGAATCTGAAGTTGATGAGAAGAACTTTATATTGTGACGTTGATATGGTTTTTCTATAGCATTAGCCAACTTAAATGATAGATTTGACTCGGAGCACGGTTATGCTTTAACTAATCTGGAATGGAGGAAAATAATAGGTATAAGCAATGCACTGTGGCGCGGCTAGCTACCCTACCCTCACCCTCTAAGTGAGAACATCCGATTCTCCCTGACTGACTCAGTTATGCACGCGATGCACGCAGGCACATTTTAGATCTTAAAATATTAATTTAGAAAAATACCTAGACGGTAGATAATAATGGCATCTAACATGTCATAAAACTTCAGATAAGAATTCATTGCAGAAGCCACCGAGAGGAAAAAAAATAGACAAACCTGACACCAAGTTGGTATTCAAATCTAGTCCACCATCGCGGCTAAATAAGTAATAGCCATGCCATTCTTCTCTAACTAAATAAGTAATAGCCATGTTATTATGTTGGGGTGCTTTGTATTTCCGGTGAACCCATGTAATTGATTCGAGCCTACCTGCCATGGCGTTTTCCTCAGAAGATTCTTTCTTTCTTTGAGAAAGAAAAGAAAGAATTCAAATTTGAACCGCGACGATGTCCTCCGGCCGTCCAGTGCACCGGGTGCAGCCCCTGCGCTGTGCGTGCGTGCGGCGGCAGCCACTTTCCCCACCCTCCTCGCCTCGAACCAAACCAAACCCCATCGATTTTCCCCTCCCCCATTCGCAATTCCTTCCCTCCTCTCCTCTCCTCCGACCCGCGCGGCGACGCACCCACGCACGCAGATCGCGCCGCGCCGGCGCCGTCCGGCGGCTCCACTGCCAGGTGAGCCCATCGCCTCCCCCCCTCTCCCTCCGCATAGGGCAGACCGCCGGCCGGCGCGGGAAGGGCAGAGCAAGCGCGCCCTAGCGGACCAGCTGCTTGCCGGCGCGCGCCGGAGGCAGGCGGGAGCGGCGGCGTGGCTGCGGTAGTGTAGCGGGGGCGGCAGGCCCTTGGCGCCAGGCATTCCCCTAGGCGCGCGGTCGAGCAGCAGCAGCAGCGTGACATTTTCCGTTGGTTTCCTGCCGCAGGGGCTCCGAGGGGCGGACGCGAGCTCGACGCGCGCGCAGCGGGGGGTTGGCGCTTCACGGCCGCGCCTTCCTCCGCCCGAATTATTCCCCTCCCGCCAAATCCGAGGTTTTTTTCCCCGCCCCTGCAGATAAATCCCAATCTGCTTCCCTCTTTAACACCAATGTTCGGAACAGGATGCGCATGCCGGTTTGGCATCTACTAAATGCCGTTAGGTTTTTGGGCAGACGGTGTTTTTCTTGTGGTTGTATGTTGCATTATGGATGGATGGGCAGCAGGACAAACTATGCGCATATGCTTATCTCCATGAATTATGACATTACATTAGTGATTTTATAGTGAGCAGTTATCGAGTAGAATGGCCCCAACAAAATTACATCTTGTAGTAGTATATCACGTTGTGGATGGACGACAGGGCTACATGACAATAGTGATGGGATGACAAGGGGTTATCTTGAGGATCATATATGGAAGAAAAGAATGACACTATCTGTCTGAACATGCTTAGGCTTGGAACTGGAAGAGCACCTTCATTCCAATTCTGCCGACCCTCTAGCCTTTAGGGACCGCAAGTTGCTTGAGGACGGGCAATTTTGGTAGGCGCGGTGAAGTCGTGAGCCGCTATTTCAAAGGGGTCATTCATGCCATTGGCGAGCTTTCGTGTTGGCCTTATTAGGAAAGCCTTCGCTTGAGACCTTTTCATGCTGTGACCTTGAATGTGTTGCGCACTCTTTTCATGTCGGAAGGAACCTTTCACGCTGAAGTCTTTTCCAGTGTCTACATGTTCCACTTCCACGCGAATGTGCCGGGCTGGCCTCCCCACCTTAACCTTGTCTGGTTTAGTGCTAAATGTTGCATTTCAAATGGGAGTGCTCTCATAGAAGTATTTGAAATGGAACAGCTGGCTTTTACTTTCACGGGCACCAAACTTTGAAAATTCGTCCTTCCAAAACTAGATGTCATTTGTGCACATCTGAATCTCCTGGAATGTCACGTTAGGCTAAAACACAACCATGACGATCAGGTCGACATTTCAACCAATTCCAGTCTAAATTACTCATTAAGCTTTGGTGCATCATCCTAATTGTATAAATTGCTCGGAGATGCTCTGACAAATAAGCAACAACAGTATCGAGCAGGAATGTTGGATGACGATAGCATCCGTGGGCACTTAGGGCTTGAGGCCTCCCTCAGCTTGACAAGTGACGATGTTGGGAAGGTTTTCATTGACTCTCCCGACTCCGACAATCTCACACTCGCTTTTATGTACAGCGTCTCTTTCTTCAACTTACATGGCCTAGTCAACATCCAACAATGGCGAGCTTGCAGAATCTTGCCGTGGGCACATAGTAGTCACCATGCAAGGATAGATTCTGGACGCTTGCCTAGTTCAGCAGGGCAATGCAAGCTTTCACTGTTGAGAACAATTAAGCAACTTCATAATTTTTTCATCATCTGATTTTGCAGAAGTTATAACTAATAAGATTCCAAGCAAATACACAATCTGTTATATAGTATATGGTGATGCATTTTAGTACTTAGGCATTCAATTATCTTAAAGCTAAACCTACATGCTTTGTCGATCATGTCGGCTAGTCAGTATAGGATGCACCTATTCTAACTTTATCGAGCTATCCATAGAACGGAACCACTTAGTAGAGTGACCAGAAAACACGGTACGTGTGACACTCATGGTTTGACCATATTCAAACATTATACGCACACTTTTTTGTGTCAATGCATGCACCTTACACACTTCTAGCTATCTGTCCATGCCAAGATCCCAATGTCCCCATCTTAACCATAAAGTGCCCTCAACAGCTGTCAAACACAGTTGAAATTAATCAACAGAAGTGCTGGTAATTACTAATTAGTCACAAGTTAACAGGAAGAGTATGACGCACGTCGATGATAAGATGGAAAGAGATTGAGTAGACACATCAAAAGCACAATGTTCTTTTTTGCATCTAAGAATTAACTACCACCTGGGCATCAATAATGTACGTCTGAGTGTTATTTCCTACCCTTTTGCTTTTATATTACAAATATGTCATGTAAATTAATCATGTGCCGCGTGCTGACTTTTATTCATGTTGTAATTGTAGCAAGGTATACGATCCTGGAACTTGTTAACTGATTCCTCATGGTATTTATATGTAGAAATGTGGGCGCAGACCATCAAAAGAACCTCTCTTTTGCACCTAAAGAACACCCTGTTAACTGAAATTACCATTCTGTTGCCCTTCTATTCGTTCGCTCCGCGTTTTCCTTTCCTTCACCCCATAAAGCGTGTGCCTATTTCTTATCCTGCCCCCCGCCCCACCCACCCTCGCCCCCACCCACCCTCACCCCCACCTTCGTCCCCATCCGCCCTCACCCCCACCCACACACCCCCTAAGCGGACACAGATCGAGCGATTTGTCCTCTCCTGAAGGCACATCACCGGGGTAAGGAGTGGCGCGGTGCCCCACCGGCAACCCGGTCAGCGCTAGCCCATGCTCCTAACGCCGATTCCCCCCTGCTGCCCCCTCTCTCCCAGATCCAGATCCAGATCCAGGTTATCCTTTCTTGCCGTTCTTCCGATTCGCTGCAGGAAATCCTAGTATATATTCTTCCTAAACTGCGGAGGAAATTTCAGCGGGTGTAGAAGAAAGTTAATTCCGCTGAGATTCTGGAAGGGAATGGGTGCTGCCAAATTGTTGTAGTGGAAAACGATTTATGGTTCATTTGGCCTGGGGTATCGATGTGTGAGTGCATTTATGTTTATGTTGTGTCTCGGCTGGAATAGAAGGAATGACAGGCTGTCTCTTGTTTGGAAGAAAATGAAGTAGATAGCAGTCCAGGGGAAAAGGAAGAGAAAGCTAGGCTGTGCAACAACTGGAAAAATAGCAGTTTTGCTGCGTATACTTAGGTTAGGCTTGGTTGGGACTGTTTATTCAAATATAAAATGGTTAGAGTTAAGGGTGGAGATGGAGAACTTAACAGGTTCTTTTGATGGTAGAGCTAAATAGAAATATTTAATTGTATTTTGCAACAGTGGTTCTTTTCTTTGGTACATACTCCCCACCAAAAGAACTTTCCTTATATATAGCATTTCATGAAGATTGTGTATGTAAATGCATGTTTTATTCTGAAAAATATTGTTAGCCTTCCTGTTTACCTCTTTTTTATTCAGTTTTCCTTTGCATTTTTTATCCAAGAGCTACTGAAGAAAATTGGCTAATCTCAAGTAAATTGTGTTCCAGACTTTCAGGCAGTTCTGTGAGTTTCAATGTCTTCCACAAGAAAAGTGAGAAATGTAAACAAGCGCTATGCCAAAATTAATGAAGATTGGCCGGAAAAGGATGCAACAGTTGTACAGAAAAATAAAGTGCGAGTAAGTATCTGCACTCAGCAGTGTCTTGAATGTCTTAACTCAGCATTTGATTCATCTAAATTCCGCACATGTATAACAATATATGTAAAATGCTAACAATGGCAGCTCCAAATTACTCCCTCCGTTCCTAAATATTTGTCTTTCTAGAGATTTCAACAAGTGACTACATACGGTGCAAAATGAGTGAATCTACACTCTAAAATATGTCTATATACATCCGTATGTGGTAGTCCATTTGAAATCTCCAAAAAGACAAATATTTAGGAACGGAGGGAGTACATACCAGTGGTATGACTTGGACAAAAAAGTCAGTCAGCCTCTGGTTTCATTGGAGTTTTGGTGTTATCTGGGTTTTATTGTAATATGTGTGCTATGTTGCTTGCCATATGTTTTCAATGGTCACTTCTTCTGTATGATATGTACAATTGTGTGATGTTATTAAGATGCCTTATATTTCCTTGCGGAAGAAGTTTCAAGCATGGGTTGGGGATTACTAATGCAGTAATGCATTTATCTGTTTTGTTTATTTAGATCACTGTGGGTTATATTATATCAATTACATTGTTGACCATTGATCAAAGAAACATTTATCTGCAGAAGAAGAAACTATCTGACCTTGGTTCTCAGTGGAGCAAAGATGAGTTGGAGCGCTTCTATGCAGCTTATAGAAAATATGGAAAAGATTGGAGGAAGGTTTGATCTCTACCCTCTTTATTGTACAGTGGTATTACTTTTATGGAAGAGTTAGAAATTTGTTATTTAGGCAACCACATACCATCTTTTCGTTGTACTGTCCTACATCAACATGATTACCTGAGAAATTCCTTATATCTAGCAGCAATGTGGTCCTGTGCACCTGGGTCGCTGCTCGGACTACATGTTTGTTATTTTTCTTTTTTATTGAGGGCCCTTTTGTTAAATACATTATACATGTGGTTTACAAACAGGCAAAATAATTTTGGTAATCCATCAGGTCATGCTGTTATATCATGTACACAGTATATGAGAAGCTAATGCACCATATTATTATTATGCGTACATCATCCTCCCACCTACCGATAAGCAATAATATATTTTGTTAGATCCTTGCATTCCTTAAGAAAGTTCAACCGTGTGAGTTTCTAGTAGTGGCAGTGTTGTACCCACCTTGGATTCCCTCGGGACTGTTGACAGTGGGATTAGTCAGCTAAATGCCAAGAGTCAACTCAGCGCACACCCAAATCTGACTTGGCCGGCTTAGTCAAAATCCTACTCTGGCCAGCCAATCTTTTGGCTAACTGCATCTCTGGTCCTAAGAGGCCATCTCTGGTGTCTTGGGCAAGGATTAATAATATCTAGTTTGAGACCTCTATTCATATCACTGATGAAAAACAACTTGCAGGTGGCTGGTGCTGTCCATGATAGAACATCTGATATGGTGGAGGCTCTTTACAACATGAATAGGGTAAATCCCAGCTTTCCTTTGTATACGGTGTCTCTTCTGAATTGTCTGCACTTGATTCCACATCATGCACCACCTAGTTTCAACTTCTCAATCCCGATTAAAATTTGTGACATGAATTTGCTGTTATGATGCTCTGTTTCTTGTAGATCAGTGGGATAATCTCTAGCAAAGCAATACTTGAAATATCCATAGCATAAGATTCCATCTACTAATTGTCTATTTCATCTACCAAGATCTCGGATTCCATCCATTTCTTTTCCAACCATATCCCCCACCACGCACTGATGCATTCATGATAGGTCGGTCAAATAGATCGTATAAGTATTACAGTTCATTTTGCATGTGTCTGTCTTTCTTTTGCTAGTTTTCTGTTATTTTTGGTTATGCTGATAAATCGACCAAGCTTTGCTGCATGTCCAGGCATATTTGTCTCTTCCAGAGGGAACTGCTACTGCTGCAGGGTTGATAGCGATGATGACCGATCACTATAATATTCTGGTAAGGTTAAACTTGAATGGCTATAATATTCAAAAGCTTCTTCTGTACTGTAGTTTACCTGCAAATGTTATGGAAGTAGAACAAGAATTCCAGAAGTAGTGTATGAAATGTTATTTGACTCTTGATATATGCAAAAACTCTATCAAGTACAGATTCTGAGACCAAGAACTATTTATTGCACCTAATAATATAGTTGTACTGAAATGCCTAGGTGCTCCACTATTAAGATTGTAATAGTCATTTGTGTTGACTAGCTTAAGCTATTTAATGGTTTCCAGGCAGACTCCATTGCTTGTCCATCATTTATAGCAACATTTTTGAGGAATTACTTCAGCGTCATTAAGTGAAATGAATTTATCTCGTAAGAAGATTACAACACATAGGTGAATGGTGGACGTAGCACTTATGTTTTCATATGCGGCTCGAGCAGCTTTGTTTTACAGTTTAGAGAAGTTGTCTGTCAGTATGCTATATCATTTTATTGCGTTTATCAAGATTGTTTATGACTATGGACATCTGTTCTGAACTGTAGGATGGGAGTAACAGTGATCATGAGAGTAACGGTTCACCAAAAACTTCTAGGAAGCCACAAAAGCGTGGCCGTGCAAAGCTTCAGTCTGTGTCGAAGGCATCTGATACACGTTACCCTGATCTATTGCAATCTCAGCCTGCTTCATCGAGCTATGGATGCCTTTCTTTGTTGAAGAAGAAACGTTCTGGAGGTAATTTGAACATTGAAATCATAGAAGCATGTGTCCTTTTCTTTTCGTATTTCCTTTTAGTTTATCTTTTGGTAGAGTTTTGTCATTTGAATCTAATAAAGTTCTTATCTACTCCCTCCGTATCAAAATATAAGACGTTTTTGCAGTTCAAGTCTTATTTTGATACAGAGGTGGTACAAAGGAAATACGGAGACTGCTTTCTATTAGACGTATACCCTTCGGAAGTCTGAGCTATTAAGACGTTTTTGCAGTTCAAGTCTTATTTTGATACAGAGGTGGTACAAAGGAAAATAAGAAACGAAGTCTTATTTTCATTCACTAAAAGTTTCTATGTGCAAATTCATTCTATGTTTTTTTTGAACTTAAATTCATTCTACGTTAGCATGCTAGTTACTGTAACAATTCACAATCTACAATGAAACTGAGCAGAAAACATTTCACAATCTACAAGAAACCTGTGTACCGTTTTATGTTTTCCTTTGTTATTTAATATATATGGATACCTCTATGTTTTGTCGTAAACTTCTAATTGACAGTATGTTATAGAAAATCAGCAACAACATACTAATTCTAGGCTAGAATTAGAAGCAAGCCTAATTCACTTGGGTGGGGGAGTGGATGTACAATCCCACAACCTGGGTTCAAGTCCTCACGGACATGAATTTGGGTTCTTGTTTAGTTGTGTCTAATGTTGGGCTTCCCCTACAGTTTTCTATCAAAAATCCAAGTTAGAAATCTCTACTATCTTATGATCATAACAATTTTGGTGAAAGATCTCACAGGATTACAGTCATGATAGTATTATATATACTTTTCTTGGCATGTTTTCTAGCTTCAGTTTCTCTGGCAGGAGCTGAAGTCGGTTCAAACAATGGTGCACCTTTTACTTTCCTTGAACAAGAAAAACAGGATTGAGGTCTGAAACTTGTCTAGACTTGTTTGTAGGTAACAAGCCCCGTGCTGTTGGAAAAAGGACTCCACGAGTGCCTGTTGCAAGCATGTACCACCGAGATGACAAGGCAGGTCCATCAAATAGACAAGCAAAACCAGATGCTAATAATGGTGATGAAGAAGGTGCTCTAGCTGCTTTAGCTCTGGCGGAGGTCTGTCAAAGAGGCTCACCTCAGGTTTCTCAAACATCTGGAAGATCCAGTGGTCAATTGTTCCTGTCTCCTGGTAAAAGTATCGACAGAAAAGTAAGAACCCATAATCTCTTCTTCTTTATCTTTAGGTCACTCGTCTCACAAAGTAATTGCATAATCAGATTTTCTGCATGATGCTTGCAGAATGCAGATTCAGAGATGGGAAGTTCAAAGATGCATGGATTTCAGGTAGACACTGATTATCCAGAAGGTAGCTTAGGAAGCAGGGAAGCAGAGACTGCGGACTATCCCAAAGATGCTTCCTATTTTCTGAATAACGAAGGTTCTGCGTCTGGCAAGTCTAAGCCAAAAGTGAAGAGGTCGCAAAAGAGAAGAAAGAAAGCTGCACACAAAACAGACGATCAATTCGAGGATGACAGAGAGGCTTGCAGTGGCACCGAAGAAGGGTGTAGTTCCAGAAAGGCCAAGGATATATCAGAATTGGATGTATTTGGAAGTAAAGGTTCATGGCCATCTAACAAATCAAACAAAAGAAGCCGCCAACTATTTTTTGGCGGTATGTGTGTGCTAACAATATCTTTTATTTTTGGGCAAAAGTAATTAAATTATTGAAATACAGTCATAGCATTATTTCTTCTAGGCTTCTAGCATGTGTGAAACTATCAGTATGGTGGTTTAAGGGGCTTGAGTCTCATCTTTTACAAAGCTGTGCAGTGCAGTATTTTCTCAACTACCGGATACAATATAGACATATCCTAACTGTCAAATGGCAATAGTATTCAGCAAGGTGGACAAAATGGTTGAGTTTCTTCTTATATGTGCAGCATTTTCTCGACCATGTGGTGAAAAATAAGTATGCCCTGTGCTGGCATTGTCTATCATCAGTTTTTATTTCATAATATTGATTGTCCTGTTGGGTTGTTGCATTCTGCAAAATAAACAGTCAATCTGCCTACAAACTTCCTGAGGAGGATAACTTGTTGGATTTCTTGCTTTGATATCGACAATAGCCCGAATGTTTGGTCCTGTTTGCCTGACTGGTCTTTGTTCTGCAGATGAATTGTCAGCTCTCGACGCGTTACATACATTAGCTGATATCTCTGTGAATATTCTACAACCTTCTTCTATCGCTGAATCTGGTTAGTCTTATCTATGGTGCTAATTTCAGATGTTGTGAGCTATACTTCCATTACTCGATTTTATCCATTATCATGCAACTTCGCTAATTATGTGGTAGAACCATGCAAATGCAATGCACAGTTTAGCAGAGTTCAGTACTTGGGTTGTTGCAATCAAATTAGTTTGCCAATCTCATTCCTGTTCACTATGTTTTTGCATGGAGATACAGAAAGTTTATACAGTCATAGGGATAAAGCTACGAGACAGTGCTGTATAATGGTTGAGTCAGAGTTGATTATCTACGAGCTCTAATCGTTTAAGAAGTTCTGTGTTAATTCCTTTCCACATAAGGGCTGTTTTTAGACCCTACAGCTCTAAACGTGCCTGCACCACTGTTGTTGCTTTATGTCTTTTGGAAGAAATGGATGCAATCAATGTTTCTGGGCAACGCTGTAGTTGTGCTCTGCCTTGGATATATACTCCAAACAAAGATTTGCTGTGCTGCGTTCAATCTGTTTTACGTGCAACACACTTCACTCAATTTGCCGGTTTCTATTTGCGACACAAGACTTTTACATACTGGGGATACTGCTCAATAATAAGCTTTGTAACTAAAGTGAACAAATTGTTTAACCAGGTCTACAGGTAGATTGCTTGTAAGTTCTAACCGTCACACTTTCATGTGAAAATCTCACAAAAGATATGGATAAAAAATGATATTGCAGAGTTGACTTTTGATTGATATGTTAATGTTCTGTGTTTGATTGTGCTACTGATACTGCCCCTAACTATTTTCCAGAATCATCGGCACAGTTTAAGGATGGAAGCAAAGACAATGAATCTGATGATAAGCCTAGTGTGCCTGCAGCAGTATCATTATTTGACAAAAAAGATAAGCCCAGAAAAACAAAAAAGATCAAAAGGCAGTCAGAAATTGCAAGCAACGAGGTGGTTACCAGGAAAAAAGCTAGACTTTCTAAAGATCACCATCATGACGGGAGTACTTCTGAAGTAAAGCAGGATGATTGTAAATGTGGTGTTAAAATGGAGAAAAAGAAAAGAAAGTCTTCCACATTGAAGGTATTTCCAAAACTATACCTGTTCAATATGACACAAGCCACAGTATTGTTAGTCTAAGCTGCTTATGATGTGCATATATTTTGTTGCTTTATGCACAGATCTCCAAAGATGAGAAGAATACACTAAAAGATAGTGAGAAGACCGAGGTGCGCTGTCCTTTTGTAGTCTTGTCTTTTCCTTTGGTTCCTGATAATCACTTCTCAAGTTCTCATCTACGTAAAATACTACGAACTTTCAGTTGATTCTTTTGCATTTAAGTCCATTGCATGATTGAAGCAAGGATTTAGTACCGCAGCCTCAGTAATTGCAGTTTTGTCCATTTGATTATATAACACAGAGAATATATTAGCATAATAATTGTCTCCGTGCCAAACATCTTCCGAAACCAGGCCGCATTGTGCAGATTTGTTTTAATCTTTTGGAAATATAGTTTCAGTCAACAAATCAGTCCAACGAGGAGATTGTTGTCTGTTTTTCATCTGTGACAGTAAGAGGCTGCCAAGATATGTTTTTGACAATGTCCTGCTGCAGATCCCTTAATCTAATTTCCACCACCATTCAGCAAGAAGAATAAAATTAGGCCTTCACAGATCCTTAATCCCTACACCTCCATTAACCTTGGGAAAAAGACAGCTTCTCCACCTTAGGAGATGATACCTTTTTGTTGTATGACCTTTTGTTTTAAAGAAAATTTCTCCTTCTCTTATCCATGTGGTAGATAGTTTTGATATATAGTAAAAGGGGTACTGCTAAGACGTACCTTAATCGAAGTGACTCTTTTGTTAGTGACAAAGTATCCCCCTTCCAAACATCCTGCCTTTTTGTAAATATTCCCTGGGTGATCTACTACCACTACAGTGACTCCCAACAAATTAAGAACCTCAGGCTTTGTGAAATTTGTTCTAAACCTGACATAGCCAAATTTACCTTTTCTTTTTCTCCTGTGTGTGTAAATGAATATAAAATTGCTTGTACATCTGCATTTGCTAGGCTTCTGCTGAAGAAGGGAAGGTATCTTCGAATAAAGGCAGGCATGCTCATGTTAGTCCAGTTTCAAAACAAAACAAGTCCAAAGCACAGGAAAGTTCTCCAGCACATGCTGATTTTGGAAAAGAAGCCATGGATGCGGTGGACACGACAGAAAATGCAATAACTCAGCAATCGGACTCGGCATCGAAGTCTAAAAGCCGGCGCAAGTTAGGCATTTTGAAAGCACTTGCTCCAGAGAGCAAGCCTGCTGAGGGCGCTGACGATTCGTGCGATAATGTTTCCTACCCAGTGAATAACGCTATTGAACTCAAGGTTTGATATTGTTTTATCAAGATAAATTTGCTGACCAATGCATCTCATCATTTGCAAGGTGTGAAAGTTACAACTTAAATTTACCCTGACCTGTTGCAGGACAAGCTCTCTCACTGCTTATCTTCACGTTTCCTCCGGAGATGGTGCATGTCTGAGTGGTTCTATAGTGCAATTGATTATCCATGGTTTGCGAAGAGTGAATTTGTGGAGTACTTGAATCATGTAAAGCTGGGTCATGTACCAAGGCTGACTCGTGTCGAGTGGGGTGTTATAAGGAGGTCTGTTATCTTCAGTTGCCTTGTTTGCTTTGCTTCGTTTGTTTTTCTGAGTCTACTGTTTTGCAGTTCTCTTGGAAAGCCACGTCGATTGTCAAAGCAGTTTTTACAAGAGGAGAGGGAAAAGCTTTCTCAGTATCGCGAGTCAGTCAGACAACACTATGCTGAGCTTCAGTCTGGTGTTCGAGAAGGTTTACCAACTGATCTTGCTCGGCCCTTAGCAGTTGGGCAGCGCGTTATAGCCTGTCATCCCAAAACAAGAGAACTTCATGATGGGAGTGTTTTGACTGTCGACCGTAATCGCTGTCGGGTTCAATTTGATCGTCCGGAGCTGGGTGTTGAGTTTGTGATGGTAAGTTGGTAACCAATGTCTATCAAGTTTCTTTTTATCATTTTGGTGGTATGTTTTATTTTATATCTTCTGGTTTAAAACATTTCCTGTCGTATGTTTTGATTTCTTGGATATGTTTCGCAATGCATGATTTCAGTAAACCCATTCTCTTACTTTGGTAGTGATGTATGGCTGTGTGGATGAACCAAAAGGCTAGGGGAGCAAGTATTTAATGCTGAACTGAGAAACTAGGAGAATCCATTTTTGTAATGCTTCACTCTTTACATTTGAGTATGCTTAGACCAAGTACACCCCTGACTTTGCTTTAAAGACTGTTTGGCATTGCTTTTCGGTGCTGTCAATTTTATTTTATTTTGCTGGGGATGTTTAGCAATTGCTTAGTCATAAAGTCACAAAGAAGTTTTGTTTTGGACATCCACATTGTGTCCGGAACACAATTTCAACCACAAGTTTATACCGTATTATATTTGTAAATGTTTAAAAAAATTATAGTAAGGCAAGCGCATTCTTTCTAGACAATACTCTACCAATATTTATTCTTATGTCCAATCTAAATTATCATAAACGGATTATTGATCAAAGGTAAATAATTTGACCGCACATTCTAGGAGAATGCCTATCAATGTGTGGAGTACACATTCTGTGTTTTGGCTACTATGTGAATTGCATTCCTTGCATCCAGGGAAGGGGCATGCTTATGGAAGAATTTTCTATGAGTGACTCAGTGCCAAATGATTCTTTTTTGTTTCTGTTGGAATATAATAAGAAACACCGATGTAAAGATGAAATATGTGGCATGTCAAATAGGTTGCTGTTGCTGACCCAAACAAGGTTATTGTTGACGAAATTGTTACTTTGCAGGATATTGATTGTATGCCGTTACACCCACTGGAAAATTTCCCCGAGTCTCTCAGACGCCAAAATATCGTGAATAAATACTACAGCAGCTTCTCAGAAGTAAAGTTCGAGGATCGGTCCAAAGAGTATGGTGGTGGAGGTGCACCAAGGTTCATACCAAATGTGAGTTTTCACAGTGCTGGTGCAACTGTCACCCCATAAGTATTTAAATGAAGTAACCCCATAAGTATTTAAATGAAGCAAGCTACTATAATCTGTATACTCAGTGTTTAACTGTTCCCTCGCAGGGGGATGCATTCGATTCGACTGCACAGGCCAAAACCACAGCAAACGAGGCTACAGTTGCTGCACATCAGGCAATGTACGGCCAGCCATGTACGCTGTCACAGATTCAGGAAAGAGAAGCAGATATAAGGGCTCTTGCTGAACTATCGCGTGCTCTTGATAAGAAGGCAAGCTTGTGTTTGCGGAATTTTCTCTAATGCTTTGGGATTTTTACTCGACTCAAGTGTCCAGCTGTATTTACGTTTTGAACTATATAATCTTTTGTAGGAAGCCTTGCTGGTAGAGTTGAGGCACATGAACGAAGAAGTGTCTGGAAAGCAAAAGGATGGGGAAATTATTAGAGATTTGGAGCACTTCAGGAAGCAATACGCCATGGTTCTTGTACAGCTGAGAGATTCGAATGATCATGTAATTAATTCCCAGCTCTACATGTTACTTGCAGTGGCTCCGTTTGTGAATTCTATGCACTTACAATATGTTTTCATACTCAGGTGGCTTCAGCCTTGCTTTGTCTGCGGCAACGGAACACATTTCATGGGCAGCCAACGCAGTCATATCCTAATAAATCCACGGAAAATGGTGGAGCTTTTAACAGAACACCAGACCCATCCAGTAACCTTTTTGGTTATATTAATCAGGAGTCTGGATCCCAAGTGATGGAAATTATTGAGACTTCAAGGTCCAAAGCTAAAACGATGGTTGATGTCGCTGTTCAGGTTAGACAGTCACAGTTGTATTTCTGTCAGTTTCATGTTATGCCACCCAGTCCAGGAGTCCTTGATGTTCTGAATATAATATATTCATGCCTTTATATACTTCGATTGATCACCATCAGCATCCTGTAAAGATCAGTTCCGCTGCATGGTAATAATCATAAGTATACGTGTTATCAGAACGCAGGAAAGTAAACTCTTTTCAACCAGCTGAGCAACCTGTATTCAAATTGGTCATCGAAGAGTAAATATTTTGCAAATGGTAGAATATGTGAAACTGATAGTGAAGATGTACGTACGCTGCAAAGACAACCAATTATTTAATACCTAACAATCATATTTGTTAAGTTCAGTCCTTGAGGGAAGTAAAGATGCAGAATTAGTTTCATTACTCATCAGCGCATCTTCTTTTTCGTGTGTGCACTCCATGCTCTGTAGTCTGCTTTACCCGCATAGTTAGTTATGTTTAGTGTTGGATACATTGAGCATTCGGCTTGTATAGTTGTCCAATGTCCTATTTTATTCTGTCTTTGCAATTTCTGAAGGACAAGTCTGTGCTTTGTTTTAATTAATGTTCATGTTTGCTCGGTGTTTTTTTTTCTGCCTATCCAGGCAATGTGTAAAGTAAGCGAAGGAGAGAACGCTTTTGCCAAGATAGGGGAAGCACTAGACAATCTGAACCTCCGTGGCACCGGCTCTGGTTCTAGCATACTAGGCATAAGGCGGATACCACCCGATTCGGGGCAGGCGAATTCAGATAACTGCGCCGCTGGCCGTTTCGACCCTGCTGCAGCAGCCAATAACATTTCCAGTCCAAGAGTACTGCCCAACGGCAGCGACTCCGATGCCCAGTTCCCGTCGGAGCTGATTTCGTCCTGTGTAGCGACCATCCTCATGATTCAGGCATGTGAATCATCCATTCTCGAGAATTCTTCAGGTCATCTTACGAAATCTAACAAATTTAACGGGTCATCGTTTGGATTCCATCAGAACTGCACGGAGAAGCAGTACCACCCCGCGGAGGTGGCGCACATCCTCGACTCGGCGCTGTCGCGGCTGCAGCCGTGCAGCTCGCAGAACGTGCCCATCTTCAGGGAGATCGAGATGTGCATGGGTATCATCAAGAACCAGATGCTGGCGCTGATACCCACCCCTAGTGGCTAAGATAGCTAGTGTCATGCATGGGTATCAAAGACTCTTTTTCTTTTGTTATCTATATATACATATAATATGTAGGGAAAAGGAAAACTTGACAATGGTATGTGGCTTGTGCTCTTGAGCTTACAACACTCTGTCTGTACTCTGTACAAGGTGCATCTTATTAGTATTATATTATTATTATTATTATTATTATTATTATTATTATTATTATTATTATTACTGTTGTTGTATTCTGTTAGTTATTTTTTTTCTTGTTGTTGACCAATAGAAATGGTACATGTCAACTTGGATACTCTCCCTCGATATTTTTTCGAGCTGAAAATCGTAGTAAAATATTAGTTAAAACCTATAATAAGGGCCAACATACGGGGCGAAGATTGGGCTATCCATGTGGTCACCTTGAATGCCCATATTCGACGATATTTTGCCTAACATGGATTCTTTGCCGCGCCACTCGAAACCAAATGGACCAACTAAATGGAAATGGTTGGTACCTTGATCTTCCATCTGATAGAGGGCACTGAGGTTTCATCTCTTGCACACCTAGAAAAGGCGGCGTTATGTCAACCTACATGTATGCTTGGTGACTCTAGGCCGAGGCACTTGGAACCAAGTGGATTGCCGGTACGACGGTACCATACTCCCTTGGCCGAGGAAAGATCAAAACAAGTGAGAGAACTGGAAATTCATGTGTCAAGAACTTCAACATAAACATTCCTTATGATAGAGTATTCGCCGGGAAAGAGCGTGACGGCACGTGCGTCCTCCTCCCCGCCCCTTAGCTTTGGGCGGCCTAGGGCGTGTTGCTATGGGCATCCCTATATCTCGCCTTCGGCGAGACTTAGGGAACACTCGCTGAAGGTGAGACCACGATGGGCCGCCCCAGGAGCACCGGATGCCACAGCCTCCTTTTCTGTTTTTTACATACTCTGTTTTCGTTATTTTTTAACTTTTGTTTATACTTTAAAATATTCTAAATATATAATACAAACAACACTCTATATTTTGTTGTTGTAAAATGCTGACCAAGCATATGAAAAATGTTAAATGCGAATAGAGAAAATGTTTACCACGTATGCAAAAAATGTACTCCCTCCATCCCAAAATAAGTGTCTCAACTTTGTACTAGTTTTAGTATAAAGTTCTACTAAGCTCGAGACATTTATTTTGGGACGGAGGAAGTATAAAAACATTTGATCATGTATTTAATTTTTTTTAATAAAGCATTTGAAATTTTTGTAACAAGTATTTGAAAAATGTTGATCAAGAATTAAAAAATGTTGATCATGTATTAAAAAATGTTGACCATGTATTAAAAAATTGATGATTTTCATATCATGTATGTAAAAAATTAATCAAGCATTTGAATTTTTTTTGAAGAACTATTTGAAAATTGTTGATCAAGCATTTGACAAATGTTAAATGTGTATAGAAAAAACGTTGACCACGAATTTTAAAATGATGATTTTTTTGGGTCATGTATATGAAAAGTGTTAATCAAGCATTTGAAAAAATGTTGAAAAAGTATTTCAAAAATGTTAATTAAGCATCTTTAAAATGTTAAATGTATATAAAAAAATGTTGACTCTGTGTTTAAAAAATGTTAATATTTTATTAAAAAAATGTCAATCAATGATTTGAAAAATGTTTAATGTGCATAAAAAATTGACCATCTATTAGAAAATCTTAATCTTGTATTTGAAAATATTAATCAGGCATTTGAAAATTATTAAAAAAATATATAGAATTTTTTTAATATGTATTATAAAAATGTTTAATATGTATTGAAAAAATATTTAATGTTTATTAGAAAAATGTTGTTGACATATAAAAACAATGTAGAATGAAAACCAAAAGAAACAAAGAAAACCAAAAGGAAACAAAATAAACAAAAGAAAAAAAATGAAGAAACAAATGCAAAATGAATGAAAAAACCAGAAAAAAAAAGAAAAGTAACAAAAGAGAAAACACCAGGAAGAAAACTGAATAATGCAGAAAAAACGGTGGAGAAAATTGGCTCTTTTACCTTAAGTTGGTCGCGCCCTACAGTTCATCACGAACTCAACTCATAGCGCAGTGGCTGGCGTCACTATATACTAGTAATAAATTGTGCATGCTTTGCACGTCATTTAAATATATAAAAGTATGAGAAAATACATTTAAATATATATTTCTTTTCATAGAATCGTATTGGACAAGATCCAACTTGGTTCTTACCTCTCTAGAATCTCAGATTGTGCTATTCTCTTTATTATTAGAGTATCAGGTAAGCATATGAGAAGATGCTTCTAGAACACATGAGATAGTAGAGTTGGTCCACGTGGAAGAATCTTATGAGTTGAAAACTTTATCCAATGGATATAATGCTCGGATTTGCCATATATCGGCCGTTGGATGGATCATATCCAATGGATAATATTTGAAGCTATTGGCACACTATATAGTGGTATAGATATAGATGTAGTAGACCCAAGTTCGAACACCAGCTTCGCCACTATACGAATCTGGTGGAGGCAGGTCCATGGCCGGTCGGAGCAGCGAGATTGAGCGAGGCCGCTACGCGAGCTCACTCGCCACAGGAGCAACCGCGAGCCGTCTTTTGAGGTGTTGGCACTAGTAGAAAAATGACCTAATGTTCAGCTCATTAGTCCCGGTTTGTAAATGAACCAACACTAATGTGACCATTAGTCCTGGTTCGAATGGCTATGCATTAGTCCCGGTTCATTTGTAACCTATAGTCTGGGTTTGTGTCACAAACCGGGACTAAAGGGGTGATGGCAGGCTGGCGTCAGACCGGGGCCCCACGAGCCCCTTTAGTCCCAGTTTGTGACACAAACCGGGACTAAAGGTCCTACCTATAGTCCTGGTTTGTGTCAAAAACCGGGACTAAGAAGTCTAACCTTTAGTCCCGGTTGGAGACACAAACCAAGACTAAAATTTGCATACGATGTCGAAGAAAACGTATAATATATCAAAATGTTGAGCACGAAAATCCGGTTCCGATTTCGATAGCGGTTGGGGATATAACTATTGGGTATGACCCGCCCAGGAGGGGCCAGTCATACCACTGATGGTTCATAACGACAAAGCCCATGAAAATGGCGGTTCACGAAGCAAGCTTACTAAAGGCCCAAGATCCAAAGGCGACTTGAGGCCCACGGGCGTAAACCGCCATATGTCAACTTGTATGTTAAGGAAAGTGTGTATTCTATCACCGAGCCAGACATGTTGTGTATGAGCCACCCGAGACTCTGTTGGCCGCTGGGCATCAACCTATGTATATAAAGGGGTGACCCGGCGGCGGTTTAGGGCAAGAAACAACAAGTCGAGAACTAGGTCAAGCGTATTCGCTCACTGGTAATCGAAACCCAAGCAGTACAACCTAAAGCAGGAGTAAGCATTTACCTCGTTGCGAGGGGCCGAACCTGGATAAAACTCTCTGTGTCCCTTGTCCCATTTTAACCCCTTCAAGCTAAGCTCGTAGAGATGGCTCCACACCTAAGTCCTCATGCTAGGGCATCTGCCGTGACAATTCCACGACAGTTGGCGCCCACCGTGGGGCCAGCGCACGGTGTTTCGACTTCTTGAAGGGCAGCTTCGTAGGGATCAAGGCATACACTATGGGCCGGATGACCAAGAGTCATCGCGGCAAGCTTTACATCGATGATAAGGGCTGGGGCCCCGAGGTCGGCTCAATCGAGTACGGGTACCAGGTCCCCTTTGGCGGAATCCACGTCTTCATTGGCAAGATCGGTGAGTCGGAAGCTGAGCCGGACATCTCCACAAACATCGTCGAGTCGGCTTGGCGCGCATGACCCGCCAAGGCTAAAGCCGCCCCGAAGCATGTCTTTGTTGGTTTCGTTCATGGCGCGTAGCTGGAAGGAGGATCTGAATCTGGTGGTGAGGCGGTTGTCTACTCTGGCGACAAGTCCTCAACTGGTGAGACCAACTCCATCTATCAGGTTCAGGATGGCGGGCTTGGGGGCTGTTCCGATGGTGACAGTATTCCGGACCCCTACGAGCCGCCACACCGGGTCACGATCTTCATGGCCGGTACACAACCAGGACAGGGTTCTACAACTGCAGCAGCGATGATCTCCGGGTCAGCAGCGGTGACGGCTGCCGGGGCAGGAGGCCTTGTGCGCTCGCCAGCTCAAGTTTTGTCTGATCTGTTGGATGCCCTGACGACATTGTTAATAGCGGAAGTTAACCCGACGAATCAAACTCAACATAACATGGATGCTGCAAAGCTGCGAGATGAGATCGCCCAAGCTAAAGAGTATCTAAACGCAGAGAACACTCGGATGGCAACAGAGCGGGCTGCCTTGCAGAAGGAGGCGAAACGGCTTTAGGCAGAGAGCTTCCGCTTAAGCTTGGACCGGGACGCATCAAACGTGGTCTTTAACAGAAGGCATGTGAGTCGATTGCCTCCGACTTACGATGTGAGGAATCTTTTCAACACGCCTGGGGCAGGAACCAATAACCCGCCCAGAGTGGATCGGGCTGTTGAGGCGCCGACGGCTGGAGAACCGGTTCAACCACGAGCTACAGACCCCCATGTTTGAACTTGACCCCTCCGCAGCACGTTCCGATGCCCCCGGGTCATTTTTGTAACCCCTTGGATAACATGATAGCACACTCGAATGGCAACAGAGCGGGCTGCCTTGCAGAAGGAGGCGGAACGGCTTCAGGCAGAGAGCTTCCGCTTAAGCTTGGACCGGAATGCATCAAACACGGTCTTTAACAGAAGGCATGTGAGTTGATTGCCTCCGACTTATGATGCGAGGAATCTTTTCAACACGCCTGGGGCCGGAACCAGTAACCCGCCCGGAGTGGATCAGGCTGTTGAGGCACCGACGACTGGAGAACCGGTTTAGCCACGAGCTATAGACCCCCCACATTTGAACTTGACCCCTCCGCAGCATGTTCCGACGCCCCCAGGTCATTTTCTAACCCCTTGGATAACATGATAGCTGCAGCTACTAGGCTAGCGGCTCTTCCAGTTTGAGATGAGTCGTCAACAGCAATGGAAATACGCGAGCTGTAGAACTTCTTCAGACGGCTGTAACCTAGCAGGCGGCTTATTCATATAGCCGTGATCGGATTCATTCAATGCCACGACCAAGCAAGAGTTATAGCAGGCATATCGATGAGCCGGCAGTGTCAAGCAGCGAACGACACCGCAATCAGCCTTGTCGGCTTGACCCGCCGCGCGCTGGTAACGATGCTCAGGCTTTGGTAGACCAGGGTAGAGCACAGCGTGAGGCGGAGCTGGCACTCAGTTGGCGGCTCAACAACAATCCCCGGTTTATCCTTCAGCGTCTATGGAGGTAGGAGTGACTTCTAGAACCTTGGGTGTGCCTTGTTTAGTGTCGGCTCTACGCAAGGAGCGTTTACCTAAGGATTTCAAGGGTCCTTGTAAGGTGCCTAACTACACGGCGGATCAGCCCCCAGAGGCTTGGATTGAGAGTTATGAGATGGCCATGGAAATGCTAGATGTCAATGGTGCTGCATGTGCTAAGTACTTCACCATGATGTTGGATGGGCCGGCTCGTACGTGGTTAAAAAGCCTGCCCGCTAATTTCATTGGGTCATGGACAGAGTTGAAAAGGCAATTTATTCAAAAATTTAAAGACACATGCAAGCAGCCTATGTCAATCTTGGACTTGGATTCTTGTGTTCAAGGTGAAGGCGAGTCAACAACCAATTGGGTGCGCCGGATTTCAGCTGTTATACACTCGTCGGACAGTATCAACACCAGCTCAGCAGTCCTGATGTTAGAGAAGAGTTATCGTTTCCTTCCTCTTAAGCAGAAATTGGGGCGGCTTAAGCGTCATTGCAATGATATGGGGGAGCTCATGGCGGCTCTTGTCAAGTATGCCGACTCTGATAGCACTAAAGATTCCGAGTCTGATGATGAGAAGGCTGGGAAGGGGAAGAAGGACGGCAATGCAAAGGGACAACATAACACGGCGGGTCAAGGTGGCAATGGTAAGCGAAAGGCGGACGACGGTTTAGACTTTGTGGCTAAAACCAACATGCGAAGCAATAACCAACACCGTAAAGGCAAAATACATGCGCCCTGGTTGGAGGGCCAAAATTCAACCTTGAAGCTATGATGAACCAGCCTTGTCTGAAACATGGGACCCAGGATAAGCCGACTGGTCATCTGTGGAAGGATTATTTCATCATGAGGGAGTATAGGAATTCTAAGTTTTTTCAGAACAATCATGGTCTGCACATCGGTTCAGGTTCCGGCTCACACGAGCCTGGTTTTGGAGGTGGCGGTTCAAGCTCCGATTTTCAAGGCCAGGGTAATCAAGGTGGTTTCAATCAGCAATCTGATCAGGGGAATCAACAACAGCAGTCTGGTTATTAGAGCCATCCAAAGCAGTTGAATAGTGGTCAATATCATGTGTTTACCACAAGCTTGTGCAAGCGAGATAAAAAAAAATACATAAACGGGCGGTGAACTCTGTTGAGCCGGCTGTGCCTTATTATTTGAGGTGGCCTGAACAACCTATTGTATGGAGCTGTGAGGATCACCCGCCCCGGGTTGACAATCCAAGTCAGTTGGCATTGGTGGTTGCTCCACATGTGGGAGGATACAAGCTGATAAAGGTGCTCATGGATGGGGGCAGCAGCACTAAAATCCTTTACTATGAGACTTTTCGTCATATGAATTTGACAGACAAGGATCTTAAAGCATCTTCTACTATTTTTCATGGGGTGGTGCCTGGTAAGTTGGCATATCCAGTAGGTAAGATAACACTGGAGGTAGCCTTTGGAGATGATAATGATTCCAGAGCTGAGAAGTCGACCTTTGAGGTGGTTAAGATCAAGAGCCCGTATCATGCTTTGTTCGGGAGGCTGGCTTATGCCAAGTTTATGGCACAGCCGTGTTATGTTTATTTGCAGATTAAGATGCCGGGTTATAAAGGTACTATCACGATGCATGAGAATAGGAAGATTGCTCTGGACTGTGAAGAAGGTGCTGCTGCTTTTGTTGGGGATATAACTATTGGGTATGACCCGCCCAGGAGGGGCCGGGCCATACCACTGACGGTTCATAATGACAAGGCCCATGAAGATGGAGGTTCACGAAGCAAGCTTACTGAAGGCCCAAGACCCAAAGGCGACTTGAGGCCCACGGGTGTAAACCGCCATATGTTAACTTGTATGTTAAGGAAAGTGTGTATTCTGTCACCGAGCCGGGTCTCCTTTGGCGGAATCCACGTCTTCATTGGCAAGATCGGTGAGTCGGAAGCTGAGCCGGACATCTCCACCAACATCGTCGAGTCGGCTCGGCACGCGCGACCCGCCAAGGCTAATGCCGCCCCGAAGCATGTCTTTGTTGGTTTCGTTCATGGAGCGGAGCAGGAAGGAGGATCTGAATCTGGTGGTGAGACGGTTGTCTACTCTGGTGACGAGTCCTCAACTAGTGAGACCAACTCCATCTATCAGGTTCAGGATGGCGGGCTTGGGGGCTGTTTCGATGGTGACAGTATTCCGGACCCCTATGAGCCGCCACACTGGGTCACGATCTTCATGGCCGGTACACAGCCAGGGCAGGATTCTACAACTGCAGCAGCGATGATCTCCGTGTCAGCAGCGGCGACGACTGCCGGGGCAGGAGGCCCTGTGCGCCCGCCGGCTCAAGTTTTGTCTGATCTGCTGGATGCCCTGGCGACATTGTTAACGGCGGAAGTTAACCCAGCGAATTAAACTCAGCATAACACGGATGTTGCAAAGCTGCGAGATGAGATCGCCCAAGCTAAAGAGGATCTAAACGCAGAGAACACTCAGATGGCAACGGAGCGGGCTGCGTTGCAGAAGGAGGCGGAACGACTTCAGGCAGAGAGCTTCCACGACAACAACCGTAGGTCATTTTTGCATATTTTTAGGATCCTCCATCTCTGAAAGGAAAAACAGTTATGCTCAAATTTCAGTTTTTTGAATTTTGGTTAAATGTAGTCAAACTATGGTCAAACTATTTATTCAAGAAATATTAGTGTTACTAAATAATTATTTTTGTTTTTTTGAATTTTGGTCAAATCTAGTCAAACTAAGTATTCAAGAATATTAGTGTTACTAAATAATTATTGTTTTTAGAATAATAGTTTCAAACTCAAACGATGAAACGTGTGACTTCATGCTCAAGTTGAACTCCTGAGGGTTAATAGGATTGACAACTTATTATTGTCAGGAAAACAACAAGTGCAGACTTGGAAACTAGGTGGAATAGAACTCAAAAGTTAAGCGTGCTCAGGCTGGAATAGTGAGAGGATGGGTGACCGGCCGGAAAGTTAGACGATTTGGAATAAACCGGAGATTAGAGATTAAATCGTCAAATAATTCAGAAATTTGAAAGTCGGAAAAAATTCATTTTTTTTTTCAAAAAAATTCAATAAAATTTCTTTAGTCCCGGTTGGTGTTGACCCGGGACTAAGAAGGGGGAGGACCTTTAGTCCCCACCCTTAAGTGCCGGTTGCAAAACCGGGACTAAAGGCCCCTACGAATCGGCACTAAAGCCGCGTTTTCCACTAGTGTGAGAACTGAGAAGGCAACATTGTTCTTCGCTCCAAATAAACATAGTCACGGAATCCATCGCGGAATTCAGAAACATGAAGAGGACGAACTTTGTGCATGCTGGCCTGACAGATCCACTCAAAAGTCTTGACTCTATCAGCACCGTGAGAAAAGATCCAGGCTTCATCCAAGGAAGCAGT